>NW_027206254.1:0-467500 GCF_024711535.1 Dipodomys merriami
AGAAGAATGAAGGTTTTCTGCCACCCCAAACCTTCTTTTTTATACTCCCACTCCACATCCTGCCGTCTTCATAGTCACCTAGCATTTAGGAAGACAGAGGACCATCAATACTAATCCTAAGTAAAAACAAAACAAACAAACAAAAACAACACACACACACACACACACACACACACACACACACACACACACAAACACACACACCAGGAAAAAACTCAGGAGCAAAGCACAGGATACTTTGTGCTGTTAGCAACAATGCTCTTTACCAGGGACTTATGTAAAACAAGACGGGATTGGTTCGTGAAACCTGAAAACACAGGCAGACGCTGTGGAAATTGCAAGCTGATGAAAGAGAGCTTGCAGAGTTACTCTCTACCCTACCCTGTTGGCCCCTGGGAGCATCTAGCTGCCTTAGAGGAGAGCTGAAAGCAAGAACTGATTCAGCTTGAGGAAGCCTTGCCCTCTCCCCTCCATTTTCTTCAAAATTCTCCCTCTCTCAGCTTCTAAATAGTACAGTGTCTGATATATTGGTGAAGTTCCTGAGAAAAGAATGGCTAAGGTAGTCTTAAGTTGTTGTTGTTTTAAAGTTTAGCCTCTTAAAAATGATGTCTCTAGTTTCATTTCTTGACAGCTTTATCTCAGCAAGAAGAACCTCTAAGTGTCTGTTTCAGGAAGAGACATTTCAATATCCTTCATGGATCTGAAAAATGAAATTTCGCTGATTCAAGTTGTCATGCAAGGCATGATGGAAGAGAACAGAGAAGTCTGGTGAGATCTCAGAACTGAATCATTCTTTCATGCTTCTTTTTTCACTCCTTTCACAGAGCACCTTCCATGTTAAAGTAATATGATAGATTCATGACCTCTACCCAGTAAGCTCCTCAACCTCTTTGCAGGGTGGCAGTAAACTTTCCTGACTTCAGTTGTTCAGTTCATGGGTGTTTTCTCATCATGTTGAAAGAGAGATACTTGGACAAGCAACAGGTTGATGCATCTTTAAATGACCACTAATTACCAATTATATAGGAAACTTGTAATTTAATAGTTTTAATATTTACCTATGTTAGAAGAATAAGTGTCCTTATGGAACAGGATGGTATGATTTTCATATGATTGTCTTGTAAAGAAACAACTATTCTATTCATTTTGACTGAGACCCAAATGAGAGGAAAGAAGGGTACCTCTAGAAGAATAAACTATTAGGTGATTTACAAAAGATGAAAAGTCCAGCCAGGTGTTGGTGGCTCATACCTGTAATCCTAGCTACTCAAGATGTTGAGATCTGAGGGTTGAAGTTTGAAGCCATCCCAGGCACAAAAGTCTGTAAGACTCTTATCTCCAACTAACCACCAAAAAGCCAGAAGTGGAGCTGTGGTTCAAGTGGTAGGATACCAGGATACCAGCCTTCAGCAGAAAAAGCCAACCAAGAGCTTGAGGCCCTGATTTCCAGCCCCATTACTAGTACAAAAATGAAGTGAAAAGCCGGGCGCCCATGGCTCATGCCTGTAATCCTAGCTACTCAGGAGGCTGAGATCTGAGGATCACGGTTCAAAGCCAGCCCAGGCAGGAAAGTCCATGAGGATCTTATCTCCAATAAGCCACTAGAAAACCGGAAGTGTAACTTTGGCTCAAGCGGTACAGCACTCACCTTGAGCTGGACAGCACCCAAGCCCAGAGTTCAAGCCCCACGGCCGACCAAAAATAAAAAAATAAAAAAATAAAAATAAATAAATAAATAAATAAAGTGAAGTACACAAAATAAGATGAAGTACTTGTGTTTGGAAGAAATATGGATTTAAAATGAATCCAACATCATTTGATAACAGTTGTACAGCCAGTACTTTTGCTTACAAAGCAGTGGTGCTCTCATTTCTACAAATTTTACTACTTCATTAGTGCTCTCATTTATGACCAATTATATAAATATGTAATTCATACCATTCTTAAACAAAAAAATCCACAATTTAATTTAGTACAACAAAAACGAAGGATAGTTTGCCTTAAGATTCAACTTATCTCAGTTATCTATGGATGGGGGGAAATTTCCACATAAAAGCCCACTCCTTAAATCCAAGGCCCTAACTAACACAGCAGTGAGTGGAAAAAACATGGTCAAAATGTCATCCAATGAGTATCAGCTTGCTAATTGGCTTTTTAGGAAACAAAGGGAAGACATGGAATGTGTAGGAGTTGAAACTATCCAGGTAGAGTGGGTGTCTTGGTTTTATGTGTTTGGGCAGGGGTTGGTTTGGTTGGTTTGATTTGATTTGGCACAGTTGCTGCTACGTTCCAATGTGAGCTTAGACAGACACTTTGCATGTCTAGGTCCAGTTCCTCATTTGTAAAATAAGATGATCAGAATGACAAGACACAGCTTTTTTGTTGAACATTTTAATGGTACCAGACACTGTGCCTAACATTTGGATGTATCTTCTTTGATCCTTAAAACAACTGTCTAAATTCTTTAAATCTTTCAGAGGAGAAAGTTGAGGTTCATAACTTGCCAAGAAATGACATAAGAAACAAATGATAGGTCCACAATTAGAATTCTTCTCTCTGAAGCCCAAAGATATAATTTAAAAAAGAAAAAAGGTCTCACAATGTAGCCTGGGCTGACCTCAGACTTTCAATCCTCCTGCTTCATCATCCCAAGTGCTGGAATTGCAAGCATACACTACCATGCCCAGTTCCAAGATACAGTGCTTGTCCTTAGGTGGCTTATGCCAGTTTGCTAGGCCTACCACAAAAGGATACAGCTGGGTTTCTAGAAGGACAATGACTGATTGTTTCACAGTTCAGGAAGCCAAGATATTGATGTCAGAAGGGTTTGTTTCTTCAGAGACTGAGAGAGAATCTGCCTCTCACCTGCCTTATGGGAATTTGCTGACAATCTGATGCTCCTTGGTTTGAGGCAGCACAGGTCCAGTTTTCACATGTATACATGTCTGTGTCCAAAGTCCTCTTTTCATCATGTTAGTCAGGTTGACTACCCTACTTCAAATGACCTCACCTTAACTAATTCTATCTGCCATGATCTTATTTATTTATTTATTTATTTTGCCAGTCATAGTGCCTGAACTCTGGGCCTGGGCACTGTCCCTCAGCTCTTCAGTTTAAGGCTAGTGCTCTACCACTTGAGCCACAGCACCACTTCCAGCTTTTTCTGCTTATGTGGTGCTGAGGAATCGAACTCAGGGCCTCATGCATACAAGGCAAGCACTCTACCACTGAGCCATCTTCCCAGCTCCAAGCCATGATCTTATTACCAAATAAGGCCACATTCTGCTTTACTGGGGATAGGACATAATTCAACCACACCAGTGCTTATATATATGTTAATCCTCCCAGACAGCATTGCTCAAAGAATTAACTAGTCTTAGGACATAAATAATAGTTCCATATAACACTGTATATCAGAATGCATACATATTACCTTGGTGGGTAACCAGGACTAGCCCTTTGGAAACGTATGAATTCATTCTTGTCTGGGATATCAGTGAATGCCTTCTACTATAACAACATTTGAACCAGTATGAAAGAATGGTACTGGGGCATGGTGTTGTGAGCCTATAGTCTCAGCTACATGAGAGGCTTCTGGGATGGGTAATTTGAGCCCAGGAGTTCAGGACTAGTTTAGGTGACATGATAAGATTCTCAGAGAGATAGAGAGAGAGAGAGAGGAAGAAAGGAAGGAAAGAAGGAAAAAAGTAGGGGTGAGGTATGGGTGTGAGAAGAGAAAGACTGGTCTAATCTGTGAGACCTTAGAGAGAATAAGGATTGGAAGCAGGGCTCCAGTGATTTAGCACTTACCTAGCAAGCAAAAGAAGACCCTAAGTTCAAATTCTACTACTGCCAGAAGGGAAGAGGGAAAGACCGTCTCCATGTGTAGAGCAACATGCATTTGCTAGAAGTTGCAAGATACAAAAGAAGTGGGGATATTGTTCCTGTCATCAAGGACCTTACAATCTAGCTCAAGTAAGGGTCAAACTTGAGAAAATCGAACTATTCTGACAAGTTTAAATTTTTTATCCACATGGACTTGGATAAACTGCAGTGGCCGCATGAGTAGCTAGGACCAGGGTGAGCTGCAGAATTTTATGACATGGTGAAGGATAAACAGTGACATGCACCAGAGTGTTTTGGAAAGGGTGAGCTTTGGACAGTAGAAAAACAGGAAGGAAAGCTTCCAGGGCAAGAAGGTGCCATATATAGAGGAGGAAAGGCTGAGGCCAAACCTGACAGTCTGGTGGGAATCCCAGGTGCTCATAGGGAAAGACTGTAGGAACAAAATGTCTGGCTTCCTTCATCTTTCTAGGATCCTGTGCCAAAAACCAGTGCCAGAGCCACTGCCCCATCAAGACCTTTAACCAAAGGATGAGGTCAAAACTCATATTCTGTGGTACAGTGATAGGTTTTCTTCATCTAAGAAATAGTTATAAAATGTCCTCTTTACCTGACTTATGTAACTCCCCTTTGTACATTCTCTTTATAATAACAATTTTAAAAATAGGTATAGGCTTACTAGATTTAGAAAAGAACAGATTGTTGGGCCAGGCACCAGTGGCTCATACCTGTAATCCTACCTACTCAGGAGGCTAAGATCTGAGGATGGCAGTTCAAAGCCAGCCTGGGCAGGAAACTCTGTGACTCTTATCTCCAATTAAATCACAGAACAAGCTGGAAGTGGCATTGTGGCTCTGGTGGTAGATTGCTAACCTTGAGCAAAAGGACCTCAGGGACAGATCCAGAAGTCAAGGCTCAGGACAGGCAAGAAAATAACAGATTGACTGATTATAGGATTTTTCAGGCCCTGATAGTAAACAGCATACCCAAATGAGTAATTCTACAAGAGTTTATGTACTAAAGGAATGGGCAAGATCTGAGTTGAGAGGCCTAGGGCTGGTACCAGAAAGGAGGCATGGACCATCTAAAAGACAAAGGAGAGAAGGCCCTGAACGGGAAGGTCAGCTAGCACCATCAATCCCTTGAGATGACAGTGAGGACTATGCTGGGGCCAAGCCAAGGGAATAAATCCAGGCACCACACTCTCCTCCTTCCTCTTGATCTTTTGAGGCCTCCCGATGATGGCCAAGTCCAGGTAAGCTTTTAAAGTCAAAGGGAATTCATCAATACAGCGCACGTCAGCCTTGCAGGGCACAGAGCAAGGTGGTGACAATGCCCAGTGGATTTGGAGGGTAGCTTTTCACACAAGACCCTCCTCAAGAGGACTTCTTAGTGGGTTTTTTTTATTGTATCATTTTTATTTTGATTAATTGACAAGTGAAATATACATCTTGTATAAAGGAACTTTGGGATGAATGTTCACAAAAACATACATTGAATAAACAAGACTACTTCCAAGAATGAATAGTTTTGAAAAGTCTATAAAGCTATACAATTAAAACTACTTTAAAAAAAAAAGAAATACAAAGCCAAAATAAATGAATGATCATCAGCTCTTATTTAGTCACAAAATATATAATTGTAAAACCTACCATTTTTGTGGGGGGTTTTTTTCTGTGTTTTTTTTTTCTGTTGTTGTTGGGGTTTTTTGGTTGTTTTTTTTTTTGTCAGTTGTAGGGCTTGAACTCTGGGCCTGGGCGCTGTCTCTCAGCTCTTCAGCTCAAGGCTAGCACTCTACCAGTTGAGCCACAGTGCCACATCCGGTTTTCTGATGGTTTATTAGAGATTAAGAGTCTCACAGACTTTCTTGCCCAGGCAGGCTTTTAACTGCAATCCTCATATCTCAGCCTCCTGAGTAGCTAGTATTACAGGCATGAGCCACTGGCACCCAGTGACTTCTTAGTGTTTAATGTGCTAATGCATCCACAAAGGCGGTTCTAGAAATCAATGTTTCCAAACTTGTTTTTACCATGAAACTTCTTTTTTCAAAGGCTGTCTAAAACCAATGATCAGAGGAAACCACTTTGGAAGCTTCAATCTGTGAGATGAAGTCTAAGTTTCTCATAGCAGTCAGTGTCTTTCAGACGCAAGGGAAGAAATCAATCTCAAACTGAGCTGAAACAGAAAGAGAATGTATGTATACTATAAAGTATGTATACTATAACAACTAGCAAATCCAGAAGTGGCCCTGGATTCAGGCACAGGTAGACCCCGGAGCTTTAACAATGATCAGAGTTCTGTCTGCCCCTTCAACATCCCACTCTGCCTAGCCAGCTAAGCTGCGCTCTGCCGGTGAGCTCCCATCATGAATGAGGTGGGCAGGAGTACTTGCCACACACTCACCTCCTCCCAAGCTCCGCAAGCCCACGAGATGGAAACTTTCTTTGGTGTCCATGTATAACACTCATAGCAACTCTGAGGGTTCCTGCTGAAGTACTGTGGGTTGAATGGAGTTCTTTTGGGGTTCTGGGGTGTTTAAACTCAAGACCTCCTCTGCTCACTTGTTCAGCTGATGCCCAACTACCACCTGAGCCAGGACTCCAGCCCTGCTTTTTTAATGTGCTGATACTAGCGGTTTGAAGTCAGTAGGAAACAAGAACCTTGTGCTCTTGTTCAGCTTTTGAGTGCCCAACTGGAGTTCAGCAACTTGAGCTATGCCCCCCAGCTCCAGGTTTTTGTTGGCTAATTGGAGATAAGCATTCACAGATTTGTCTGCCTAGGTTGGTTCCGAACCACCAGTCTCAGACGTTAGTTTCTTGAGTAGTTTGGATTATAAGCCTGGCTCCTGGCCGTCACAAAAGTTGATGGACTCTCTTGAATTTTTCTGCCTCATCTGACTTTGAATCTTGATCTTCCATATCTCAATCTTCTGCGTAGCTAGGATTATAGGTGTGAGCCACTGACACTCAATTGAAAGGAGTTATTTCTCATATATAGTGTTGAGAAAAAAAATAAGATACTGAAGGGTATCTATGAAGTATTTGTGCTAAAAAATACAGATCTATTCAGATAAGTCTAGAGTGTGGTACATCCTGTAAGACAACCAAGCTAGGTTAAAAAAAATGAAATAAAATTTGTCATTAAAGACAAACACAACAGGGGCTGGGAATGTGGCTCAGTGGTAGAGTGCTTGCCTTGCATGCATGAGGCCCTGGGTTCGATTCCTTAGCACCACATAAGCAAAAAGAAAAAAGCCGGAAGTGGCGCTGTGGCTCAAGTGGTAGATGCTAGCCTTGAGCTGAAGAGCTGAGGGACAGTGTCCAGGCCCAGAGTTCAGGCCCCACAACCGGACCCAAAAAAAAAAAAAAAGACAAACACAACAAATATTAAGTTTATCATTGTAAATTAAGAGATTAAATGCACTTACAAGAAACTTGATTGATGACCCCCCCCAGGAACCCATAAAATATACAAACAAAAACAGCCTCAAAGATAAGAAAAATTAATATGAGCTACCTATTAGGCAATATTGAGTTAATTTAATTTTCTTAGTGTGATAATACTGTTAGCATAGAATATAGTAGGAAAACAAAATGCAAAAGATAGAGATAATGCTAATGCATCAAATTGTTGACAATTAGTGTACTTGAGAAGTACATAGATAATTATTTTACCATTCTTCTTACTTCCAAAGTAAGCCTGGAGACATCAAACATAAATAACTGGGCGGGGCAGGGGGATACAAGAATTTTACACATTTATCAGAGCACTTTCAGTTCCAACTAGCAGGGACTAAACTTGTACTTAATAAATAAGTAAATAAATAAATAAATATTTAAAGGGATATACATTCTGGTGCTCAGATGACACCATTTTTCTTTCTCTTTCAGGCAGCTCTGCTTTCTTCTGTGGTAGGCTTGTTACTTCATAGGGCCACAGTGGTAAACTGCTTACATTTGTCAACTAGAAATCTTCATATAAAGAGAATTTCCCATACTTCCAGCAAATTCACTGACTCTTTCTTTCTGAGTAACCTCAGATTTGTCCTTGAATTAATCTAGGACCACAGGATGTTGAGGTTAGACTACCTAGGACTAGATTTCTGCCCTTCTTTGGATAGTCCCTTCTTTGCAACTCCATCCTGAAGTTGAAGGAGGGAAGGCTCCCCAAAAGAAAATCCAGGTGCTGTTCTTCAAAGAAAAGTAAGTGAGCACATGCCAGACAATGATCTCCACTTTGAGGAACACTGAAAAAAAATATGATCATCACGGCAACCAAGAGACTGTAACTATTCAACCATAGTAAGAGAGAAAGAAAGACGAGTTATTGTTCACTTCAAAAGCTCTTGGCCCATGACTTTGGCATGACAGAAGACAACTCTCATGTCCCCCATCACTTTCCTTAACAGTTGCAATAGGAGAAGTAAATGACAAAGAAAATAACTGGATTGGGTCTGATTTTAATTCTCTCAAATAGCAATTTGGAGGAGCTGTTCACTGTACTTCTATCAAAAGCCAAACCCTCCTTTGGAATAGACCTTGGCAAGCAATGGAATGAAAATCTCAGTCTGGTTACCGCTTTATGGGATCTGTGCTATTGGCAGGGGACCACAGGAGCTGTCCTCAATGTTGGGTACAGTTCCACTGGAATATTTTGTTACTGCTTGGATGAGATTGTTCTTTTAAATGTTTGTCATTTTCAGATGGACTTTTTAAAGGTTCTACCTCCTCTAAACATTGAGAAATCACCTTTTCTATTCTAAACCATGTACAAATCATTATTTCAAAGTTTAACATTTTAGCAAATGTATTGAATATGTATTAAATTCTACCTAGGCTCATGGAGCTTGTAAGTACTGTCAAAGGACAACAAATTTACAAACTGCTTTTCATTACCAAGGTTCCCAGTCACTCTGCTGTGCTGAGGAATTATTCACTTGGAAATACTATCATTGCCAGGTGCTGGTAGCTCATGCATGTAATCCTAGCTACTCGGGAGGCTGGGATTTGAGGATCATGGTTCAGCCAGCCGGGGCAGGAAAGTCTGTGAGACTCTTATCTCCAATGAACCAACAGAAAACTAGAAGTGGTGCTGTGGCTCAAGTTGTAGAGCACTAGCCCTGAGCTGAAGAGCTCAGGGACAGAGCACAGGCCCAGAGTTCAAACCCCATGACCAACAAAAAGAAAGAAAGAAAGAAAGAAAGAAAGAAAGAAAGAAAGAAAGAAAGAAAGAAAGAAAGAAAGAAAGAAAGAAAGAAAGAAGAAAGAAAGAAAGAAAGAAAGAAAGAAAGAAAGAAAGAAAGAGAAAGAAAGAAAGAAAGAAAGAGAAAGAAAGAAAGAAAGAAAGAAAGAAAGAAAGAAAGAAAGAAAGAGAAAGGAAGGAAGGAAGGGAGGGAGGGAGGGAGGGAGGGAGGGAGGGAGGGAGGGTGGGAGGGAGGGAGGGAGGGTGGGAGGGAGGGAGGGAGGAAGGAAGGAAGGAAGGAAGGAAGGAAGGAAGGAAGGAAGGATGGAAGGAAGGAAGACTTACAGCCTTACAAGTAGAATATGAGATGTTTCATGTGTTACCAAAGATTCAGTGGTTAGTACTGTTACCCAGGAAGTACACAGTGGTGCTGTGAGCTAAGTAGCAAGGTGATGGGGGCTCAAAGACACTTTCCTGATGTCTGCAGATGCCACAGTGTGGGCTTGCACCAGGGGAATACAACCAACCAGTTTACGAGCTAATCCCTCCATCAGCATGGAGACCAGTTAGGCCACGCAGTGTCTACAAGATTTCCAATTGTCCTGTGCCTCTAGGCCTGTAATTACAGCTGTTGAAATCGTTCATACCCTTTAGGTTACATTCCCCAAGCTTGGTTTTAGCTGAGGTAAGTCCTGAGTATAGACTCAGGATCCTTTTTTCTTCCATGGATGTGGGCTTTTACCTGTTCAGGCCCCCATTGTTTTCTTTTCTTTTTGTGCCATCCCTGGGGCTTGAACTCAGGGCTTGGGCTCTGTTCAAGAGCTTTTTTGATCAAGGCTAGTGCTCTACCACTTGAGACATAGCTCTACTTCTAGCTGCTGCTGCTTCTCCTTCTCCTCCTTCTCCTTCTCTTTCTCCTCCTTCTTCTCCTTCTTGCCCTTCCTATCCTTATTTTTCTCCTCCTTTTCCTTTTCCTGCTTCTCCTCCTCCTCCTTCTAGTAGTTAATTGCATATAAAAGACTCATGGACTTTCTTTCCTGGGCTGGCTTTGAACTTCAATCCTCAGATCTCAGCCTCCTGAGTAGTTAGGATTATAAGCTTGTAGCAGCTTCTGGCTTTCTGTGGGTCTGTAATTCTCCCAAGGAAATATAGGCTTAGGCAACAGGGAAATTTCTGGGAGCTTGGCTAAGGAGATCTCAGCCTCTGCTTCTTCTGCAGTTTATCCATCATTCATCACTATGAGACAAGCAGTAAAGACCTATTTTCAGATTGCTCCTGAAGAACAGTACATAAATCTAATCTTTGCAGTTTATCTTAAAGGCTCTGGAGATGTTCCTCCTCCCTGTTCTTGGGTCCTGAGGATGGAACCCAGGGCATAGACACATGTCACCACTAGACAAATGCTCTGTCCCTGAGCAACATCCTGAGTGCTTGTTTTTCTTTTTTCTTTTTTTTCTACATAGGCTCTTGCTATGTAGTCTAGACTACCTTCAGTTTCATGCTACTCCTGCTTTAGTATCCTGAATGCCGTGAATTACAGGCATTCATCATAACCTTGAAAATAATTTCTGTTTTTAAAACTCTAGGAATGAGGCTGGATTAAATAATAGAGTGCACTGGAGACTGTGACTTTAACTCCTTGTCCTGCAAATTAATTAATTAGACAAGCCAGTGGTAGATTTCAGATAAGTATTCATAATTACTTCATAATTGATTTACTCTACAAGCTTTCATCTTACTTTCATCTTATTGTGTGTGTGTGTGTGTGTGTGTGTGTGTGTGTGTGTGTGTGTGTGTGTGTGTGTGTGTGTGTGTGTGTGTGTGTGTGTGTGTGTGTGTGTGTGTGTGGTGTGTGTGTTAGTCCTAAGTCTTGAGCTCAGACCCTGGGCACTATTTCCTAAACTTATTTTGCTCAAGACTTGTACTCTACCATTTGAGCCAAAATTCCACTGCTGGCATTTTGATGTTTAATTAGCGATAAGAATCTCATGGACTTTCCTGCCTGGGCTGGCTTCCAGCCATGATCCTTAGATCTCAGCCTCCTGAGTAGCTAGGATTATAGGCATGAGGCATATATGGGTGCCCAGTACTTCACTTTAAATATTGAGGGTTGATGTGCACAGCTGTTTTTATTGTTTGTCTTTTAAAAGCAAGGGCTGGTTTGCTCTTTTTCAAGGGAGCAACTTGGTGATCAAATCACAGTGATTCTGGCAAGATAGCTGCAATGCATTGTTGCCAAGGAATCTCCCCTTTTGGATTTAGAGCAACCATCACCAGCTTCCTTAGCTTTTCTCTCTCACAAACTCCACAGAATGAGCGGTCTCAAGGGCTAATTTGGGAGGAGTTGAGGGAGTCCACGTGGGGCTTTGTCTCTGATTCATTTCCTCTGGCCTTATAGCAATGATGGATGACACTGAATAACACATCCAATTTTTGAGGACTGATATTTGCTAACTATACAACCAAGCCTCTTTGGCTCTCACTGAAGGGGACACTTACACATTAACTGAGATTAAGTGACTCATTTTTGAGGTCAAACAGTAAGTGAGGAATAGAATGAGAATTAGAACCATAGCTCCAGAGAGCTGCAAAATAAAGACTTGAAGGTGAGGAGACTACAATTTAGAAAAATTACTCTTTCTCCTCCCCCTTGTAGTGACAGACAACCCTGGCTAGGGATTATTCTCAGGGATTAATAATTTATTTTGTACCTCAATAATGAATTAGAGTCTTCATGCCATAGTATCTTTATGTGACAGTTCTGTTCTCTGTTCTTGAAGGAAAAAAGTTGGTTTAAATGGTGTACTGATCTTTGACCACTTCTCCATCTACAATTACTGACACAGTCCAACTTCATTCAGCAAGAATTTATTTAGCACATCTGTGTGCCAAATCTTGGGTCAGTCCTCTCAAATGAATCTTGGAAATCTAAATGAGACCCAATCCCTGCCTACAAGAAATTTGGAACCAAGCAGCCTCTTCATTACTTTACATATAATCATTTGTAGCATTTCTTTTAGGTGTAATTGTGCGAACACCAACTACATTTTAACTGAAACTACATAGTGTTCCCACAGACATTGGTTATTTTTTATTCCACCAGATGAAACCAGTGAAAGCCAACTTGCACACATTGACATCAGCTGCTGCCCTTCAGTTGTAGACCTGCAAAGCATATTCAAAATACTTCAGTGAAATGATCTGGCAGGCATTTCTATCCAGATATTATTAACCACCAAACTAAAACTTTACATGCATCAATTCTGACGCTCAGGGAGGTCCTTGTTAGGGACTAAAGCTTCAAGTGTTTTTGTCCAACTAAATCTTATTTCCCAATCAGTCATAATCTTGTAAGTAGCTTTTCTGTTTGGGGTAAATAAAGTAGCCCTGGCATTTCCTCCTCTAGCCACTTTTTGTGTGCTTTTCATTACTGTAACAGCTTGGGAGTTTATAACTGATCCAACACTTAACTATGTAAGAATATACTCCATAGCAAAATGATGGCTGGAAAAAGCATCACATAAGAAACACCAATTTGAGAGTAGGGTCTCTCATTTAGCAAAATATTTATTAACATTCTGCTCTACCTTGAACATGTTAGGCATGACTCAAGTCTCTTTGTGCTCAGCTCTCCTCATCTGTGAAATGGAAATAATGTGAGCCACCTCCCACAATGATAATGGGCACTGAAATGTTCTCAGCCCAGGACATTGCCCAAACATTGCTGGAGGAAAAGAGGACGTATTTATAAGTGAAAGGGATTCTTTCTCACTTGCTCCAAGTTGGTTTTCCTATTAACCGTGGTGACATTTTGGAGAGAAAAATACAAGGTACCATTGGAGCATAGCTTTACATTTCTTCTCACCTCTGCTTGTCCTCTTCCTTACATGTCAGGATCTCAGAATATTACCTGTACTCTCTGCTGGCCATATAATTCCTTCCTGTGTGCTCTAGAGCCCATTCTTCCTGATTCTTAAGGGCCTCCTGTCATCCAGAAGGTCATTCTCTTCCCATCTTGGAGTATTTTTACCATCTATGTATAATAAAATAGTTTCTTCTCTGGGCTCTGGGGCTCCCATTTGACCATGACCCTCTTTTGTACTCTCTATTTTAAAGCTAGAGGCTGTAGGAATTGCTTCTTCTTTCCATATTTTCACCCATAATTCTCTCCTAAAGCACTGTCTTCTGTTTCTATCTTCCACATGCCACGGGGATGACACTTGCCTGTTGGCCATTATTTCACCTTATCCTTCTTGAGAACTTGTTTAGAAGTCCTAGCAGAGGAGCAAAGCTACATGTATTGCTTTGATTAAAGAATGGTCCTCTATTAAGGATGATCATTCCCTTTACCTTAGTGGTACAGCTTTGAAGGGGACAGACATGGAGTAGTGAGGGAGGAAAGGGACACCTGCCTAGTTAGACAGCTCAGCAAAATCAACCCTGGTGATGAGTGGGATGACGGGTGTCAGTCAAATCACGCTCACAACTACCGTATCAATCTTGATCCTTCATGACTTCGGAGGCCACTATCCTTGTTGAAACTTCTGCTTCCTGGTTGTATGGCACTGCTTTTTAGGTCTTCTTTTTCCTCCCTTAACCTGTCTCAACTACTTTAGACATTCCTTAACCATTACAACTGAGGATAGTAGCCAGGATTTTCTGAGACCTTAATATGTGCAAGTGGTTTCCTAAAACCCTTCCATATTTCATGTTGATTTACACAATAAGTCTGTAATGAGTACTTGTTTCTCCTCCCTCCCCCCAAAGATAGTGATGTTAAGAAAGGCTTAGCATAGGGAAAAAACAAAAGAAGGGGTAACATTGCTCAGTAGGAAATGTACTTATTATCTTATTCATGTAACTCTAACTCCAATAAAAACTATATATCAAACAAACAAACAAAAAAAGCTTAGCAGCTGGGTGCTGGTGGCTCATGCCTGCAATCTTAGCTACTCAGGAGGCTGAGATCTGAGGATCATGGTTCAAAGCCAGCCCAGGCAAGAAAGTCCGTGAGACTCTTATCTCCAGTTAACCACCAGAAAACCAGAAGTGGCAAGTTGTAGAGCGCTTGCCTTGAGCTGAAGAGCTGAGGGACAGTCCGCAAGCCCAGAGTTCAAGCCCCATGACTGACAAAAAAGAAAAAAAAGAAAAGAAAGGCTTAGCAAATTATGGGTATGGCCATTAGGGGCACAGTGCCTGCCTAGAAAGTCAAAGCAACTAGCTCAGAGAGGTATGATAGATCATTTTCTAAGTGTTAGTTTTCCCTCTAAACTCTTTTCTTAATTTTAATATTGTAAGCCCTTTTTTTTTTTTTTTTTTGGTCGGTCCTGGGGCTTGAACTCTGGGCTTGGGTGCTGTCCTTGTGCTCTTCAGCTCAAGGCAAGCACTCTACCTCTTGAGCCACAGTACCACGTCCAGTTTTCTAGTGGTTTATTGGAGATCAGAGTCTCATGGACTTTTCTGCCCGGGCTGGCTTTGAACCGTGATCCTCAGATCTCAGCCTCCTGAGTAGCTAGGATTACAGTCGTGAGCTACCAGTGCCCAGCTATTTTAAGCCTTTCTTTCTCTTTATTCTGTGTGCTGACCCCAGGCCATCCTGTTTACTTCCATTCTTTGAATTGTTGTATGTATATGATAACTCTCCTATATCAGGCCAAGTTGTCCATAGGTGGTCTCCAGGGTGGACTGAGATGTACCAGAGTGTTATTTCTCAGTCTACGGGGCAGTCATAATACTGTTGAGATACAATGACAAACTTGAGAGACAAATAGAGACCAGTCTATTTCATTTCAGGATACTGGCGGGATTCAGAAAATCACTTTTTAGTATTTTGTGTTCTATGTATGCCTGAAAGGAATAAAGGAGACAAGGAGAAAGAGCAGATGGGGAGGGCTTTCGGTCCATAGCACCAGTCAGACATGTGCAGAAGGGAAGTGGGAAGGAAGTAGGAAGAGCCTCAGATGGTATTAGAGCAATTCACAGGGCATGGCTTATGCCTAGACTTTGGGTGGAGCAGCTCAGGCAGGGCATAGCCCATGCCAACACTACAATGGACTGAAGGTAAGGGAACAGAAAGATGCCTGCCAACTACACTCCTTGTAGCAGTTTCTACCAACAGATCTGAGCAACACATCTCTATGACAACCACAAAGACCCAGTCTATATTTTCAGTCCTAATTCCTGTTAGAACTTCAGGCATAAACTACTTGTGCCCTATATTCATTCATATCCTCAGAACCTTAAATTCAACATGTCCCACAATTAGCTCATGATCTTCTTGCATGGGTTATAAGCAGGGGTGGGGTGGGGGAGGAGGAGCGAGGAGTCACCAACTACCTGTCATCTCAGGCACCCCTCCTTGTGCCTCGTGTCTGTGCAAATAATTGATTCCTGATGATGGATATCATGATTGAAATGTTTATGTAATTGATTGGTCTTCTCTCCTCCATATATACTATGGCTGCCTTTGTTCTTATTATTTCACTCTGTTTTGTATTGGGTTTTGGTTTTTGTTTTTTTTGTTGTTGTTGTTTTGGTGGTACTGGGGTTTGAACTCATAGCCTTGAACTTTCTAGGATTACTTCACTGCATTATAAGAGGTTTATATCTCTGCTCCTTGTACCACCAACAGTGATTCCCTGTATCTCCAAATTAACACATATAGAATGCTGTAAATGCTTCAAGGTGAAACTATAGTCTATGAATTATTTTTTTTAAAAAAAACAGAAAGGGGACACTTGACCCTTGAAAGAAATGTGAGAGAAGCTCTTGCTAGAAGAAGGTATCTGGAAAAATCACAAATCAAGAAGTATTCACTCAGACATAGCCTTCATGGCCATGAAGGCACAGGCAGAGTAAAACATCATGTTATATTAAAAAACAAACAAACAACAGTGGCCTGGGAAAGACAAACAGAAAGCTACTTCATGCTTCCTGAAATTTGAAGACCTTTGGATTCATGATTTCTGTTTTAAGCACAGTCTGTTTGAACCATATCTGCTGAATAGGTTTCAAGTTTAGTCACTGACTACCAGAATGATCTCTGACCTCACCTAACACTTCCCATCTCCTTTGAACCTGAGATGCCAGCTCTTTCTCTCCACTCTTCAGGGAGGGATTGTTTATTGTCTCTGGAAAGAGAAACTGGAGAAGGCCAGCAGCGTGGGCCTCTCCTGCAGGCACAATGACTGCTTGATGGACCTGAGAAACAACTACAGAACAGAGTCTATTTCATTTCAAGGATAGCAGAGGTCTTCTGAAAAATCACTTCTGAGTATTTTGAGTTCAGTTTTAGGAAGTGCCAACAGAGCTGTGCGACTATACTATGTTCTGGGTGAAAATTTAATCCTCTACCCTTTTTCATCTCAACCCATCACGATACAAAAGTAAACATTTCCTTCTTTCTGGAGTGATTAATTCCACATTCATTTTCCAGACAATAGACAGACACTAGAATCAATCAAAGACAGGGAAGAATGTTATAAACGCTAAAAGATACCAAAGACAAGCCTATAATTAAGACAACTAAACATAATTTCTTTCGATAATTTCACTTTAGTATATATAATATAACATACACAAATATAATACACAAACTTGCTGTTTGGTTGTGTTTTTAAAAGTTTTTTTGTTATTTTTTTTAAAGAAGTGATCCCATCATCAACAAGAATTGAGGACAAATAATTGGAGGACAATGAGAGGGAAAGGTCATGGATATGACCTTGAAAAGGCATGGATATGGATTTGGTTTTTCAGGCACATGATTAAATGTTCTGCAGAAACAGCTCCAAGGGCCACAAAAACCATTGTTCAATTTACAACTTTCACAGGTTTCTTTATTATTGAAATTTGATTCTTGTTTCAGTTGTATCTGTAGCCTGATTTTTTTCCCCCTTATAGAGTCAGAATTAGCAAGTATGTAATAGCTCTTTGTATGTTGGTGTCATTTCATGGTGGGCAGGAGAAACACATTTTATTCCTTTCCATTGGAGTAAAAGGAATAAAAGCTAAGTTGGCACCTTTTTTTTTAATCAGTCAGGAGGCTGAGGCAGACGGATCAGGAACTTGAGGTCAGCCTGGGCTGTAACAACAAGAACCTGCTTTTAAGAAAAAGAAAGGGGAGAGGGGAGGGAAAAAAAAAGAATTAAGGGAAAGGACCCATACCTGGAATAGGAGGCAGAGGCGGCCACTTTTGAAGCCACTCATTCTGTTTGGACTCAAACAGACCACAGTACAAAGGGACACTTTTTTTGGGTAGAACAAACAACTGGTTTTCTATTTTTCAGTTAGACATCCTACTTACATTACTACAAATAAAGTTGTGGAATCCTCATTAATTGTAATCATTATGATAATTAAATAAATGTGAACAGGTTAATGCCTCCCCTTAAAATAATATCTTGTTACTGGTGAATGGTCTCAGAGGTAAAGATCCCTGATTCTGATATCTTCAGCAAATAAATGAAAGAAAAAATACACACAAAAATAAAGTGGCCAAGCAAGGAACTTAATAGAGAGAAATTACACCATTAAAGGACACAATGGGCCTGAGGTAGGTGGTAAACAACTGGTTAAAATGTTCAGTTTTCTACGGCTCAGAAAGTATAGGAGTTCATAAGTAATTAATGATGGTGGGCTGTTCTTTGAGCAATGAGTGATCATGAGGGATTGGCAGATATTTGGAAGGGATCTGAGCATGTGCAAGACTGTCATCCATAGTTTTATTAAGTATATATATGAGGTGCAATGCATAAGGATGAGGCCTTAGGTAGGAGTTTGCTGGTGTGTAAAGGTCAATCTAATCATGTGAAGGGTTCTACTATGTATGTTAGTTAGAATTGGCCTGAAGTTTTTCCACCTCTAGGGAAAGTCCTAACTGAAAACTGACCAGTAATTACTCCCAATGAGGAGTGGCTTTGGGAGAGGTACTAAGGAAGAGAGAGGACTCAAAGAATGTGATTAGGCCATGGGTTGGTTTCAGCATTCTTTCCCTTATTTAACCTGCCTGTATCTCTCACAGTCCTTTCCAGAAAGTTTCTTGGGAGAATAGACTGAAGGAGGATTTGTTCTTAAGATCCTCACAGTGGAGCCTGGGGCCAGTAGCTCAGGTGCCAGTAGCTTACACCTGTAATCCTAGCCACACAGGAGGCTGAGAACTGAGGATCACGATTCAAAGCCAGCTGAGTTTGGAGACATTACCAAAAATATGGTACTATCATCCTTAGAACCAAAGACTCCCTGTGGGTACTGAAAACTAGGATGCATCATGGAACTAACAGCAGTTTAGGCAGCCATGAAGGAGAGAGAATCTGTCTTAAGAGGCTAAATTTCCATTCTCTACTCTAAGTCATAAATGCAAATGAAGATTTTCTATTCTTACCTGTACCGGTGTCTACTCACATCACAGAAAAAGAATCAGAGTAGAAAATCATTTTATTTAGAAGATTCTATTGCAGATGTCGGCAGAGAAATTCAGAATGAGGCAAGTCACCTGGCAGAGCAATTCTGGAGTTAAAGCAGGACACAGTCACCTAACAAGGAATTAGATTAAGCACAAGTTTTGTGTATTTTTAAATCCTGGAACAAAGAGAGACTGTCAAAGTGAATAGCTTTATAAAATGCTGTTATCTGGTTTGAAGATATTTTAAACTTATTAGAAAAATTATTACAATAAGAGATAAATCTCTATTTTGTTCACAGGGGAAAAGAATGGCAGAATGAATAATGCATACTTCAATAGATTTTCATGTTATAATTTTATTTTTTCAGAAAATTATATTCCCTATTCTATGTGTGGTCCAAAGTATAGCTGGGGATAAAGGCCCATTAGAAAAAATTCTTGTAGCATGTAATTATGAGATATTGTACCAAAAGAGATAACTCTAATGAGAATTTGCTTTAATTTTATTATTTATGGTTCTATTAAGGATTCATTAATTGCATGTTCTCTAAAAGCATTGCTTCAGATCGAAAAATGTCATTTTCTACTTAAGCAAACCAAGAAATGGATAATCCTGAAATTTTAATAGGGCAAGAATAAAGACTTCAGGAAAGTAGGCCATGTTGTTGGTCCCTGCTTCCCATGGAGAGCCCCCCTAGGTACAATGGTGATTGGAAAGTGAAGTTATTTGTTTTGCTTTTTTTTTAACTGTGTTGTTTGTGTGTCTTTTGGTTTTTTGGTACTGGGGATTGAAACCAGATCCTTGTACTTTCTGGACTAGTGATTTGCCACCGAACTACATCCCAGCCCCAGATAGTGGTTTTAATATAAATCTATAAGCTAACTTTTTTTTAGGAGTGTCTTAGTTACTGATGCCAAAGATTCTGTCATTCTAGTTGACGTAAGTACATGCTTAGAACTTGGAGTGTGTGTTAGCAAATATGCATTTCTACAATTATTTGTGGCACTTTAAGAGGAAGCCAATGTTTGTTCATGTTCTTCTTTGGCATAGTCACTTGCTGATTGATGACAATAAAAGAACTGTTAAACTGTTCTATTTACTTAAAAAAAAAAAAAAACCTGTGCACATTGGGAGGCAGCATGTTTTTTTCTGCTTATGTGGTACTGAGGAATCAAACCCAGGGCCTCATGGATGCGAGGCAAGCGCTCTACCACTGAGCCACCTTCCCAGCCCTACAGGCAGCATTTTTACCTGTGTGATTTTTGTGGGATATAAAATTTTAAGGAGTAGCCTTCAGCTTGTTGTCAAAAGCCATTGGTGTGTTATCTGAGCAAAAGGAAAGGAAAGGAGTCATTTGTGGTAATGCCCAGCCTGCCCTACTGATGGCCTAGGCCCACAAACCACCTTGGATCTTTATTTGCAAATATCCTTCATCAGGTAGAACAAAGATGGATGCCCCAAACCCATATAGCTTGAGGTCATACTGATACATATGACTCTGTCTGTATTACCATAAGAGCATCTCATAAAGACTGCCTTGATGGATTATGATGATGATTACAATGGAGGTGGTAGTGATGATAATGTATATATTTACTTTTAAGTAGTTCCTAACTTCTTCTGTTTCCCCTCTTCCTGTGGTTTTGGTATTGGTTAAGTGTCTCTTAAGAATTCATATACTAAAATTTTATTCTCATTATTGGGTATTAAGAAGGTAGAAATTTAATCTGACTATAGTGTACTGAGGCAGGGCCTTAGGAAAGGAATTAGAATTAGGTAAAGTCATTAGGGTAGAACCTGCATGAGTGTGTCCTAGCGGCTTTATATGAAGAGAGACAACAGAACACAGGCGCTAGGTCTCTCTCTCTCTCTCTCTCTCTCTCTCTCTCTCTCTCTCTCTCTCTCTCATCTGCACTCCCTTCTCTCTCCCTCCTTCCCTCCTTTCCTTCTTCTTTCCTCCCTCTCCTTCTTCTTCCCTTACACACTTCACACATACACTCATACATTCACACTCCCTGTCTTTTGCTATATGATTTCTAGCACAGCCATAAAACATCAAGTCTCTTGACCTTTATAGATTTATAGATCTATAAACCAGCCTCAGTTGTCATTAGTATAATTATGCAAAACGTGCTAATATGCTACTTTTTTTTGTCTGCCATGGACTTGAACTCTGGGACTGGGCGCTGTCCCTCAGCTCTTCAGCTCAAGGCCAGCACTCTACCACTTGAGCCACAGCACCAATTCCAGTTATCTGGTGGTTTATTGGACATCAGAGTCTCACAGACTTCTTGCCTGGGCTGGTTTTGAACTGTGATCCTCAAATCTCAGCCTCTTGCGTAGCTAGAATTACAGATGTGAGCCACCGGTGCCCGGCCTTAATACACTACTTTTGGTCTAGGTCTCCAAAGTTTTAAAAGTGGATTTTTAAAACCTCAGACCCTTTCCCTCACAGGAAGACTAGGGAGCATTAAGAATTTCTATTCTTCTCCATTGCTTGTTACAGCTATTGAGCTGGACAAAGGGAAGAACTGCTTTTTTCATGACAAGGAGATGGAAAAAAGAACAGCAGGGAAGGTTAGGAGATCAGTATCTGACAAAGATTTTCAGTAAGACCAAGTATGGTAGTATAGCTCTATAATTCCAGCACTTGAAAGGTTGAGGCAGAAGGATTTCAAGTTTAGACCAACCTGACATACAAAATGAGACCCTGGTTTAACAAACAAACTCATGAATCTAAGGGATTACATATCAGGGAAAAGGGGGAAAGAGAGTGATTACCTTGAAATACACTGCAACTATATATGAAAACAGCATAAAGAACCACAATGAAAGCCATTGGTCAATAGAGGGTTGGAGAAACAGGGAAAGAGAAATAGGCTTTGTTGGGGGTAGGTTACTAGAAGGGGAGGGTTGAGATTTTAAAAAAGGAGGATCAAAGAATATGAAAATGGTTGGTATAGATTGTTTGCATACAGGAAAACAGAATACTAAAACCTGTTGCAGTTGTTTTAGGGAGAAAAGGAAGGAAGAACCACGGAGAGGCTGGGGGCGGGGGTGGGGGCTGACTAGAATACACTGGGGGAAATGTTACAGTGAAATCCTGTTACATTTTAAGGAAAAGAAAAAGAAAAAGAAGTGAACAAACAAAAGCAACAATAATAAAAATGAAACAAACAAGTTATGTGATCTTGAGTAACTTACTTTTCTTAAACTCTTTGCAAAGGGGATAAAGGTAATTCTTCTGGTAACTGATCAGCAGTCCTGGTAGTAAAGAAACGAGATTACCCGTGGAAAATCTAAGTATTATGCCTGACACATAAATTTTCACCAATGTTTTTTGCTGTTTGCAGGCTGATGTTTAAGGCCTTTTCCAATCTGCCTTGCATGTCACATGAGTCCCAGATAAACTTTAAGCTTGGGCCAAGCAGTTCTTGAACTTTCTGCAATATATTATACTTTTCCAAACTGCTTTACCATCATTGCTTGTGCAATTGTTTGTTTTCCTATTGACCAATTTGTTTTGGTGGAAATAACAATGGAAGTTTGTGTTTTTTTTTTACAGAGTTACACCCTATGGAAAAAAAAGGACAATATTTGCATTCATCTGATTGAAATCCAAGACATAAATACATCCTTTCCTCAGAGCTAAAAGCTGAAAGGAGGAGTCCCATTTTTATTTAAGACATGTTAATCTTGTGATTGCTCAAGGTTGCCATGGTTCCTGTTTGAAATATTTCTCGGTGCTTCCAAGACTTTAAGCCTGTGTCTCTGCATCTGAGCAAGTAGAAATAGCCCCTTTGGCTTGAGACCCAGAGGCAGGAGGGCAGATTCTTGTGAAACAGATAGGGC
This sequence comes from Dipodomys merriami, assembly GCF_024711535.1. Lineage (NCBI taxonomy): Eukaryota > Metazoa > Chordata > Mammalia > Rodentia > Heteromyidae > Dipodomys > Dipodomys merriami. Next base: position 22,278 of record NW_027206254.1, read on the forward strand.
TGCAACTAGAAATGGAAGCCAAGATTTTAGAGACTCTGTCACAAACTGAGTCTTGCTGCCCCTGACACTGCCTATTTCCATCTTCATTTCTTCTTGATGGTCAGGGGAACAATTTATTTTGAAAATCAGAGTGAAATTATTCTCCCTTTCTCTCTGGACTATGGTTTAAACTTAAAAGAGGTATCCATTTTCTTATCATTTTTGCTAGTACTGAGGTTTGAATTAAGGGCCTCATGCTTGCTCAGCTGGAGCTTTACTGCTTGAACCATGTCTCTAGCCTGTTTTTCTTCTGGTTATTTTAGCAATGGAATCTTATAGATTTTCCTGCCTGGGCTAGCTTCAAACCGAAATCCTCTGGATCATAGCCTCTTAAGTATCTAGGATTATAGGCATGAAGCTCAGCACCTGGCTTAGTGGGAGGGGGGAAAGGGGGTTGTTGTTTTGTTTTATTAAAGGCTTTCCTTTTCTCAGTAAATTGTTAGTGGCCATGATTTTATTAGCAAGAGAAGGACATCAATAAAATAAAAGACAGGCAAGTTCTAGCCTAAAAAGTAAAACACTAAACCTATGAAAATTAATTTTGACAGTTCATATTCTGTGAACTTTACAACCTTATAATCATTTTTAAGTTCTTAACCATAGAAGAGTTCCTTGAACAGAAATGAAAACTGTTCTTGTTCTGAAAATATACATATATGTACATGTATATAAGCATGCATGTATATATATATATATATATATATATATGTATATTTTTTGAGATAGCCTCCTTTTTACCCAGGCCAACTTTTACTATGATCCACCTATTTATACTTCCAGCATATCTGGGATAACAAATGCACACTATCACACCCAGCTGTTTATTTGTTTTTTTCTTTTGGGAAAAGAAAAAACTACTCTGCTCTGGAGTAGGTAGGATTACTGGCATGAATTACTAGAGCTAGGCCAAAATTCTGTTTTTGATGACATGGTACTTTTTGATTTCCTTGGTACTTTCTTTTTGACAAGTTCTTAGAACTTTTTGGTCCCTGATGTATAAAGAAAGTAAAAAATAATATAGATATGGTGGTAATTGCCCTTAGTTGTTTAAAAATGATCCCAAGATTTTATAATTTGATACATGTCATAAATCATTTTAAAAGACTTTCTTTTGTAGATTTGGTATAAGAGGGATATCATTCTTTTCTTCTATTATTCTAAGTTGAATAAGATAGAACATCCAGGATCAGGAGGTATGATTTGAATGGTAGAGTGCCAGCTTTGAGACTAAACAAGAAATCTGAGTTCAAGTCCCAGTAATGACACGGGAAATGATCTATGTGAAATCTGATCTATGATCTGCGTGAAATATGTAAATCTTGAACAAAATTTAAATATCAATTTATACAGCTCAAAAATTTCATTTGGTAATGGCACCTCGTATAGGTTCAGTATCACAGTGACTTTGAGTATAGTGACTGCCAACTCTCCAATTAACAGATTGCTTGATGAATATATTGAAAAATGGGGCGATTCTCAAGTGGTAATCCCACTAATGGATCTTATGCTTGCTAAATTGATTTTGAGCCATTATATACAGGCAGAGTGGATTTTTTAAAAACACAGAAAGTCAAGTGTACAAATACAATTTTTTAAAAACAGAAATAACCTGTGGCCACTCACACAGAGGAAGATGAGCAGAAACAAGTGTGGTTGGAGGCCTGGAGCTCACAAATAACTGTACTGTAGGTCTAGCTGAAGTGGCTAAATGTTGAAGAACGTGGCCTAGTACTTGATCGTGTACAGGAGGTAATTGCAAAGCTCTCTGTTCACGATGGATTCACTGCTGTCTATACAATACACACTCAATGACATGTGATGACCAGTTTTGTTTTGTTTTTCAAACTAGCATGGATAGGATCATTTCATTTGGACATTCTAGAACAACAAACAGAGCAAGGACCCACAGGGCACACACATCCCACCAAGGATTGTACAGAGAATCCCAGTCCTACCTTATGGTTAACCACTGATCATTAGCTTTGATATTTCCCTAATTTCTTTACTTTTTTTTCTACTTTTTTCCTTCTCTTTCAACAAGAGTGGTGTTGAACACCAATTGATTGTTCATCACTTCACACATTATTTCTGTCTTAACAGTGCCTCATTTTCAAGTGCTTTTTATTAAACTTAAATTAAGTTTAGTTTCCCCAAGGATTGACAAGGAAACAGCATATTTGTCTGCTTTTGAGAAGGGGGAGATGCTAGTTGACTCACAAATACAGACAGTAAAAAAGGACAAGAACAGTAAAAAGCAGTCCTCCTGACAATCTGAATTCAGAAGATTTTCTGCTTTGCTTCAGACTTAAGTTCACAATATTAAGTCTTCTGGGGAAAAATCTGTTCACTTGAGGAGGTTACATTACATTCTATCTGAAAATGTGAGGGAAAAAATTGATGAATTCCTTGTAGGTGTAGCATGATATGGAAGTTGAAATATAAAATATAAAAATTTGTTTTATTTTCAGCTGATTTGCTCAGGCAAAAAGTATTTTTACTATGGATTATTCAGTTATTTCTTATTTTTAGACCAAATTTCTTTATAGTTAAAAGGTAATAATTATAATTTTTGACCATCAGACTTCTAGTTATAATATGATAGGTTGATCAAATTATAAGTTATTGGGGCAATTTAAAATATGATTATTTTATATTTAAAATTCACACTTAAGTGGATCTAAAAACTACATAATTTTAACCATGTTAATTGAGACCAATATACATTTGCTAGTGGCATATAGAAAATGACCATGGAAAACATTTTGAATCAGTGGTCAAGTTGATTCCTGAGGTAGTGCCTACTTCCTCTTCCAAATTCCACAAGAGGGAAAAAACTTATTTTAATTAACATTTGTCTTGTCTTTTCTTTTCTTTCTTTCTTCTTTCTTTCTGTCTTTTTTTTGAAATAAGGTCTTACTATGTAACTCAAACTAGGACCTTCCTGCTTCAGCTTCCCAAGTGCTGGAACTACAGCTATGTGCTACCATACACAAACAAATAAAAACAAACAATAAAACAAGTCCCCCACCCCCAAATCTCCAAAAGTTTGGCATAGTGGTATAATCCTATAATCCTAGTTATTGGAAAGACTGAGTCAGGAGGATTGTAAGTCATGAGACAGCATGTTTAGCATAGCAAGACTTTATCTCAAAATAAAACAGTACAACTGAGAATGTAGTTTAGTGGTAGAGAACTTGCTTGTCATACCTGAGGCCTTGGGTTCAATCCCAAGTACCACAAGAAAAGAGGAACAAAGAAAAAGAAAACAAAAACATTCTACATTGCTCTTTTTTATTTTTTTATTATAAAGGTGATGTACAGAGAGATTACAGTTACATAGGTACAGTACATAAGGTAATGAGTACATTCCTTTTTAAACATTTTCTCCCACTTCCCCTACTACCTTCCTCCCCAAGTTGTGAAGTTTATTTCCAACATAGTGTCTAGTGAGTATCATAGTTGCATTCATTCACCTTTGTCCCCAGTTTCTGTGAGTCCCCTTTGCAAATCAGATAAACTTATATATAAGACAAAGGTATTGAAATAAAAAACAGTGACAACAGGTCATAAACCAAAGGGGAAAAAAAAGAAAGAAAAAAGAAATAACTGCCAACAGTACATTTCTTAGAGTTCATTTTGATAAGTTTCACTTCATATGGTCATATGCACCTAGCTCTTGAGCTATTGTGTTCCTGTGCTAAGTCTATAGTAGACATATTCTAGCTATTACAAATGAGAGAAACCATGCAGCCTGTGTTTCTTTGGATCTGGCTTTCTTCACTTAATATAATTTTTTCCAAGTCTTTTCATTTCCTTATGAATAAAGCAATTCCATTCTTTCTGATGAAAGCATAGCATTCCAATGTGTGTGTGTATGTGTGTATACACATATATCATATTTTCTTAATTCATTCTTCTACTGAGGGGCATCTGAATTGGTTCTATATCTTAGCTATGGTAAATAATACTGCAATGAGCATGGTTGTACTGGTAGCTTTAGTGTGATCTTGTTTGTGGTCATTTCGGTAAATGTCCAGGAGTGGGATAGCTAGGTCATAGGGGAGCTCTATGTTTAGTCTTCTGAGGAACCTCCATACTGCTTTCCAGAGTGGCTCAACAAGATTACATTCCCACCAACAGGGTTGTGGCATCCCTTTTTTGCCACAGCTCCTCCAGCATTTGTTATTAATAGTTTTCTTGATAATGGCCATTCTAACTAGGGTGAGGTATAATATCAATTTTGTTTTTATTTGTATTTCTTTTGTGGCCAGAGATGTTAAACATGTCTTCATGTGTCTACTGGCCATTGTTATTTTTCTTCAGAGATGTCTCTCTTTAAGTCTTTAGCCCACTATTAATGGGGTTGTTGTTTCTTTGAAGATTTGTTTGGGGAGAGTTTAATTTTTTGAGCTCTAAATATATTATAGACAGGATGTCACTGTTGTATAACTAGTAAAGATCATCTCCCAGTCTGTGGATTTCTATTTATCTTGCTAGCGATCTACATTGTTCTTTTATACAGTCTATATCTATACATGTATTTATCTGTCACATTGCTCCTTATTCTATTTGACATTTTTAAGTTTCCATCTAGGATCATCTTCTTTTCTCTAAAAGCTGACAAAAATTAGATTCTCAACTTCTCTACTCCAGAATTGGTAAAATGGCCTTGAAGGAAAATCTCCCTAACTGCCCTGCTCTTACTTCTACAGGTTTTCTTCCTTTTCCTGTAACTTGGTCCCTTATAATCCTTCTTCACTTATTACTTTTCTACTGCCTCATAGTTGTTTCTCTTTCACATTTTATCCAGATTGGTGGTTGCAGTTCTCATTATTGTTCACAGAGGGAGTATTCATTCAGTTACCATTCTACCATGTCAGAAGTCAAAACCATGCTAAAAATATAAATGCAATATCTACTGTACTGCTAAAAAATAAATGCAGTGTCTTTACAATGGTCCAGAAGATCCACTCATCTGACTTGTTTTTCCTGTTTTACCTCTACAATTCTATGCTTGCTAGCTCCAGTCTAGCCACAGTGACTTCTTACTAGTTACATGCATGCGACATCTAATACACTTAAAAATATTTCCCTTGCACTTGCTCCCACTATTTGGGAGGCCTTTCTCCCAGGAATCTACATGGATTTCATCACTTCCTTTAAAGTTCTGCTCAAATATCAAATAGTCCTGGATTACTTTTTAGGTACTGAATATAAATAGTAGTCACTTACCCTATTACTTTCCATCTTCTTTAACCTGATGACTTTGGGGCACATTTTTATTAGCACACATTTGTTGTAAATAAGGATTCATTATGACATTTCACACATGTAGACATTGTATATCAATCAACCTCCTCCTCTTTGTCATTGTCCCTTGCATCCCTCAATTTATTTATTTATTTATTTATATTGTGCAGGTCCTGGGGCTTGAACTCAGGGTCGAAAGGCTGTCCCTGAGCTTTTTTGCTCAAGGCTAGTACTCTACCACTTGAACCAAAACTCTACCTCCTGACTTTTTGGTAGTTAATTTTAGGCAAGAGTCTCATAGACTTTTCTGCCTGGGCTGGTTTCAAACTTCCATCCTCAGATCTCACCCTCCTAAGTAACTAGGATTAAAGGTGTGAGCCACCAGCATCTGGTTTCCCTCCCCGTTCTGAAAACAATTTCAACAGGCTTCATTGTTCTATTTTCATACAACTAAATAAACAACACCACTTATATTCATTCTCATTCGTGATATAATACCCTTCCTTACTCCTGCTGGTGCCTCATCAATTCCTCTTAGGCTCAAGCATGGCCCAAGTGGTAGAGTACCTGCCTAGCAGATTGCTCAAACTCCAGCAAAAACAAACAAAAATCCAAAATCATCTTTGGCTAAGTGTGAAATGGAAGTTTTCTTGAACATGCAGAGGCATCAACTATATATATATTCAGAGAGTTCACTCTAACTGTGAATACTTCCTGTAATTAGTTTCTTTCTATATATTTATGTAGTGCAAATCTCTGGACCTTTAATTAAACTGCTGATTAATGTAACCTGCTTGCTCCCATTGTAATCCTCCCCCTGTAGTTTTAGTATGGGGGACAGAGAGGTGTTCATTAAATATTTGTTAAAAGAAAGTACTTTTTTGTAGCAAGATACAAAATTAACTCATAAAAATCAGCAGCCTTTCTGTACAGAAACAACACACAAACAAAGGGAAAATCAGGAAAACAACTCCATTTGCAATAGCCTTTAAAAGGGGGACAGGAGGTCTAGGAATAACTCTAAGCAAAGAACCAAAAGACCTTTATAGTGAAAAGTATAAAAATTTGAAGAAAGAGGGGGCTGGGAAGGTGGCTCAGTGGTAGAGTGCTTGCCTTGCATGCATGAGGCCCTGGGTTCGATTCCTCAGCACCACATAAGCAAAAAGAAAAAAGCTGGAAGTGGCGCTGTGGCTCAAGTGGTATAGCACTAGCCTTGAGCTGAAGAGCTGAGGGACAGCGCCTAGGCCCAGAGTTCAAGCCCCACGACCGGACCCAAAAAAAAATTTTTTTTGAAGAAAGAAATCAAATATGTCATCAGGAAGTGGAAAGAACTTCCAAGCTTACGGCTAGGTAAAATATTGTAAAAATGGCCATAGTGTCAAAACATAGTCTACAAATTTAATGTAATCTCTATCAAAATGCCAAAAGTTCTTTACTGATACAGAAAAATCAATTTAAAATGTATATGTAACAACAAAAGACCTAGAATAGCCAAAACAATTCTATGCAAAAAAGGTAATGCTGGTGGTATCACAATCTCAGACCTCATGCTCTACTACAGAGCACAAAGCTTGGTATTGGCAGAAATATAGACCTGAAGATCAATGGAACAGACTAGAAGACACAGAAATAAAACCATATACTTACAGTTATCTGATATTTGATAAGGGAGCCAAAGAGATACAGTGAAAAAAAGATAGCCTCTTCAATAATGGGTGTTGGAAAACTGAGTATCCAAATGCAGAAAACTAAGAGTAGATCCCTGTTTGTCACCAGGCACAAATATCAACTCAAAGTGGATCAAAGACATCAATGTCAGACTTGAAACTTTGAAATTGCTGCAAGAGGGAATAGGAGAAACACTAAAACTCACAGGTATAGGCAGAAACTTTGAAGAGTCCCAGAGGCAAGCAGATAAGAGAGAGACTTGACAAATGTGTTTACAGTAAACGAAAAACTTTCTGTATAGCAAAGAACATAGTTATTGTACTAGAAAGACAGCCAGCAGACTGGGAAAAGATGTTTACCAGCAATACATCAGAAAAAGGCCTAATATCCAAAATATACAAGGAGTTCAAGATACTAGTCCCTCCCAAAGCTAATAAATCAATTGCTAAATGATGCAATTGAGGTAAGGAGGTAAGGAGAGACTTCTCAGAAGTGAGAATGACAAAGAAATACAAGAGGAAATGCTCATTATCCCTGGCCATAAAGGAAATGCAAATCAAAACAACTCTGGGATTCCATCTCTGGCCAGTTAAAATTGGCCAATATTGTGAATTTGAACAATAACAAATGTTGGCAGGAATGTGGGGAAAAAAGAACCCTATTGCACAGAACCATTGCAAGCCAGGATACCATAAAGAGACACTTGCACATCCATGTTTATTGTTGCACTGTTCACAATAGACAAGTTATGAAAACATCCCAGAAGGCTTAAAATAAATGAGTGGATAAAAAAAAAAAAGTGGTACTTATACACAATGGATTTTTACTACAATCTCATTTGCAGGGAAAAGGATGGACCTAGAACAAATCATGTTGTGAGGTAAGCCAAGCTCAGAGAGATCAATGGCACATGTTTTCTCTCTCATATGTGGAAGTCAGATCTAAAATACACTGGAATATAATAACTTATACAGGTCTTTATGCATTCATACACAGTGAGATCAAAGAAGGATACTCTTAGGAGAGGTACAGGAAGGCATACAAAATAATATTTAGCAAAATGAACTCCAGGAATTGGAAACAAGAGGTTTTCTTTTTAGCTGTTTTCTTTTTGTTTGGTTTGTTTATATGTCTTTGGGCATGTAAAGGGAAGCGCAGAAACAGAGACAAAGAGCAATGGGTGGGGCTCTGGTGGCTCAGGCCTGTAATTCTAGCTACTCAAGAGGCTGAGATAGAAGGATCATGGTTCAAAGCCAGCTGGGGCAGGAAAGTCCGTGAGACTCTTATCTCCAATAAACCACCAGAAAACCAGAAGTGGCACTGTGACTCAAGTGGTAGAGTGCTTGCCTTGAGCTGAAGAGCTGAGGGACAGCGCTTAGGCCCAGAGCTCAAGCCTTATGACCAACTAAAAAAAATGTTTTTAAAAAGATGCAGCAATGGTACTCACTGCACACTATGTTGAAAATAAACCATCCAGCTTGTAGGGATGAGAGGAAAAAACTGGGAGAGAGGGAAACAGTGACATTGTCCAAAAAGAAATGTATTCTTAATTTATGTAACTGTAACCCCTCTATACATCACCTATATAATAACAAAAAAAATTTAAAGAAAAGTATTTTTACATGGTACTAGCACTTGCTTGGCAGTGCTCTACCAACTGATCACACTCAGCCCTAAATGAGGGAATTTGAGTATTTATTTAGTATCTGTTATGTTAGAGGCAGTATGGTAAATGCTTTGCAAATGTAATTTTACTGTCTTTACATAAACAAATATTATAGAATTATATTCCCATTTTATAGCTGAGGTAAATGGAATTTAAGGAAGAGACACTTCATTTCACCACTGTTTTATCACATACAGCAGAAAAAGAGCAAATCAGAGGACATACCTATTATTTTTCCCTCCATGGTAAATACTAATTTTGTTCTGACACATTTATATGGCCAGATGGGACACCTCTGACAATATAGGCTGACTATTTTCATGATATAATAAATAATGTATTAGTACCTTTCAATGGTAAATTCCTTAGGTGACATTGCTTTAGTCAAAGAAATTATTTTATAATGATTAAATTCTATACATAATGGAAGAATTTGATGGAGTTGGTAGCTTGGAAGAAATAAAATTCTGGAAATATCTCTTCAGAAATGAAATCATGTAGGCATTTGTCTACAAAGGGGACTATACTTTTAACAGTTAGATTTCTAAAAAAAGTATAAGGCAGAAGTAGAACTATGGCTCAATGTGGTAGAGTGCCACCCTTGAGCACAAAAGCTCAGGGACCATCCCCACGCCCTGAGTTCAAGCCCCAGGAATAGCACAAAAAATAAAATAAAATTAAGCAACAGATAAATTTTAAAGGGCAAGAAACGAAAATAAGAAAAGGAGACTATATATATCAAGGAGAAGAAAGAGAGAAATGGAAAGGCCATGGGGATAGTATCTCCTAGTTTTTTTTTTTTCTTCTTGTCATCTCTTGTATGTTTTTTGTATCTGCCCAGTTTTCTATCCACCTTCTTGCTTAAGTTTATCAGGTACAGCAACTGTTGCTTGCAATCAACTAACTAATTGATAGTCAAGGAAGAATAATCAACAATTAAGGCCTAGAATGAGAACCATTGAGGAATATATTTTCAGCTTCTAAAGCAAATACTAAGAACAAACAGTCCTGCTTTAAGCCTATATCAAAATGCATATTAGACTAATAGAAGGAATTTGATTGATTGGGATATATTATAAACATGTGTGAAAATGTAACAATGAAATCCCCTCCCTCCATATAACTATAAACTTTAATAGGTTATAAGCTGAATTTTTAAAAGTGCTAATTAGTTTTTAATCACTTCAAAACATTTCTAGGAGGAAAAACAATCCCTACAAGAAAGTAGCAAAGGATTTCTAAAAGATAAGAGCAATTGTCTTTTTTGAAGAATAACCTATTGTAGAATTGACATCCAACTTTCGATATTGAAAATAAATGTGTTTTCTTCAAAGCAGAAGTTTTCCTCTGATTTTACAATGTACGATCTTTGTTTCTTTGATAATTTCACATCTTTGGCATGACTAAAGGATTTTCAATTCAAATTAAAATCCTTGGACTTGACTAGTCCCTTCCTTCCCCCACTGATTTGAGCCCTTGGGATTCTTTCTTTTCATTGCCAAGGATTAAATTCTGTGTGAAAGTCTTCAAGGCAACAGACAGCTGTACTAGAAATGAGATACAAAACTATCCAAAAATGAGAGAAGCAATCTCAAGGCTAATATGTGAAAATAATTGAATTCTGATTCATATTGGGAAAAGTCTGCTTTTAAACTGAGTTTCTTATTGACTATTTTTGGTCATAAAAGAACATCATTTATATCTAACAAGAAATTGTTATTCTTCTCCTTTGTCAAAGATGCCAAAGTTTGGCATATTTCAAATACCAAACAAACATCTCCATAGAGAATGGCTTGCTGCCAATATCTGGTGTGTCCAGGAATCCCAAGTGATGTCATTGCTAAAGCTTACCCTCACATACCAGGCTCTTCACATACTTTAGCAGTAAACAAGATTTAATCAAATGTCTCAATGTGTGTTTTTTTTTTTTTAAGACAAAGGGTCTGGGTTTTTCCCAAATTATAATGCGGAACAGAATTGTTCTGTGTTCTATATAAACTGCTAAGCATCCTAAGCTACCCACATTATGACTAAGAGATCAGCTTTTTACCCTTCTTAATGTGTGCAACTAGTTGTTATAATAGTTTAGGGTTGATAGATGAGTGACCCCCCTGGGGATGTTGCATTAGAATTCAGTCTGGTCCTGCTTGGGGTGCTGGTCTTCACTAAGTCCCACATTAGTGGTCGATGGACATTGGTGGTCTCATGTCCCCTCCTCAGATCACACACACAAATGGCAGAGTTGTTAGTAATGTGCAATAATGATATGTAATGAATACAATCCAAGAGGCCCCACAGTGCTTATCATAGTTCTTAACTAAACTAGTATCTTACTATTAGCCTATCATCTCTGTGTTTTGTTTTGTTTTGGATTTTTTCTTTTCTTTTCTTTTTTATTGTGAAAATACTGTACAGAGGGGTTACAATTACATGGGCAAGATAATGAGTACATTTCTTATTAAGCATTGTTGCCTCCTCCTTTGTTTCCTTTTCCCATCCCTTCCCATCTCCCCTCTGTGTTCTTATATATAAAAATATTTTACAATAATTTTACATATAGTCAATTAGTGTGTGGAGTCCTAAGTTGTACCAATAGAAACTGGTGGCCAGTTTAGATATGATGAGAGTATTGTGAGAGAGTGATTTCTCTTTGGAACTGTACCATCTCAACTATAGTTAACTGCTCAGTGTATTAATCCAAAAATCCATGAGGAACTGTGATTGAGTTTAGAAAAATATAATTTGATGGATAAGAAATGAGCTGTAGCTATTAGCTTTTATAAAATAGCATCTCAAAAATGCCTTTTCATTGTATTTGTCATGTACAATACCATCAAATTTTGCTCTGTGTGAGGAAATGTGGCTTAGAGGAAAATCAGTTAGGTTATTGTGTCAGAACTCCCAAATGGGTAGATGACCCCTCAATGAGGAAACCTAGGGGCCCTTTACTTTTCTTACAATTGCCTGGGCTCCAGTTCTATTGAAACATATGTCGTTAATATTTGATGAATGATTCAGTCTTGCAGGCCTGCTCAGTGGTATCAGTCATGCATCTCAGCTAAGACTGCCTGTGTTTACATGAAGTGGTCATTAAGTAAACCTTTCAAGGTGACAGTTCAGTTATTCTGTCTCATTTCCCAGAAAGAATAATAATGGTCACCAGAATTAAAGGAAAAAACAATGGTAACACACACACACACACACACACACACATACACACACACACACACACACACACACACACACACACACACACACACACACACACACACACTTTCACATATCTTTCTAAAAAGTCAATGCTGACTTTCCATAAGTTCTTTTTCCAGGGGAAAAAAACCACAAAATAATTGGAGACATTTATACCTAAATCCTCACATTTTCACAAGATAGTGGGAGAACATTATTATTAGGTGTACTATTAGTCTGAATTAACACTTGGACTTGTTCAAATATCTTTGCTCAGGGAATGGATCCTCAAGCTGGTGAGTGAAATGGAGAACACAGATACTGATATTCAGTGTCCTGCTGGACCCAGACCTTATTTCCAGTCTAACCATAATGAGAGCTTTGCTTTTAACCACAGATTCTGAGCACTCTGGTCTCTCCCAGAGAAATGAGACTGTCCGGCTCTTCCTTAAATTCCTCCTCCCCACTATACACTCCCATGCCCTAGGCCCTCTATGCATACCTACCAGCTGGCAACCACCAATTCTCTCAAGACAGGGCTGACAACAGAAGCCTATGGAAAAGATGGCATTTAGCAGTAGCAAGAGCTATTCAGCCAAATTTTTCCTTTGGTTTCTTATGTGGCTTTTGGCTCTAACCTAAGTCTGGCAAAAAGATAGTAAGTATTCATTATAGAACACATGAGAAATACATAGAAATGTATTTAAAAAATCAATCATAATCTCACCACCAAGTGATGTCTGTCAATATTTTTGTTAAGTAGAAACCTCTTAAAAATATAAATGTGTTCATTGAGTTGGGGTCCCACTGTCTGTGCAATTAAAACATTTTAAGGGCTGGGAAGGTGGCTCAGTGGTAGAGTGCTTGTCTCACATGAATGAGGCCCTGAGTTTGATTCCTTAGTACCACATAAGCAGAAAAAGCCAGAAGTGGCACTGTGGCTTAAGTGGTAGAGTGCTAGCCTTGAGCTGAAGAGCTGAAGGGCAGAGCCCAGGCCCAGAGTTCAATCCCCATGACCAGCAAAAGAATAAATAAATAAATAAAATTAATTTAATTTTACATTTTATTATCTTTAAGTTATTGAAAGGAATTTCAACAATGCCCACTAATGAGTACTATGCAATTTTGAATGTGCAAAATTTAGCTTTATATCATGATCATTTATTTGTTATAAAAACATTCTTTGTAGCAGAGTGCTATTACTCATGCCTATAATCCTAGCTACTCAGGAGGCTAAAATCTGAAGATTGCAGTTCAAAGGCACTCTAGGCATACAAATCTGTGAGACTCATTTCTAGTTAACCACCAAAAAGCCAGAAGTGGAACTATGGCTCTAGTGCTAGCTGTAAGCAAAAAAGCTCAGAGACAATTCCTAGGCCCTGAGTTCAAGCCCCAGTACTGGCACAAAAACAAACAGAAAATATGCTTTGTATCTATTGCATATTTTTTTGTAAAAAATAATTATAGTGCTCAAAGAGAAAAAAAACAGTTTGAGAGGGAAGAATGAACATCAAAATACTAAATTGAAGATAGAAGAATGTTATCCTAATCTTTAATCACCAATTTGCAAACCCTAAAAGTTATGAGGGAGAATACTTCAAAGATAAATTAGGAACTAGTATAAAATCAATGAAGCTACAATGACACCTTTGTAAAATAATGAAAAGATAGTTGTTAACAATGGTATAGTGTATAATATTTAAATATTAAGAGATCATTTGTTGTTGTGCAGTATAAAATTCTATGGTAAATGAACATCTTAAAGAATAAAAGAGAAATCTCTACACTTTTAAATTATGCCTACAGAAAACATGTACAAAGACACTCATACAGTAAGTGCAGTATTTATAACATGGCAGTGCAGTTTCCAACATTGGATCCCTTTGTTATGCTTTAGTGAGAACTTAGAAAAACAGCAAGCAGCTGGACAATGTTGGAATACCCATTGTTTAGACAATTGTCCGTGCCGCCTGGCCATGGCAAACAAACATTATTCTCAAGGGGAAAAATGAGGCAGCAGTTAACCTCCAGCAAACTATCTTGAGTTTATAAGACGTTGATCTTGATACCACCAGCCCCTCCCTTTGCTTAATATGTTATCTACCACATCCCAATACAGCTAGGGTAGGGTGGGTGGGAACAGACCTGGGCTAGAGTTAGAATGAAAGAGCTAAAATACAAGCCTTGAGAGAAGATTGTGGCTTATTTCAAAGGTGGTGGGCTGCGAAGTCAGACAGAAGCTTCATTTCATTCCAGAAGTTGTCACTTTGGGTCACTTAGGCAAGCCACCCAAACTGTCTGGGATTCTGTTTCCTTTCTTATACAATGGGACCAATAAAACATACTTCTTATAACAGTGTGTATGAAACTGGTTATTTGTTGCCATTTATAGTTAATTTTTATATTTAATATATTTCTATTTGCCTTTTTTGCTTTGGGATGGAGTTTGAACTTAGAGCCTAAAGCACTTGCTAGGCAGGTACTCTATAACTCAAGCCATGCCCTCTGCTCTATTTTGCTTTCATTATTTTTATAAACAGGGTATTGCTTTTCTCCATGATGGTCCATGACCCTATTTATATTTTCTGCATAGCTGGGATGACAGATGCCTGCCACTGTGCCTACTTTTTAAAAAACTGGTTGAGATGGTGTCTTGTGAGCTTTTTGTCCCAGCTGGCTTTGAAATGTGATCCTCCTAGTTTCAGTCATCTCAACTAGCTAGAATGACAAAGCATAAACTTTGATTTGCCTAAAAAATCCTTTTGATTTGCATAAATCAATTGTACAAACGTTTATTACAATATTTGCAAAGATGCATATTATGTACTTTGTTCAAATTCATTCCATCTTTTATATGTCTTTTTTTTGAGCATGGAATTATAGTTCAATAGTGGTTCCAGTTTCCTGCTCATGTGCATTTCATCTTTATCATTATTCTATTGGATTTGTGCTGTGATAAACCAAATAGATTCCCTCTATTCCAGGATTTGTCATTTGATGTTTAATAAGGCTCATAGGTAGATACTCTTTAAACATTCATTAAACAAAAATGCCTTCAATAACTTATTTTATTTAGGCCCTAATATGTGCTAAGTACTATGCCAAGTGCTATGTTTACAAATGAATAAATCCTGATTGCATGATAAAGTTAGGCATAATAAAGGCTTAGGCAAATATAAAGAATTGTAACAGGTAGAGGCAATAAAAATGTGGGATTCTCAGTGAACTGAGAGTCAATGACAATGTTGGTTTAATTCCAAAAAGCTTCCTGATTGGGGAAGAATGTAAATTAAGAAGCTGGAAAGTCAGAATGGAATGGTAATTAGGAGACTTTATTTTCATGCCATGAAGTATCTATACAATTTCAAGGAAGACAGTCAGGTTTTTTGTACTTTATTTTTTTTCGCTGTGAAACACATTTCAAGGGTCACCAAATGACAACAATATAAACAAAACCACTGTCTAGAATTTATGGATTCAAGTGGAAAGCACAAGAGAAGTGATAGACTATGTATTTCATCCATACAGCATTTTTCATCTGCACAGTATATCAAAAATTTGTGGGTAATCAGAAAGATAATGGTAATTATTGCTAACTAGAATGAAATGCATAAATATACATAAATTTAAATATAAGACAAATGGAAAATAATGAGCTGAATTAGGAGTTCAAAAACCTAGTAGAAAACAAATCAAGTGAAAAATAACAAATGATAGAAGTTAGTGGAAATTAAATTGATAATAATAAAAACATAACTCCAAAGCTATTTAAAAACTAATTCAGATAGGCAATTTATAGAAAGAAAAATAGGGGCTAATTTTACATGTGAATTTAGATGTACAATGTCTAAATTAAACATTAGCAGATCATGTAGTTCTGACATTCAAACCACTTACTTGGTAGATCATGATTATTAGGAAATCAGTTTAGACCTCAGATGAAAGCCATGTAAAGCCATGTTCAGTAGTGTATGTTATATGCTAAAGGCTTTCTTATTGTTTGAAGGTATGCTGTGCTCCTCAAGTAAATAAAAATTAGGAGATCAAGTCAAATATAAGGTTCTCCTTTAAATACAAAGGTTGTGGGTTTTTGTTTTGTTTTGTTTTGTTCTGTTTTGCTTTTTTGTCAAGTGGTAAAACCATTTACCCCTCCAGAGACCTCTCTGGCCAATGTCCAAACAACTTCAGGTTCTGGAGAGTTCTATGTTAATATTAAACAAGATTCTTGGATGCGGTCTTTGAAGACTTCTGGACAGTATTTCAGATTCCCTAATTAAGTACTTGTTCCACAACTGACCCCATTGTCTTACCTTTAGTATTTATTCTTTGGTGACTTGATTTTTCCAGATGTCTGCTGGTTGTATAAGGGCAATCCAGTCTCCTGAAATGTATGACTATAATCATTCTATATTCATCTATTATGAGGTGTGAAGGCACAAGCTTGAGTTTTGAGTTTCACATTAAAGTGAGTCTTCAGTCAAACTTTATGGGTAGAGATCTCATTAAAACAACAGCAATCGATTCTTCGTTAACTTTGCTATTAGAAGAAAGCATTCATGGATTTCTTCCAAAATAGTGGATAAACTATAATAGGCTTTGAATTAAACTTAATGGATTTCTTCCCACTCAGTGGATTTGCCTGCCTAAATTCTTTTCGTTGGCTCTAAATTTTGAATGATTTCATATCCCTTGTGTATATATTGTGGTATGGGGATGATGGACCTGATTGGTTCCAAGGTGGTCTTTGAATACAAACTGCCCATGGGAAATTCACATGCAGATAATGAAGTAGAGGCTACACCCAAATTGTTGATCAAAATGCAATTCAATTTACAAGCTCTGTTCTGGTCCTAAAAGTACTATGGCCATGTCAATGTCACAGGTTGTTTCCCATGCAGAAGCAAGTTTAAACTTCTAAATGGTCCTTATGTTCCTTGTGAAGAACGGTGCCTGAGTGTATATTTACAGAACTTTCTTTTAATGGAAATTCTGTCACTATTAATAGCCTGTCATAGAATAAAATTAGTGAATGTTGAACATACTAAGGATATGGTTTTATTCTTCACATGGTTGTTTGCTATCATGATGTTTATTAAGGAATGAGTAGCCTTAACTAGTCCTAGTGTGTTGCTATTGTCCCAGCTTTCTGTTAAGTTTTGTGGGGTTTTTCCCGGTATTACTAGTAATATTCTTAAATTTTAGACATCATCTTTCTTTTGGAGGGCTTTTCTCCTCCTCCCAAATGACTACCATCCATCCAACCAACCTACTAATAAACAAGCAAACAGACAAGAAAAAAACTCAACAAATTGAGACAGCTTAATCAAATTCATACACATATTCAGAATCACTTGTTTTACTAAGAAGTCATAATTGCAGGTTTTACATCTGCACCAGGTTCTGACCATATGTTCATTCCCCAGTAGATTTATGCTTCAGTGATACCTTAGCAAGGTTTGTACATTGTACTCCTGCCATCATTTCACATGACAATGATTCTTTTCTGATTTCCACAGACTTGAATTATGCCTGCTTGTAATTGATGGATTTCATGGATCTGCAATCATTTGGAAGTCTCTGATTACCTTCAGTTGAAATTGGTCTGGTGAAACTTGCACCAAATTGTTTGCCTGCTTTCCATTTGTCCTCTGTTTACAGTAAGACTGTAGATTCACCTTTGAGGTAGATGGGAAACATTGTCTCTTATTTTGTATTCTTTAACACATTAAAAAATCAAACAAACCAATTGAACAATTATGTCTCCTTAGAAGTCCCAGAAGGTACGCAATTAATGACACCAAAGTTGGATCAATCTTATTTTCCCTACTCTTAAATTTTCTAAGAAGAATAAATTATACACTGCTTATCTTCTAGGCCACCCCAATGTAGCAACCCACAAGATATTATGTTTGTTTAATTCTATTTACTTTGTATGGAAGAAAATTTTTATCCTAATGAAGTAAAAATTATGTGTAGTAGGACTCAGATAAGATCTGTTGTTGTTATTAATGTGTATATTTTACAGGTTTTTAGCAACTAATAACTGTCTTTTTTGCTTTTAATCCTCTATTTTTACAGCAGTACCAGGTAGTACATGAGATAGGAATCATTACGTACTTAGGATGAACATACTAGAAAACATTACCATTTGGGGTTTTCATCTAAGTGAAGATGGTTATAATTTCTGTTTCTGAGAGAGTGAGGAAAATGGGAGTGGGAAGAGGAGTCAGATAGAACAGTGAATGGGAAGAGAAGGAGAGATGGAATCTGGAATCTATAAAACCTATTTGTCTTTCAAAGGGTTTAACTTGTAGGTCAAAACCATTTGAAAATATGTTAGGGCCTGAAACTTAAGTGAACTACTCATCTGTATAGCTAGAAATAAGGTGAATGCTAAATTAACATCTTGTTAGAAAACAGTCATTGAAAACACTGCCAAAGGCTATTATCTCTGGGGAGTTTTAATTAATATTGAGCTAGGTAGAAATGATGATGTGTCTCCTCTGAAGATTCTACAGATGAAGGAGGCCACGGGCCCCAAATCTTCCTATTCTTCCAAAGAAAGGGGCAACATAAGGAAGTCCTTCCAGTCAAGCAATATTTATTCATTGGACATTTATTTCAGCTACAGAATCATTATCAGTAAAGAATTTATTTAAAAAGAACACATTATATATTGTATCTCTCTCACACTTTCTCTCTCTGTCTCTCTCTCTCTCACACACACACACACAAATAGCATAACGAACCATTCTGAAAACTAGAAGAAGAGAAAGGGGAGGAATGGGAATATAATGGAAGGGTGAATATGTTTAAAGTTTATTTTGTACATGTATGGAATTATCACAACCCTTTATATTTTTACATATGCAAATTACACTCATTAAACTGATAATGGGTTGAAACTCCCTTGTACAACTACTTAAAGACAATAATAAAAATAAACAAACAAAAAGTAAAAGAACATTTGTATATTGTAGCAAATATTATGTACTTAATTTTGAAAGATATAATCATTGAGGTAGTTTTAATCTTAGCTGTATAACAAAAAGTGGCTTTTAATAGTACAATCATAAGTGTGAGAAATTGCATGTATGGGGCAATGCAAAATACCATATTTTGTTTGATACTGATTCTCTAAAATGGAAGTTTTGATCAACAATAAATGTTTTAGATATACTTACCAATGGATTATTGCTTCTGAAATAATTCCTTACCATCTTCATATGATTCCAAAGTGCCAAGTAAATTTCTTAGAAAATCATTCTGAAGCTTATCTGACTGCAAGATGCATAGAAATTTCACTCATTCTTAGGCCAGGATGTAAGGAATGCATTTCCAGAATCCACAAAAGCTAAGGATTCTAGTTCTAATCTGTCTTTAACCTAACTACTTTCCACAAGTCAGTGCAAAGCTACCAGAAAAGGAGATACAAATTCATCTCCTATTTTGTTGCAATTTTCACTAAACTTCATTTCTTTAAAAAAAAATGCTTTGGTATGATGTTCCATGAAAAAGAGTATCAACAAGCTGTTATAGGCTTAGGTTGGGCCAGAAGAATTTTACTAAGATCAAGTAAAGAACACAGAAGAAATTTAATACCATTGTATGTCCTGACCATAATTTAATGATGAGTTTGTTTGCCAATGTTGTGATTTCCAAACTTAATGTTCTTCAGAAATATGTGAAAAGTCCAGTAATAAAGTTCATGTGATAGATTGTTTTCATCACTCTAAATGTAGGATTTAAGAAATTCTTTGTATTTGTTGTTTCTGCAAGACTCTTAGAAAAATAAACCGAGCTTTCTCAAGATGCTTTTCACTGTAAGCATTTCAAAATTCTTGTTTCTACTTATTAAACAATTTAGGATCTATATGAGGGTAAGAGAGATGACTCCCATTTTGTTCAAAATATACAGTAAGCTAGCTGTAATTTAACAACCATTTTTGTATGACATTATAGAATCAAGGTATTCTTTCAAAACATCAACCATTGGCATTATCATATGGTCTGAGACTTGACTATAAATAAATGGGTATGAAAGTACTTGGATGTTCTCTTCCAATTTTTGATGGAAAACTTTGTTGGCACATTCACAATTAACTTAGTGGATAGTCTAGGTCAGTTATACATTTAACTTTTGTTTTTTGAGTTTGACAAATGTGTGGAGATATGTACATATATATATTGCAAACAATAAATCAATTGTTGAGCTTTCCCCTACATTGAACCTTAAAATATTCTCTAAAACTCTAGAATTTCCTCTTTCATCATTTCATTTGTGGTTCCTATAGAAAGATTTTGCAAGTACCTTTCATGTGCAAATGGTACTATTACTTTCAAATTTTTGTGATCATATTAACAGAAGTTTATTATGTGTTTTTGACTTTAGCTAGCTTGTACTCAAGATTTTTTTCTTCTTTTATTAAGGATATTAAAATCCAAAGATCTGGCTCCAAAGATTACATACTTTTTTCCTTATCGAGTTTAAAGTTCTCTTTATTTCTAGTTTCCTGGGAGATGTGTGTGTGTGTGTGTGTGTGTGTGTGTGTGTGTGTGTGTGTGTGTATACACATATACACAGATATTATATATTATAATGTATAATTAGCATACATTAATTATATAAGAGGGAAATATCACAAAGATTACAGATTTTCTGTTTTTATTTTATAATAGAATTAACTGGAAATGTCAATTTGGATATTACTAAATACTTGTTTAATCAATTTGCTTCTCCAGAAATATATATTAGAGGCGATAATAAATGACTACATTGATCAAGATATATTGTAATCATAAACTGACATGGTGAATGGAAACACTTTTTACAATTACTTAAAGATAGTTTAAAACTTCTTTTTAAAATCAGAAAAAAGAAATGACCAAGGAAAATTCTACATTAAAGAATACCTCATCAGATACTCCTTTTTCTTTGAGCTTTGTTTGTGACCTAATCTTGAATACAAAGGAATAATGATTGCTTTGGCTTATTTGTATTGTTTCACTGGCTTTTATTCACAGGTCACTGGCAGAGGTCTGAAAATCCTGATACAAATAAATCTGACAAATGTATTCATTTTTTTTGTGTGTGTGTTAAAAAAGATGTACAATTGAGAATGGACCCTTAGAAAGAATGTTGGAAAGTTTAGGTGTTTTCTCTATTTTATAGGTTCTCATCTTCAATAAATGTCAATTGCTCAAGTAGGAAAACATTTATCTTGTGCTATACACAAAACACATCTCATTTAGGTGTGATTAATGCCTTTTCCCCAAACATTTAGCATCTATTTGGATCAGTGAAGTATCATCCAACTTAATCAAATTACTTTTTTTGTTCATTTACGTCCATTTCCTGTGTAGCCCCTACATGGTCCCTGAAGTGTACATTCTTTCCTAGGATGTCTCTGCATAAGATGAAAATGATTATTATAGAAGCTTTGGAGATAGGTAATCAGAAAAATTAAAACCTGAATCTTCTGTAGAAATTCAATTGGGATCTGGAATCAGCAGTTAGTATGCTGGTGTTGAATGAAGAATGGATAGAGTGCCAGTATTTTCATCTTAGTCCCAGCACTAGCCATGCTGAGACTGCAACCTCTCTACACTTTACTTCCCATCTAGTAAAAATAGGGCCATTCCAGCTCTTGATTAATCAGTTCTGAGTATGAAGTAAGACAAAAACACAGAACTTACAACAATGTATAGAATATAGTGAGCATTCAGCATTAGCCATCAGTGGAAATACCTGGGAAACTATTTGATTGCCACTTAATAGTTCTGTAGCAGAAATCCTGATTCTGAAGACAAGGACGTTTACATTGTTTCACACAGGGTAAGAGCTTTTTTTTTTTTTAATCCTCTTTGTATAGTAGGAATGTTATTTCATTAGTGTATGTATGGCATGACTTTCCTGTGTATTCAAAAAACATTAAAAGAACATCAATTTCAATAATTTTTGGAAGAAAACTTGTGCTTAAGAGTTCAGACTTTTTGGAAAAATACTTCAACGCAAAGGCATAGAATCTGAAATTAAGAGGAACTGAGTGCCCAGATTAGGGTGTAAACCATGAACAAGTTATTTAAGCTCTCTGTGATTACTTACTCTCAAAATGGTAATTATAATGCCTGCTCCCTCCAAGGGTAAAATTAAATAAGCTAATATAATACATTAGAATTTCTGTACTTTTTTATTTTAATAAATATGATCTCCTTTGGAGATAAAAAATTTTCTATTTGAGCTGGGCAGCAGTGGCTCATACTTGTAATTGTAGTTATCCTGAAGCTGTGAGCATCAGGATCATGGTACAAGGATGGCTTGAGCTGAAAAATCTGTGAGATAGTATCTCAGAAAAAAAAGTAATAAAAACAAAAACCAGGGCTAGAGGTATAGCTAAAGGAACAGAGTGACAACCTCGCAAGCTCAAGGCCCTGAATTCAAAACCTAGTATCACCTCCCCATCCCCCCCAAAAAGTCTACCAATACTGAGAAAAGAAAATGTCCCATTTAACTGAAATGCATTAAAATTTTAACAAATGTTGCACAGATTAATGTTATATGCTAAACTACACTCACTGAGATTTGAATAGAAGCTCCAAAATAGGTATTTTTTTGTGTGACTTTTACAATAGAGAAAGACTGCTTCTGCTTTAGGAAATATTTTAAAATATTGTATTTTTAACCATGCCTATTTGTATGCAAAAATGTTTTTTCATAAGCATCTTGACTTTTCTCAGATAATATTTGAGTTAAAAATAAAAAGACAGAGTAGATGTTGAAATGGAATGGTGTATATTTTCTTTACCCTTAGCTTTGCCACTCAGTCATTCTGGGTGTGGGTATTTCCTTCTTAGTCTTTGAGGGCATTACTATTAGAGAATTATTTAGTTTTAAATATTGACTTACTTTGCAGCTCTCAAAGTTGCATTTTAATAAATTTCCCACTTTGTGGTAGAATAAATATTAAACATAGCCAAATGAGCAGGTTGATTTGCAATACTGTAGCAATCAGGTTAAAGTGAACTCTGAAATGCTAGCAAAGTTTTACTTGACAGGAAGGTCTTGTACAGGTAATCTGTAGAATGGAAATAGTTGAAATCTAGTCTTCTAAAAGGTAAAGGCCAGCTCTATGTGTAATGTGTTTAAAGGACTTCATGACTTTGTACACATAGTAGAAGGAATTTAATTTTTATGCCCAAATATCTTGTCCTTTTAATAGGATAATATGATAAAGGCTGGCTATTCAGATCCTTTTCATCATTTATTGTTCAGAAAGCCCACCACAACCATGGGTTCCTCATTTCCAGATTCATTTGAGAATCAAATATGTATGTGGAAATACTGCATATGCATTGAATATGTTTAGGCCTTTTTACTGAGATATATCTGTAATATTAGAGGTAATTTAGAGATGATTTAAAGATGATTTAAAGCATATAGGAAGCTGCGCATAGGTTGTATGCAAATACTAAACTATTTTATGAAAGGGACTTGAGCATCTTTGGATTTTTATGGATACCAAGAAATGAGTTGTGCTTGAGTTCATGGATTGCTGGCTACATAAAATTTAAGTGTAGAGGGAGAGGGCAGGGGAGGAGATAGATTTTTGAATCTAGATTTCCCCAGCATAGTTCTTTATAGTTTAGTGAGCTTTGACACCACCTAAACAAGAGTTTGAAAGAGGCATGCCAGGTAAAAATTAAATACATTGAAAAGATCGCATTCTCTTATGTTATCTTGGAAATGTGTTTCTTATTAAAATTTTTCAAAGGAATAATATTCTTCCATGCCAAGCCCAATCTAATCCACCATCAAAACAAGTCTAAATCATGCCCTTAGTTAGGGTTGTCTCTATTCTGCCAATTCTGGGTAAGACATTTTATAGTTTGTATGTGCTCCTTCAGTCATATCAGAAAAACTATAGTGAGTGTTCAAGTGGCTCAAGAGGTACAAAACTGCCATTTGGGGGTAATTTAAGACTTTCACCTTAGGGAACATTTTGAGATTCCAAGGGCATTTTCTTTCACAGCATGGTCCAAAGAAACATCTTTCTGCCAATTTGCATTTCATTGCAGTTTTCAATGGTCTAACATAGTTTCTATTATCTACTCAAGAACTCTTGAAAAACATTAAAAAATATTCGGATTGTTTTATCAACACATATATAACACGTTATTGCATAGTGTATAAAATGGATAAGGACTGTACAATACAAACTTATGTTCATAGTTTGACATAACAAAATGTCATTACTAAATTCCCATTGGACTACAGAGTAGAAAGAGCAAAGATAAATTAAACATTCATATCTTTAGTAAGGAAGATTACCAAGATGTGTCAGGATTTACAAGTTTAATAATGCATTCTGAAAACTTTTACCCATTCAATCTCATTAGCTTATAAAACATAATATGCTTTATTAAAAATTTCTCCATAGTTTGTACAAGTATTAAAGTACTGTAAAGTAATAAATCCTGCTATACTTGTATGGTTTTAAAAGATGCTAAGCAAAGATTATTTTGACACTCCCACACTAAGTACACAACTGAATAAAAGTGCTAGTATTTGTAAAACACATTGAAGCCCTCCTTAAATGCAGGGAAGATGTGAATTTGTAATCATTTAGAGATTATTAATCTTGACCAAGAATAGTAAGACAAAGCTGAGTGACTTCATGTTATGATAGTAAAGAAAAAACATTTTTATAAGTGCATTTCAACAATGACAGTAGTCATTAATCAGCTACACCACCAACAAAATGGTCTGGAGGATTAAGAGAGACATTTTCTTCATTATTATTACATAAGGTCTCACTATGTAGCCCACTCTCACTATGCATCAAACCCATCGTCTTTCTGCCTCAGCCTCCTGAGTACTGGGTTGACAGATGCATGCCGCCACGCCAGGTAGAATGATTATTTTTGTACAATACACAAATGCCCATAGTTATCTATAGTCATTCCTGTACTAAAAGTGCCAAAAAATACTACTGGATTATATAACTTTTATTACTTTTAGTATATATTTTGTTTTGTTAGCCTAGACTTAGCAATTTCAGGTTCTTTTTCTTCTTTTTTAAAGTCAGGAGTGGTAATACACATCTGTAACCCCAGTGCTAGGGAAACTCTCCCTCTCTCTCTTTTTTTTATTTTTTATTTTTTTGCTGTTTTGAGGCTTGAATTTGGCCTGGGTGCTGTTCCTGAGCTTTTTAGGCTCAAGGAGAGCCCTCTACCACTTGAGCCACAGAACCATTTCCGGTTTTTGAGTGGTTAATTGGAGATGAGTCTCACTGGGACTTTTCTGCCCTGGCTGGCTTCGAACTGTGATCCTCACATCTCAGCCTCCTAAGTAGGATTACAGGCTCCTTGCCATTTTATTTCTTAACATAGAAGTAAAATAGTCATCTTGTTTCTCATTTAGTGGAGACCACACACAAAGCAGTACATATCAGGGCTTTAATACAGGATAGATAAAAGAGTTATGGGACATTTCTATTCAATAATCTGAGTGAGTGCTGACAGGAAAAGTTGACAAAAAACAAAGAAGGTAATATGCTGGATGGATAGCTAAAGTCTTAAAGCTCCACAGATAGCTTGTTTCGAGTTTAGTAGCCTTATAAAAAAGGGCTAGAGATTTCATAAATCAGAGTAAACACTTCTAGTTCTCCCAACAACCTAAACTAAAAACATTGCAGTGGGATTTTTCAGCTTAATTTGTTCCCTCGGTTAGAAATACATTCTTGGCTAGTAGTAATGCAATGTTTGGAGGCAGAACATGCAATGCCAGGGAAGTAACTTTCAGAAAAGTGTCTTCAGTCCAACCTAACATTATTCCTGGAGAACTGTACCCAGAACCATGAAGTGTGTGTGTGTGTGTGTGTGTGTGTGTGTGTGTGTGTGTGTGTGTGTGTTGGAGTAGTGAGGTTTGATTTTTTTTTCTTCCAGACTGTAATTGCAGATGACACTTTTGCTTTTCTGGTCCTAAAAAGGCAGCCTTCATTTATTTCACATGTGCTAGCGTCAAGATTAGGGTACGCCGCCACAGCCAAGGTTACAAATGGGAGCCACCTCATGATTACAACAAAACCAAACCAAAAATCGCTGAACTACGAGGCAGGGCCGCGATCAACCCCACCTGTTGAGGTCAGCTGGTTGGCCGGGCTGCTTGTCCCCCCCCCCCACCCCTGACCCCCGACCTCCGACCCCCGAGGTGAGGGCGGAGGCGGCCTCCCGGCCCTCCCGCGAGCAGCCCACCCCGCAGCCTGGCTGGCGCGGCGGCCTCGCCCGGCCCGTCGAAGGGCGAGGACCGCATGGCAGCCGCCACCGCACTGCACAAAAGGCTATCGCGGGAGCCACGGGGCGCTGCACCGAACCCCTAGCTCGTGGGGTGGGGCAACCCCGGGGCAAAAACACCCGAGGGGCGGCGTGGGCCGGGGGCGAGCCCCAGGTGCGGCGAGGAGGAGGAGAAGGAGGAAGAGGAGGAGGAGGGCTCCGCCACGCGCCGAGGAAGAAAGCCTGACTCATGTCGTGGCCGCGGGCTCCTGGGAATTGAAACTCGTGACGCCGGCGCTGCGGAGAAAAGCCTCCTAACCCAATCCGCAGGGGCGGGGTGCGGGGGAGACACCACCCGGGGCGCGCGCACTCGAGACCCCGCGCAGCCCCTGCCCGCCGCACCCAGCTCGGGCCCGCGCCGCGCCGCGCCGCCCCGCCCCGCCCCGCGGCGGGATTAGAGCGGACACACCTAGCGCCCGCGCACGCGCGCGGCGCGGCCCCGCGCCCTCCCCGCCCCCACCAAGCAGAAACCCACCGCCCTCCACCCCCTTCCCCCACCCTCAGCTGGCGACCGGGATTCGCTCTCCCAGCGAGAGGCCCCACCCCCACCGCCCCCGGCGTCGGCGTCTCCGCGCGCCTTCGGCAATTTCCGTGGAGAAAGCCGGCGGCTCGGCTAAGTCCGAAGACCCGCCGCCTCCTTCCCCAGCCGGACCCGGCTTTATGTCTGCGGCGCCGGGGCGCATGCGCAGACGCCATCTTCCCTTGTCTCCGCCGCCGCCCCCCCCTCCCCCGCCGCTGCCGCCGCCTCCTCAGGCCGGCGGTCGCCCCTCCTCCTTCTGCGCTCGGGCGCTGGTCCCTCCTCTCCCACTGCCGCGAGAGACGGGAGGGGATACGGTGGAGCCCGGCGGAGAGCGCTAGTAACAACCACCACAGCCCCCTCCCCGCCCGCCGCCCGCCCCCGGCACCCACCCACTCCCCCGCCCCGAGCGCCGGCACCGACCCACCCCGCCTCTCGTTCCTTTGAACGGCGTCGGCTGCAGTCGCCGCACCAGCCCGTCCGGCCGCCAGCGCCGCCGAGGAAGGAGCCGTCGCCGCCGCCCGCGCCCCCGCTCGCCCGCCCGCCCGCCCGGCCGCGGGAGCCGCGGGCTGAGGACCCGCCGGCCGCCGAGGAAGAGGACGCGAGGCTCGGCCCCCTCCGCTCCCGCGCACGCCCCGCCGCCCTCCGGGGAGCCCGGGCGCCGGCCCCTTCCTCCCCGAGGACGTGAGCGGAGCCGAGCGCCTGCCCCGAGGGAGGAAAATGCTCGGGCTCCATGGCTGCCAGTGATGGAGCGGTCCCTGGGCTCCCGCTGCCACCGCCGCCGCCGCGCCCCGGCCGTGCTCCGCGAGGACCCGGCGTCTCTGCGCGCCCGCCCGCGCCTCGTTGCTGGGCTCACCGTACCGGGCGCCCCGCCGCCACCGCCGCCGCCGCCGCCGCCGCCGCCCCGCTCGCAGCCGCACCGCCCCGGCCCAGGCCGCGGCCAGCGTTTCCTCCCGGAGCAGCCGCCGCGAGCCCAGGGGGTTTGAAAGGGTCCGCGGGGCGCAGGGGGGAGGGCGGAGCGGGGCCGGCCGGGGAGGTCTGAGCCACACCGAGCTCGGGGCTCGCCGGCGACCGGCCGCGGCGCCGGGGGGTGGCGAGGGCCCGGCCACTCGGAGCTGCGGGCTGCCTGCGTGCAGGGCGGCCGGGAGGGCTTTGCTGCGTCCGCCGGCGGCGGCGGCGGCGGGAGGAGGGGGCTGAGGCGGCGCCGGAGTTGGCCGCAGAAGGTGGGCATTTCTCGCTTTTCCTCCCCCTCGGCCTCCCCTGCTCCCCCCCTCCCCCGCCCTCCCCTCCCCCGCCCTCCCATCCCCCTCCCGGACTCCCCTCCCCGCCGCCCCGCACCCCACGTGAAGCGGAATATAAAGGGGGGTGTGTGACTAGAGGGGAAAGTGAATGGCGAAGGCCTGAAGGGGCGGGGAGGGGGGGGGGCTCCCCTTCGGGTCCCTGGCTGCCGGGTTCACCCTCGTTCATCCTCCCTTCCCGAAGCTCGCCCTCGAAGGCAGGAGCGGCCGGCGCCTTCGATTGAGGAGGAGGAAGAGGAGGAGAAGGAGGAGGCATCGCGCCGGGCGGAGCGTCAGGTCCCGTTTTCCTCCCCGGCGTCTCCAATACAAAGATTACGGTGCAGAAGGAAATTGCGCTCGCCTCCAACGCCCCCCCGGTCCTCCACACAATGCACCAGCCGCCCGAGTCCACCGCCGCCGCGGCGGCCGCCGCTGCAGACATGAGTGCTAGGAAGATGGCGCACCCGGCGATGTTCCCCCGAAGGGGCAGCGGCGGTGGCAGCGCCTCCGCTCTCAATGCAGCAGCAGCAGCAGCAGCAGCGGCGGCGGCAGCAGCAGGTACCGGCGTTGGTAGCGCGGCCACATCTTCGGAGGATTTTCCGCCTCCGTCTCTGCTCCAGCCGCCGCCTCCTGCAGCATCTTCCACGTCGGGACCACAGCCTCCGCCTCCACAAAGCCTGAACCTCCTCTCGCAGGCTCAGCTGCAGGCACAGCCTCTTGCGCCAGGCGGAACCCAGATGAAAAAGAAAAGTGGCTTCCAGATAACTAGCGTGACTCCGGCTCAGATCTCTGCCAGTATCAGTTCTAACAACAGTATAGCAGAGGACACGGAGAGCTATGACGATCTGGATGAATCTCACACGGAAGATCTGTCTTCTTCCGAGATCCTTGATGTGTCACTTTCCAGGGCTACAGACTTAGGGGAGCCGGAACGAAGCTCCTCAGAAGAGACTCTGAATAACTTCCAGGAAGCTGAGACACCTGGGGCAGTGTCTCCCAACCAGCCCCACCTTCCGCAGCCTCATTTGCCTCACCTTTCACCACAGAACGTTGTGATCAATGGGAATGCTCATCCCCACCACCTCCATCACCACCATCACATTCACCATGGGCACCACCTTCACCATGGGCACCACCATCCATCTCATGCTGCTGTGGCCAGTGCATCCATTCCTGGAGGGCCACCCTCGAGCCCAGTGTCCAGAAAACTTTCCACAACTGGAAGTTCTGAAGGTGGTGGTGTGCCAGTTGCACCAGCTTCTGCTGTATCATCAAGTGGCTCGCCTGCATCTGTAATGACGAACATCCGTGCTCCAAGTACTCCAGGTGGTATAGGTATAAATTCTGTTACTGGCACTAATATAGTGAATAATGTTAGCACTGCTGCTGTGGGTAGTTTCAGTCCTAATGTGACAAGCGGCATGCTTGGTAATACTAATATGAATACAAGCAATATTCCTAGTGCTGCTGGTGTAAGTGTTGGGCCTGTTACCAGTGGTGGTAATGTGAGTATCTTGAGTGGCATGGGCAATGGTACTGTTTCTTCCTCAACCATTGCTAACACTGTCCCTAATGTAACTGCAGGGATGAGTGTGGGATTGGTTTCAAGTCAGCAGCAACAACCAACAGTTAATACATCAAGGTTCAGAGTTGTGAAGTTAGATTCTACTTCTGAACCCTTTAAGAAAGGTAGATGGACTTGCACTGAGTTCTATGAAAAAGAAAATGCTGTACCTGCTACAGAAGGTGTGGTGATAAATAAAGTGGTGGAGACTGTTAAACAAAACCCAACAGAAGTGACTTCTGAGAGGGAGAGCACTAGTGGGAGTTCAGTGAGCAGTAGTGTCAGCACACTGAGTCACTACACAGAGAGTGTGGGAAGTGGAGAAATGGGAGCCCCTACTGTGGTGGTGCAGCAGCAACAGCAGCAGCAGCAGCAGCAGCAACAACAACAACAACAACAACCACCACCACCACCACCACCACCAGGTCTTCAAGGTGTGGCCCTCCAGCAGATGGATTTCAGTAGCCCTGGCCCTCAGAGTATTTCAGCAGTTAGTATACCACAGAGTATTTCTCAGTCCCAGATGTCACAAGTACAATTACAGTCTCAAGAACTGAGCTATCAGCAAAAGCAAGGTCTTCAACCAGTACCTCTGCAAGCCACTATCAATGCTGCAACTGGTATCCAGCCATCGCCTATAAATGTGGTTGGAATAACTTCAGCTGTAGGTCAGCAGCCTTCCATTTCCAGTTTGGCTCAACCCCAACTGCCATATTCTCAGGCGGCTCCTCCAGTGCAAACTCCTCTTCCAGGGGCATCGCCCCAGCAGTTACAATATGGACAACAGCAACCAATGGTTTCTACCCAAATGGCCCCAGGCCATGGTCAGTCAGTGACTCAAAATCCTCCAGAGTATGTACAACAGAAGCCAATTCTTCAAACAGCAATGTCCTCTGGCCAGTCCAGTTCTGCAGGAGTGGGAACAGGAACAGCAGTGATTGCTGTGGCTCAGCCACAGGGGATCCAGCTGCCAGTGCAGTCCACGGCAGTCCAAGCACAACCTGCAGGAGCATCTGGCCAGCCTGTTGGCCAGGCTCAAACAGCAGTGTCTGTTATACCTACTGGTGGTCAAATGGCAAATATTGGTCAACAAGCAAACATACCTACTGCAGTGCAGCAGCCCTCTCCCCAAGTTACACCTTCAGTTATTCAGCAAGGTGCTCCTCCATCTTCACAAGTAGTTCCACCTGCTCAAACTGCAATTCTTCATCAGGGAGTTCAAACTAGCGCTTCAAGCCTTCCTCAACAGTTGGTTATTGCACCCCAGAGTACCTTGTTAACTGTACCTCCTCAGCCACAGGGAGTAGAGCCCATAGCTCAAGGAGTTGTTTCGCAGCAGTTGCCCACAGTTAGTCCTTTGCCCTCTGCTAGTAGTATTTCTGTTACAAATCAGGTTAGTTCAACCGGTCCTTCTGGAATGCCTTCTGCCCCAACAAACTTGGTTCCACCACAGAATATAGCACAACCCCCTGCCACCCAAAATGGTAATTTGGTTCAGAGTGTTAGTCAGTCTCCCTTAATAGCTGCTAACATAAATTTGCCTTTGGCACAACAGATCCCACTAAGTTCTACTCAGTTCTCTGCACAATCATTAGCTCAGGCAATTGGAAGCCAAATCGAAGATGCCAGACGCCCAGCTGAGCCCTCCTTAGTCGGCTTACCTCAGACTATCAGTGGTGACAGTGGGGGAATGTCAGCAGTTTCAGATGGGAGTAGCAGCAGCCTAGCAGCCTCTGCTTCTCTTTTCCCGTTGAAGGTGCTACCGCTGACGACACCCTTGTTGGATGGAGAGGATGAGAGGTAAGATCATACCATATTTCTGCAGATGTTCAACAGACTTGAAGTTTATTTAGTAGCACTATGTGGACAAAATATGCACAAAATTAGTTTTAGGCGTATGTTTTAATTTTTGTATGTGAAAATTCATATTTGTGGTAAGTTTTCAGCAAGAGTGTTCTGGAATGATTGCAGATTGGATGGAAAATGGTATAAGTTATGTAAATATTTGTGAGAATAGTTTTGGGCATATGTTTACAATAGGTGTAGGGACACCAAATAACTTATTATTTATAAATCAATTTTAGAAGATTAAGTATGAAAAGTTACTATTTAATTAACGCACATAATAGTTAATCTACTCTTTGTGGAGTTACTAAAATCCTTATGATCATTTCTTGGGGAGTTGTGGTTCTCACATTTGTTCTTCTTTACTAGACAGTCCTTTTTTTGTTCTACTGTGTTTGATCTTACCCTGTGGAAGATAATGTTACCTACTTTTCCTAGTCTGACACTGGAGGAAAGATGACCTAACCTGGACTTTAGGTTGCCCTCATCCTGTAATTGATCAGCCTTTGTAAACTTAATTTAATGGTTACTTTATTGAACAGAAAAGGAATGGGAATCTAAAAACAATATTTTTAGGGAGAGAAAGGCATACACTGTCAAAATAACCCGATTTATCTTTGTTGATAGTATACTGTATATTTTTTTCTTTTGCATAGCAGGTCAAGGTGGTAGCCATTTTAAAGAGTAAAGTAAGTCTTGGAGGGTTGAATTTATATAGGCATGAAATAAGAGGTTCTGCTGATCAATTCCTCTTTGTTAAGAGATTCTTCCCTTACCTTCCCCCTCCCCCCCCAAAATACACAGTCTAAAATTCCTTATTAAACCAGCATTTTTCACTTTGATTGGAAATAATGTGATAATCATGCTGGATCTCATTATCTTTGATGCTGACCGGATAGAAAAGTTCTGAAATTTTGTTTTGCTTTAAGACTTCATCAATTTAGGACTTGTTGATTTTTTTTTTTTTTGAGGAATGTTCTTTCCACACATTTGCCAGTCTTTGACTAACCTTGATCAAAATATAGGAATTATGAAAAGACCAAAACTTGCAATATGTTCAATTATTTTAGTATTGGAATTTTTTTTAAGACTGACCTTCCATTAAACTGAATTATTTATATTCTATATGAATATTTACGGGTTTCACTTTGGAAAAGCTGAGCATATTGTAAAGGAATTATAATTTTAGAAAAAGAAGACAATGGGCAAATGTTTTGGTAAGGTTTTTTTTCAAAATTCAAACATGTTAATTGAAAGGAGAAAATTTTTCATATTTTTAATTAGTTTAATACTCACAATTTCAAATCTGGTTACTAATCATATGTATTCTGTATCCTAGTACAAAATTGCACTTTAAAAGACTAAGAGGTAGTTTTCATAACAGTATTATTATACTTACTGTTCAACACTTAACTTTATCATCCTGACACCTCTAATTATAGTTTTAATACTTATTTATGATTATTAATGTTTTCTAAATCAACTAAAGTTCGTAAAGAAACAGTTACGTTATATAGATGTTAAATTTAGAGATATTTCATACAGAAATGAAAACCTGACATCTTGAATTCAAACCTGCTATGATTTTCTTAATTACAATTATTATGCTCCTGTTATGACTTTCTCTTGTTTTCCTCCTGTTGGTAGGAACATAGCAGGGCTTTCCAAAACTTACTGCTCTACACAATCAGGATGCTACTTACAACTAGGTTCTTAGCTGCAAGGATAGAGTCCTAATTTAAGATATTAGTACAAATTATTTTCCAGAAAGATGGTAACTGAGATAAATATTAATTAGGGGAAAATTATTTAGAAGGGTGGTTTCTGTTTTCTTGTGCTGAGGATAAAACCCAAGGCCTTGGGCATGTTAAGCAAGTGCTCTATCACTGAACTATATCCCAAACCCCTTTGTAGGTTTTGTGTGTGAATGTGTGTGTGCATGTGTGTGCATGTGCACTAATGATATTATTACTGTAACAAAGGGGTAGAATCCTAATCAATAATTTTAGAAGTGTTGCAAGGGCAGCAAAGGAACTCTGCCTGAGTACCTTTGTCAGCCTACCAAAACATCATTGAAGTCTACCCTGGAATTTGTTGTAGACTTGAAGCAAATATTTTCATCCAGACTGCCACTTGATTAGTGTATGGCATTACCTTATTAGAAACATTTTTGTTTGTGAAGGTGTAGCTATAACCACATTAATATACCCATTTTACATAGGACATGACTGAATCTTGGGGACAGTTTGTTGGCTGTAGTTACTTACTACAGGCACAATTGGTAATTATTGAGTACAAACAGATTTGGAGCAATGAATTTGTAGAAGGGATTGAGTCTATAGGTCTACTTTATTGCTGGTTATTTCTTTTCCCACTAGAATTTGGAAAAAGAAATATTTAGGTTTGTCCTTATAAGAGGATTTGGGAATACCTTCCAGTTAAAACAGTGTTATAATTGTAATTTTTTTTCTACTTTTCATGTGTTGCTTATCACCTTTGTCTCTTGTGGGACTACTATTATGATGCTGGAAATGCTGACATAAATATTTTGGGAGGTTAGGAGAATGAGTGGTTATTCTTTAATCACCAGAGATAATACTCATTTCAGATTTTAAAGTGTTTATGTAGGAAGTACTTTCAAATAGCCATTCTGAAGTGAGTATCAAGAGTAAAAATACAGATCAAGATCTTATGATTATATGTTTAACTTTCAAAAAGTTATCTTTTTTAAAAAGATTCATGTGTTAGCCTTTAATATGAGCTTTTATTTATAAGAACGTGAAGATAAGTTATTCCTCTCTGAAATACATTTTGTGATTGTTAGCACAACCTCTTATGTGAAATATAGCCAGACTTCTGTTCATCTTTCAAGATTCAGCTTCGATGTTCCCTCTGAAGGATGTTTTTTCCTCAGAGGATATTGTTTCCTTAGCACCTTTTAATGTTCCTTTATTTAAACACTTGCATGTATTTGATTATAATTATGTTTACCAGTTTTTCCCACAAGACTAGGAGTTCCTCAAGGGCAGCAGCTAAATACTTTTTTTGAACAAATTAATGAGCAGACTTTTCTCTGCTTTTTTTATTATGATTTAAAGTTTAAATTTTCTGTCATCTTAAGTACAACTGTTACAGATGCAGAATCATATAATTTCTTCAATGAATTGAAAAGAAATTAATAAAATGACTTGCTAACCTCATTATTCTTGGAGGTGAATTGATACCTGTCTTCTATGTATACAGGAATACGTTTTCTTATATGTAATATAAGAGCAGTATCATTTAACACATCAGTTAACAACATCAGTTAAAACACGATAATGTAAACCTTTTTTATGGGTAGTATCTCAGTCTATAGTCCAGGCTTGACAATTGTCTTGGCTACACCTTCCCAAGTGCTGATGATGACAGCTGTGTAACATCATGCTTGACTCTAGTTTTAATTTTTTAAGAGTGCATGATCAATTTAAAGAGTCATAGTTTTTACATGATTAACCAAAATAAATAATAAAAGCTTCCTGCCTGCTTCCTTCCTAAGATTCCTTTCCTAGAAACACCTTTGCCTTTCTTCTTTTAGATGATGGTGCTTTTACTCTAGTTTCTAACATGCTTGTCTTGCTATTGAATATGCAACATAAGTTGGTGGTTAGAAGCATGGATTTGAAATTAGATTGCATAGGTTTGTCCCTCCTGTGTCATCTAGTTTTATGTAACTTTGGATCACTTAACCTCTTTAAGCCTCAATTTTTTTCATTTTAAAAATGAGGTAACAGTATTTATGGTAAGATTGTTACACAAATTAAGCAAATTTGGTAAAACCCTTTAAACTTTGACTAAGTCACAGGCCCTTTGGCTTTATTAACTTCTTAAGTACAAAATGATCTACTCAGCTGCTCACTTTTCCTACCAATACTCCTTTCTGCCAGTAGTTACAATTGTGTTACTTTCATTATTTAGTATTTTTGCAAAAGATA
The DNA here is from genome assembly GCF_024711535.1 of Dipodomys merriami. Classification (NCBI taxonomy): domain Eukaryota; kingdom Metazoa; phylum Chordata; class Mammalia; order Rodentia; family Heteromyidae; genus Dipodomys; species Dipodomys merriami. The sequence goes on from NW_027206254.1 coordinate 57,598, forward strand.
ATTACTTTCCAATTAACCAGTACAATGTGCTATGGCTGCCTTCTTGTCTTTTTCCTCCCCTCCTCCAGTCCCCAGCTATCTAATATATAGACATGGTAGGTTTCCCTCTCCTCTCAAGAGTTCGTTTATCAGCATAGGTTTGGTTTTTTTTTTTTTTTTACAATTTGTTTCTCTTCCCTCCCCTTCCAATTTTTGTATGTTTGGGGGGCACTCTTGCGTGCATGCTCTTGCACTCCCTCCCACCTTTTCCCTCTCTCCCTCTCTCTATTTTTAATCTGAGACTGGGACTTGAACTCCTTATCTTTTGCTCATTTGCTGATGCTGGGTGACCCTGAGCCATGCCTCCAACCCCAAAGCGGGGTTGGAGGGGTTCTATTTTTTAGAAGAGTCCTTTACGTACTTGATTTTTCTTGATTGTGTTCTTGTCCTGAAGTGTGAGAGGATTAAAAGAACTAATTAGAAATTTCATTGTGGCTTCATTGTTTGCTTTACCCTAGGGTGATATGGTGGAGTTCTTGCCTCTCCTGTAGTATTCTTTATATTTGTCATTTTATCATTAAGTGTAAATTGCATCACTGTCTCCAGGTTATCAATTTTATCTTCCTGAGGAAGTCTTTGTCCTGTCTGCCTGACTATCTGCCTTTTAAGCTTGGTAGTCCACTGTTATCCTTGGATTCCTCTTTTGGATCTTCATTTTCTAGTGACCCATATTGTCTTCATTATTGATTTACTTGGTATTTGAAAATGGCTTTATTTTACCTTGATAATTGTTTGAGTCTTGGTTTAGGCAAAGAATAACTGATGGAGTATAGTTTTTATACTTTTTATCTTGCTTTTTAGCATCCATATGGTTTTTGTGAAATCTAAAGCATTTAATCATATATTGTCATATATTTTATGTGAATTGTGTTTTGTTTTTCTCTCTTTGTTTTTCCCTCTCCTCATTTTTAAAAATCTGAAAGTTTTAGATTTTATTTTCAGTATACAGAAATTTTACAATGGTAGATCTCTTCATGTGTTTGCTTTTATTTATGGTGTTAAGGATTTGGTATATGCTCGTTCAATCTGGGAAACATTTCATAATTTTGGACCTTTCCTTGCTTGGAGGTTGTTAATAACTTCTTTATATTTTGTTTCTCCCTTAAACTTATTTGGATAATGGATCTTGATTAGTCTTCTAATTTCTAAGCTTTTTAAAATTTTTTTCTTGGTGGACTTGCTTGATAGGCAGGTTTTCTGCAATTAGAACTATGCCTACAGCCTTTTAAAAATTTACTCTTCAGATAGAATCTTGCATTTTTGGCAGGGCCAGCAAGGACCACAATCCTTCTCTCTAATACTTTTTACATAGCTGGGATTACATTCTTGAACTATAACACCCAGCTTTTTCTATTGAGATGGAGGCTCACTTTTTATCTGGGCTTGCCTTAAACCCAAATCTCTCATTTTCAGCCTTCGCTTAGAAGTAGCTGGGATTTTAGTAGTAAGTTACTTTACCCAGTCTATTTTTCATTTTTCTTGTTGATTTAATTTCAAGAGCTTTTAGGTGGTTTTTTTTTTGGGGGGGTCTTTTATAATTATATATTCTACTTTGATAATGATAGGACTTTGTCTTTGCTTCTGAATATATAAACGTTAGATTCTTTTTTTTTTTTTTGTGACAGGGTCTCTGTATATCAGTCTGGTCTGGAACTTAAGATCTGCCTGCTTTAGCCTACTAAGTGGTAGGAATTACAGGCATGCATGCCTGAATTATTTATTTTGGTTTTCTTTTTGTGTGGTCTGTTTTCTCCAGTTTATATTTTCTTTCTACCTTTTTTTTCACCCTTTGGTCTTTATGTTTTATATACTCTTTTCTCTAACAGTAATTGTATGTAAGAGTAAGGAAATAAAATTAGGAATTCTCAAGGCTTGCCAATTGTTAGCCTCTCTGCATGGTAACCTGGTTTGGCTAATGTCATATCTTCATATATTTTCTTCTAGCTGTTTACATCCCTGTAAGAAAGTTCTTCTGATTTATGACCTAGAGTGAAGATTGCCTATAAGCATTCTGAGGTGGGGAGAGGTGTGAGGGAAATATGGAATGATAGGTCTTGGGAAGTCTTAGCATCCTTCCCCCAAATGTTTCTTTACTCAACTTTGTTTTGATTATGTTTTCTTGCCTTCACTTGTGCATCATTTTCTTAGTCCTGAGATCTGTTTTGCCTTCTTCAGACAGAATGCTTTCAGCTTTTGTTGGCATTGGGGAGAGATAGTTGAGTTCTGTTGGGCTAGATATAGTCTTCATTTTCTTAGGATCCTCCATTTTCCTCTTCCCCCTCATTCCATTTTATATGAATGTGGAACTGCCAATTCTTGGGCCTTTGGGAAATTGGGATTGTTGTTGATATTCTCTACTGTTTGCTAAAGATTAGACTTTTTACTGTTTGCTAAGCCATTTGTCACTCAACCATGTGCTTTTTAGATTCTAAAGTTTTGGTTGCTGCTTTTATCTCTTAATTTGTTTTATTTATTTATTTATTTATTCTATTTTTTTTTGTCAGTCATGGGGCCTGAACTCTGGGCCTGGGCGCTGTCCCTCAGCTCTTCAGCTCAAGGCTAGCGCTCTACCACTTGAGCCATCGCGTCACTTTGGCTTTTTATGCTTATGTGGTGCTGTGGAATTGAACATAGGGCATCATGCATGCAAGGCAAGCACTCTTCCACTGAGCCACCTTCCTAACCTTATCTCTTAATTTTTAAAGTTCCTGTATGTTAGAAAGGAAAAAACCCTCTTTTTCTGGGTAGGTTTTTGGGGAAGAAGTGAAAAAAATGGATGTGTATGTTTACTGTTACACATCTATCTCAATGGCAGAATATATCATTGTGATAGGTGATCTATAAATGAGTGTAGCACATAATTTTAAGAAGGAATTGCTTAGCTTATATTCACTAGATATGAATTATAAAATAATAGTTCTACTTATAGAAATGATTGAAAATGTTAGAATTTGATTCAGTTAATATTTTATCATTTTAACAATTGAATAACCTTATAATTTTTTTCTGCTTTATTGGTAGTGAATAAACTGAAATGTACTGAGTTTATTAGGAGAGGCCAAATGAGTAATTTAAGGCAGCCTATAGAATAGTAAAGAAGAGCTAGGATTTAAAGCCACTTTTCCAATTCAAAATCCAGTACTATTTTTACTACTGCTTGTAAAGATGAGATAAGGCTGATATCCATAAATACATGAGCTGCTGAAACAACAACAAAAAAGAGCAGATGTATTGTTGTTGTGTATTAGTATAAATGATTGAATTGCTAGACAATCTAACATAAGCCTTTGGTCAGAAAAACATGGATTAAATCATCATGGTGGTATTTGAAGAAAATAGTAGGCATTCAGATGACAATTGAACATAATTTGAACATGATTTTTTCTTTCAAAATTCATATGGAAATACTTTAGGAAAACTTAATTTTCTAGTAATTTAAATTTACTTTCTACCATTGGCTTCAGAAATGTAAGAAAGTGAATGTGACTTCTTGCTTAGAAACTTCAACTTTAAAATATGAAGGTGTAAAGTCTGAATATTGATGCTGCAGTATTAGAACCTTGGTGATTGGTTTTTGTTTTATCACTGTTCTAATTGACCATGTCATAGTAAAATATGCTTTAATGACTCATTTAAAGAAAACTACAGGGCTGGGGAGGTGGCTCAGTGGTAGAGCGCTTGCCTTGCATGCCTGAGGCCTGGGTTCGATTCCTCCGCACCACATAAGCAAAAAGAAAAAAAGCCGGTAGTGGCGCTGTGGCTCAAGTGGTAGAGCGCTAGCCTTGAGCTGAAGAGCTGAGGGACAGCGCGCCCAGGCCCAGAGTTCAGGCCCCACGACCGGACCCCCAAAAAAAAAAAAGAAAACTACAGCTGGGCACTGGTGGCTCAAGCCTGTAATCTTAACTACTTAGGAAGCTGAGATCTGAGGATCCCAGGCAGAAAAGTCCCAGTGAGACTTATCTCCAATTAACTAGTCAAAAAACTGGAAGTGGCTCTGTGGCTCAAAGTGTTGGAGCCACTAGCTTTAAGCAAAAGAGCTTAAGCAAAAGGCCCTGTATTCAAGCTCCACAACCAACAAAAGAAAAAAGAGAAAGAAAAACCGAAAGGTACAGGCGAGGAAAAAATTTAATGCATCTTTACGTTATTTAAAAATACTGTTTATAATGAGTCTTAGATTCTGTGTTGAGTTGTTCCCTAGTCTCATGAATAATTTTACTTCTTTTTTCTCCCAACTTTTTCTTTTTCTTTTTTTTTTTTTTTTTTGTTAACCAGTTACATTAGCCAGGGATTCTAACTTGATTTTTTCATCAGTACTTTGGCCTAGTGGACTTTAGTTTGCCTCTTTGAAGCCATCTTTCACCTGTTTTGTTTTGTTTTGTTTTGTTTCACTTCCTTTGTTTTCTTTCCTTTCTTACCATTCCTATTCTCTCCTGGATTTTTTTTTTTTTTGCTAGACTTTTTTCCCCCCAAGTCCTTTTTCTGTTTAATTATCTTTTCCTTGTTTCCAAGGCATTATAGGTGGTCTGTATGCTATCAGCTCTTGGATTCATACCATTTGTCTAGCCTTCTTCTTAGCCTTAGGTGTATATAGTCATCTGCTTCCCAACATCTCTCTGCATTCTGTTAGGCTTCTCAGACTCAGCAAGTAATTGCTAGCTTAGTCCTTGATTTCCTAGTTCCTCACATTTCTTCTTCTGTTATTGCCCCTTCCCCCCCCCCCCCCTTTTTTTTTCTTTCTTTTTCTGGTATCTGGATTTGGGATCTTTTGTTTGCTTGGCTGGCTTTCTGTCACTTGAGCCACACCACCAGTCATAGTTGTCTTACCTTGATAAATATTTTTCCATGGAATTTAGAGTCATTCTATATCCTTTTCCTTTTTATATCCTGACCATTTCATCAGATTCATCTTTATTTTTTCCCTCTTCATTGCTTTTGCCACATGCTAGATGACAGTACTCACTTTTAGTACTATATACAGATCCTCTTGACTATGCTGTGCCTCTTTGATACTGTATGTTGTAATCAGAAGATTCTTAACAGTGGAAATCTATTAATGTAAGTCATTTGCTGATATCCCCTTGAAGGCTTCTCATTTAAGATGATTACTCTCTGTTCTATCTTCACTTACTCTTGCCTCATGTCATGCTACCATCCCCTTTCGAAAGTCCAGTTGCACTTGACCTACTTTCAGGTAGTTAGTTTCTCACCATATTTTCTTGGTCCTTTAGGCCTTTCTGCGTGCTGTTATTTAGCCTGAACATTGCCTATGCTACTTTTTCATTCTCTCCTTAATGCTTAACTGTCATTTTTGAGAGGTCTTCCTGAATTTAGATTCTGATGCTGATTAAAAGTATCTTGCTAGATGTCAAAGCCTATAAACTGTAATCCTAGCTACTTCAAAGGCTGAGATCTGGAGAATTGTGTTCAGAGTCAGCCTGGATTAAAATGTCCTTGAGATTCTATCTCCAAAATAATCAGCAAAAAGCAAGACTGGAGGTGTGGCTCAAGTAGTAGAGTATCAGCTGAGCAGGCAAGCTGAGCACCCTAAATTTAAACTTAAGTACGTACCTCCTCCTTATAGTTTATGGTTAGTTTTTGCTTTTTGTGATTGATGATTTTTAATCTTTGTGAATAAGGATTTATTTTCTGCTACTACATATTCAAAGCCAAAAATTTCAGTGCCAAACAGATAGAAACTCAGTGAAAATCTCTTTTAATAAGGAAAATGTATTGTTAATATTAGCAAAGACATTACACAAGAAACTCAACCTTTTTTTTTTTTTTTACTTTTTTATTCCCCTCCCCATTGGGGTTTGAACTGAGAATTTTTGTAGGCAGATTCCTGTACTACTTTGGAACCTCATCCTTTTAAGAGCATTATGATATATTTAAATGATAAGTTTCTAATAGATGGTTGTAGAATATCACTGTTTTCCCCTTTAATAGAAGCAATTGAGAATTGGTTTGCTTTTTACTGTGTTTTGAGTGAAAAAAAATTAGCTGGATGTTTTTAACAAGCAGTGTGCTTTGTCTTGTATTTACTTATGCTTATTCTAATCAAAATTCTTTAACTTGAGTAAAACAAAGTTCTCCACTTAGTTAAAAATGGAAATGACTAGTAATTCCATTTTTGACTGGTTATGCAATAATTTTTCATATGATTCTTGAATAAGCATTATTTTGGAAATTCTTTGCAGTTTTGTCTTGTTAAAAATGTAAAATGCTGCCTGTATTTGTATTGTTTAGTAATCATCAAAGTAACTACTTGTTTAAATTTTGTGTGATGTCTTATGGTCATTTTAGTTGTTGTTGTTAAACCAGCAAGGTAGGAATTGCTAAAGGATCCAAGGAAAATGGTTGACAGTGGCCAGAATAGCAATAAATTTACTATCTATGGATACTAAACAGGAGTAAAAAAGCATTTAAGAAAGGAGGCTTTAGTTTTAAAGGCTGGAATAATTAAAAACAAAGGAAAATCTTATCATCAATGCTGGGATGCTAGAGGCTAATTCTAAGTCTCTTAAGTTTTCCCACACTTGCAAGGGACATATCAGTAGTAATTCTGGTTACCTAGAGTAAAACCATGTTTATGTTGATTGGGGAGATTTACTGTGATTTGGTTTTATTAAGGGTTAATTTTAGATCATGATTCATGGTATTGCTCTTCTTTATACAAGGAACCATAAAGGGTTATGCAAGCTTCAAGTAGATAAGACAGATGAGATAGTGTCTCTTTTTTCCAGGTTTCCCAGATGATTTTTGTAATATCAACTCAGGTTGGGGAATTACTAATTACTTGTCTACATGCCTACCTATTCTTTTAGAAGTGAATTATAGATTATGGTTTTATAAAACTCTTCAGTTCTGTGTCAGCTCATTTTAGTTAACTACATTGTTTGGTTATAGTATGTCTAAGTATATTGAATAGTTACGATTATTTTTGTAGGTATAAATACAAATAATATTTAGCATTAAATTTTTCCTATTGTAGTTATGATATGGTTTTAGTACTAATAGTAATAAGGATATTTTTTATCACTTTTTAAGGATTGTTTTTAACATCGCACTTTAAAATTATTTCCTCTTAGCCGGGCGCTGGTGGCTCACGCCTGTAATCCTAGCTACTCAGGAGGCTGAGATCTGAGGATCGCGGTTCAAAGCCAGCCTGGGCAGGAGAGACCGTGAGACTCCTATCTCCAATAAACCACCAGAAAACCGGAAGTGGCGCTGTAGCTCAAGTGGTAGAGCGCTCGCCTTGAGCTGAAGAGCTGAGGGACAGCGCCCAGGCCCAGAGTTCAAGCCCCATGACCGACCAAAAAAAAAAAAATTATTTCCTCTTGATGCCCAGCCATCTTGATGTTTATAGTTTATAGTATTTCTGTATTCAAGTTTAACAGAGAAAAAATACACCTAGATTTTTTACTTACTCTGTAATTAAACATCAAGTAACAGTTACAGTAGTGAAAGTGATATTGGAGTAGAGTATTTGGAAATCATAATTCTTAAATTGTGCTAATAAATACATGTATCAATTTACTTAATTCTCAGAACATCGTCATGAAATGTAAGTGCCATTTTTGTCTCCATCTTACAGGTAAGGAAACAGGGTAAAATGAACATCTTTTCAGGGTTATTAAGTATGCAATGGGATTAAATCCATGCAGTTGTATTTTGGAGTTTGTACTTATAATGACTTGGCTCTGTTGCCTCTGGAATGTATTATCAGAACTGGGATGTTGTGTTTCCTCAAGTCAGTTTAAGTGCATTGGAAGGCATCGGGAACTATGGTGGCTTAGTCTTTTTTCTGTTTCTGTAATTATAATTATAAAAATTATTAATTTGTAAAAAGGATTATAAAAGAAAAACTGGTAGCTTATAAAGAAAGGTTTATTTTAGCTTATGCTTCTGGAGGCTGGGAAATTGAAGTGCAGCAGCTTCATCCGGTGAGAGCCTAGTGCTGCTTCAACTCATGGCAGAAAGCAGAAGCACAAGCCAGCTACAAGTGGAAGGCAGGCAGTGAGCAAGACCCTGTAGCTTTGTAATAAGCCACTTTCTTGGTAACTAGTCCTGAGAGAACTAGCTCTGTCTTGAGAAAGGCATTCTTTTCTCACTTTTTACTGAAAGGCCCACTTCTTCTCAACTACCACAACCATGGCAGTCAAATTCCAATGTAAGTTTAGAGGTGACAAACCATATTCAGATCTTAACATGCTGATTTTAAGCGTCATTATATTCTTTAATTATTACTATTACAGTTATTATTATTATGTAGTTCTACAAAAGGTTACAGTTCCATAAGTCAGGTGGGTCATTATATTCTTCAAATATTCTTGTTTGTTTAGCTCTCTTGGAGTTTGAATGGGGATACTGCTCAGTTCTGTATTTATGAAAATAGGCTCCATGAGAGCCTTAATCTGTCTAGTTTCCTGCTATGTGTCTAGTGTCTGGCTTTAGTAAGTTTTGAAATGTTGGATTGATAGATGAATTCAGACATATATTAGGAAGGACAGGAATATATCCAGGACAGGGATTGAATCATTGCTAAATATTTGTCATCCTGTTCCATTATATGCCTGGGATGTATAAGACATACATAGGGAAAATAATATGACAGTATAAAGGCTAAATAACAGTGAAAGCAGTGTGAAATATGTAATATTCATCCTTTTCTTACTGCAGTCTGAGATCATGGTTTGAATCAGAAATGAGCGATCTTGTTCTCAGTAAGAAAGGTAAAGAATCAGAACTCAAGATATAGTAGTAACACTCCACTTATTCATGTTTCAAACATTGGTAACCTAGTCCTTTGGAACACAGCTCTGGCATGACTTGCAAGGGCCTCAAGAGCTACTTACAAGACTAAGTACATAGTATGGTATAGAGTGCTTGCCTAGTACGCTAAAAGCCCTGGGTTCAAGCTCTAGCACTGCAAAAACAAGTAAATAAAGATAAAGCAAGAAAAAACTGTTTGAAGTTGCTACCATTTGGAGCAAACTTCTCTTCCCACTATATTTGCATAGCATTTTTTTGACTTTTTAAAGAAGTCTTTTATTTTTGGTAGTTTTATAAATCACAGAGCCGATAAAAGTAGGGAGGGAAAAGAAGTAGAATTTGGAGACACTTTAGGTGACAACAGAAAAGTAGGAATTAGAAATTTTAAGGAAACTGAAGGAACTGTGATAGGTTTGAATGTTCAGTGGTTGAAAGTTAAGTGATAGTGGATGTATTGGAGCACAAAGCCTATACAACAGTCTGGAGGCTGAGGCTAGACTGTCTCAAAAAAATGACATAGGTATATTTCAAGGAAGTATGAATGTAAATGTAAATAAATTTTAGTCAGGTGCCATTGGCTCCCGCCTATAATCCTAAGCTACTCAGGAAATTGAGATCTGAGAATTGCAGTTCAGAGCCTGGCTGGGCAGACAAATTTTTGAGACTATTTTCTCCAATTAGCTAGCAAAAAAATGCAAAGTGAAAGTGTAGCTTAGGTGGTAGGTAGAGCACTAGTCATGAGTGAAAAGCTGAATGTGAATGAGAGCTTGGGGAGAGGGGGGCGGGAAGAATAAATTCCAGTCATGTTAGTTAATGAGGTATGGGCAAGCATTAAAAAAAACACTTAGTCTGCTGTGATACTTATCCATAGTTAAATCATTTTACTCAATTCTTACTACTTTTCACCTTACCCCCATTCTCGATATTGGAAAACTTAGGGAATTATAAGGTTGTTTTGTAAGATAGCTGTAATAAATGTTATTAAAAAAGCTATACTGGTATATGTGAAAGTTACAAAGAATATTTTTAGTTATAGTAAGTAGTAATATTAGAAGTATCTGATAGATGCTAAGATTATAAGTATTTAATGGAGGTAGGAGCTCTCTATTTAGACCAGGGTATGCTTGAATTCATAATGCTCTTGCTTTGGCCTTCTGAGCAGCATGTAGTATTGCATCTAGGTCTAGATATATAATTCTTGATCATGAAATCAAGAATTAGTTACTGATAATAAATTACATATCAGGTACCCACTCTACACAAGGTTTTTGTAGATAGATGCCAGTGTTGATACTTTTGAATAGTAGAGGTCCCCTCAGTTGGTTTGTTGTTTTTGCTGTTGTTTTTGTTTTTTGTTTTTGGCCAGTCCTGGGGCCTGAACTCATGGTTTAAGTGCTATCCCTGAGCCTCTTTGTACTGAAAGCTAGTGCTCTACCACTTGAGCCACAGCCCCACTTTAGACTTTTTCTGAGTAATTTATTGGAGATAAAAGTCTCACAGACTTTCCTGACTGTGCTGGCTTTGAACAGCCACCAGTGCCTGGCTTTTTTTTTTTTTTTTTTAATTTACTACTCTGAGAAAAGTGACTTAAATTGTTTCAAATGTTTTTGCAGAGGAAACTGATTCCTCTCATGTTTTCAATTCTTTTTAAAGAAATGAACTGGATAGTTATTAATTTTATCTTATTGGTTGTATCTTATAGAAATTTGTTGTATTTATGACAGTAATACACATTGTGTTTTGGAGAAATATTTATGTTTAAAAATACTTCATAAAGATGCTATTCTGTGAAACTTAATGGGTAAATATATTTTTTGAAATCCACTACCTTCTAAGTAAACTTTTTGCCTGGTTTTTTTTTTCTCTCTCTCATGTGTTTTCCTTTGAATGCAGGCACTGAGATAATATAGTTAATAAAATCCTTGACTTTGCTTATAGTGCTGATCATGGTAAATGGATCAGCAACTGTCTCCATTTTACTTTGCTTTTTTAAAAAGACTTTTTCTGTTATAATTACCTACATTTCTTTTGAGTCAAGTTGATGTTGTAATTTACTGTAGATTCTGAGGTTGGTGAATTTGACTGATTTCCTAAGTTGTTTATTGTCTTTGTTATTTGTTTTCTTCCCTATAAACCATTCATCAGATTGTCTTTGAAGTGATAGTCGTCACTCCATTTTATAGAATTGATCATACTTTATTAGGAATTTTTAAACCAGTTTTGAGGGTCAAGGCAGGAAAGGTAGAGGCAGAATGAGTAGATGCAAATAAGATTTCAAAATTTGATACCTTTCTAGATTTCTGTCTCCTTTCCTGAGTCCTGTAATAACAAGTTAGGATGTGGTACCACATTCTACTTCTTTCAATACTGATTGAAGGTATATAATATTTAAATTGGTAACCAGCTTAGTGCCTTTTCTTTCTTGTAAATATTAACTTACTAATCAAGTTCACAGAACATTTGAGGATTTTATAAGAGGCTAATGTCGTTCTACATATTATCCTAGCTATTCAGGAGGCTCAGAGCTGAAGATTGTGGTTCAAAGCCAGCCCAGGCAGGAAAGTCTGTGAGACTCTTATCTCCAATAAACTACAATTAAAAGCTGGATGTGGAGCAGTGGCTCAAGTGGTAGAGTGCTAGCCTTTAGCAAAAGAAACTTAGGGACAGAGCCCAAGCTCTGAGTTCCAAGCCTCAAGACTCACACACAAAATTAGGTAAAATACTGTGAAGTAACTTGGTCACATTTACTAATCCAAATAGTTAAAACTTTCAGATTTATTCCTAAGGACTAAAGTTTAATAAATTCGGAAAATTTGCTTAAATAGAATCCAATTTGAGGAAGTGGTACGGTGGCTCAAGTAGTAGAGCACTTCCCTTGAGCTGAAGAGCTGAGGGACAGCACCCAGGCCAAGAGTTCAAGTCCCTTGACTGACCAAAAAAAAAAAAAAAAAGAATCCAGTTTGAGAAAAATAAGTAACTGTAGAGACAGTTTTATGGTATGAACATTTTAAAGAGATTAGTAGCCTTCAGTTGGTCTTGGTGAGGTTTTAACCATATGATTTCCATACTTTCATTAAGCTTAATAGTGTCAGATTACATGAAAATACTTATAGAACTTCATTTTAATTAATTGAACCTAATTGACATTTTTAATATTTCAGGTATTTAATTTTGAGTTGTTACAGCTTATATTCACATTGGAACAAAATTTTTCCAATTTACATAGACGTTTTAATATTTGGCTGAAAAATAGGAATTATCTTTTTTCTTAACATTACATTGGAAAGTAAAATTAGTTGTTTTCTTTTTTTGTTTGTTTGTTTGTCTGTTTTGGACAGGGTTTTGTGTAACCCGGGATGGTCCTAAACTCATAGTCCTGCTTTCTGGGTGCAGGAATTAAAGGGCTACATCATCATACTTGGCTTTAAAGATAGTTGCATTAAGTATTCCCTTCCCTAGAAGTTTTTGCAGTAGAGTTGCTTTTATTATCATTAATTCCAACTCATTTGTAAATATAACTATTGAAAGAAGCAATTGGGATTTTTAATTTGTTGTAGTTGATATACAGTAACTTGATTTATGACTGAATAGTAATGCATTGTTTTGTTTTCATGTTTTCACTTTTCACTAATATAAAACAAATAAAATCTAAAAACCAGTGGTTTTTACCTTTTGTATAGATTGCATTTCTAGGTATTGTACTTGATACGTTTTTGACAGGCTAAACTTGTTAATTCTCCCAATACAGTTAAGAGAAGAATGACTGTTTCAGCCGAGTTCAACAGATTAAGACTCATTTTGGTTGTTTTCTTTATTTAAGTATATTGTTTTTCTGGTTGTACTATTTCTTAGCTGATTGAAATCTAAAGGAGCTTGTTAGAATTGACCCCATATGTAAAAACAAAAGTTGTTAATAATAAGTAAACACTTTGGCTTAACAAAACCAAGTTATGCTGTATTTGAGCTTATAAATATGGGACCTAAATATCATTAGTACCAGAGAGGTCTGAGATAGAGGCACAAACAATAAGAAATACAAAGGGAGAAGAAGACCCTTAAAAGAGGGTAGAAGAGAAAGAACAGATTTGGTGATAGATGATTGGTAATTGTTTAACAGTTGATATAGTCTACCATCAGGGGGCACTATGCCTCCTTGCCTACATCTATAAATTCTAGATAATGACCTGTGGTAGTACAAGAAATTGTTGATTAGTCTAGAAGGTTTTTTACACTCTTCTGTTTTTTCCTTTATACTGTATTGATGTGTTTATTTTTTTCCTTGATACTGTATTTATGTATTTATTTCAGAAATATTTACTGAGTCCTTTTTAAATACTTAGTACTTACTAGAGTTATTTACTAAGGGAAAAGAAAAAAAGATACTATTTAGGTCTACAAGCTGAAACTAGTATTCTGAGAGAACAATCATAAGATGTTGATGTGTCTTCCAAATTAAATTACATTGTTATTATGTATATGGTTATAGACAAGCTTTTTAATTCGAGTTTTTTGGTTAAAACAATTAACGAGCATAGAATTTAATACTGTCAAGTTTAATGAACATTAGCCTTGGCATCAGACCTGATACCTAACGTTTCTTCTACATCTTCATTTTATGAGCTTTTTAAACTTTCTAAGCCCAATTATTATATATTATTATGTTACATGGGGCAGTAACTACTTTTGTACTATTTGGGATTATTAAAGGCACCAAGGTATGTAATATGCTAGCTGAGTTCTTGGTAATTTTATATGGCAGCTCTTAACTACTGTGCCAAATAAGAAGTAGCTTCTTTCCTAAAAAGAGCTAATCATTATAGAAAAAGAATTGCTAGTTTTTTCAGTTCTCATAAGAATAGTAAATATCGAGTACTATTGTTAAAAGAGAACTCACTACATACAAAAGGAGACATAAAGAATTCTTTTGCTGACTTCCATATTCTGCTAGGATTTTATTATATTGGACCAAGAAGTGCTTGAAATTGTTAAATTCATAATAAAAGGCTGTGTTTTTTTTGTTTTGTTTTTTTGTTTTTGTGATTCAACTTGGGGGCCTTGAGTTTGGAAGGCAGGTGCACTACTAGTGTAGTCACTCCTCGAACCCTTTTTTGCCTTGGTTATTTTTGAGGTACTGTCTGGCTTTACACCCAGGCTAGCCTGGGCTGCTACCTCCTACTTGTGCTTCCTCATATCTCTGGAGAAGACAGGCATGAACTGCTCCCCCAAGCCATTGTGCTTCCACTGTAACGGAATAACAGTGTATACCAGTGTAGCTCAACCATTGGTTGAGATGGAGTCTGTTAACTTTTATGCCTGGGCTGCCCTAGAGCTGTGATTTCAAATCTGTCTTCCAAGTAGCTTGGATTAAAAGCTCTAAGCCACTGTGCCCAGCTCTGCCCTTTTTTCTTAATAGAGGTGAAGAGTACTTAAAAGAAATACATTGTCATGTAGCAGTTTGTTAATATTCAAAAATAGAATCATTATCCAAATCAAGTGATTTATAAACTCTTTTTTAATCCTAAAGATCGTTTTAGATGGGCATAGTTCTTGAAGACCATCTGTTCCATTCTCAATCCCATATGGGATTGAAAACTATCTCCTAATCAGTTAAGATAATGAGTCAGTATTTTTTTTAAGTTGTGAAGATTCATTGAACTGGATTTTTAAATTGTGTATAAAATTTCAAAACTCACGGTTTTGTGTTAACTAGTTCTTGAAATGGGGGGAAAAATGCAAGTTCTAGAACTGAAGAAGTTTGTGGAAATTGTCCCAACCCCTCTCTCTCCCTCTTTCTCTTGATCAAGTGGCAGACTGCTCACTAAGATACATTATTGTCAGGTCTTCTTGAAGTTTACCTATATGTGAAGAAAATATTTGACTTACTAAGCAAAGAATGTGAGTTGACACTTTTAGAGACTTCAGTAAATTGAGATCTGTTAACATTTTTACTGATACCCAGTACAATGTGAATTAAACTCCAGTTTTGGCATAAGTTATGTCAAAGCATATTTCATAAATAGTTTGATAGTATTCAGTTTTTTCCTTTTGCAGGTTTTTTTAAAAAAACATTTTCTTCTTGGCATCATTTTCCTCTCCAGAAATGGGTTATGACAATCAAAATTTTATTCTCAAAATGTTTAAAAGTAGAAACAGCTAGGAACATTTGAATAGTTACCAGGATTAAAATGTTCAGGATTTAAATTCAGAATACTATGTTGGACATTTTAAGTCTTTTGGGTTTGTAAACTTATCATTTAGAAGTAACTAGTTGATGAATAAATGACAGCCTAGGCTTTCTTAATTTCTGTTAGATTGATGATGTGGGCCCTAAAGTTTGGGATGCCTATTGTTGAGCTTAGTGGGTTCTACTGTCATAGTGTTTTGTTTTGTCATCTCAGGGTCACATACTACAAAATTGACGGTGATGTAGATTAAAGGATTTATTTTAGGTTGATGTGCTGTATCTTAGAGTTTTTTTTTTTTTTTTTTTTGGTAATACTGATGTTTAAACTCTGGGCCTTGCACTTGGTTCTCTACCACTTGAACTACACTCCTTTGTAGTTAAATTTCAAATAATATTTATCCTGGGGCTAGTTTGTGCCTCAGTCTTCCTGCATATACTTTTTGTGTAGCTGGGATGGCAGGTATGCTCCACCACACTCATGAATGTAGACAACTCAAGATCCTAAAGTTAAAACATATATGTAGAACTGGGAGCATGGCTCATGTGGTAGAATTCTCACTCTGTCCCTAAGTTCAGTTTTCAGGCTGCCAAAGTAAGTATGTGTATGCACACATGTACACACAATCCTTTCTCTTAAAATAAATGTACTTCAAACTATGCTGACCATCCTTTGAACAAAGGTTTATTATTATTATTATTATTATTATTATTTTCTTGATGCTGGCCCTGGGGATTGAACTCAGGGCCTGAACACTATCCCAGAGCTTTTATGCTCACCACTTGAGCCATAACTCCACTTCTGGCTTTTGCTTATTAATTAGAAGTTAAGAGTCTCACAGACTTTCCTATCCATTCTGGCTTCAAACTTCAATCCTTAGATCAGCCTCCTGAACAACTAGGAGGACAGGTATGAACCAACAGTGCCTGCTCAAAGTTAAATATTTTTTACTGGAAAAATAAAGATTTTAGAGAAGCAAAAGGTTGCATATAGGTGAATTATGAAAAAAAGTATTTGTATTTATTAAAGTAATTTAAAATTTTTCTTAATTTTCACTAATTGTTTTTTGTTAAATGTACAAATCTTTTCATTGAGTCAGGTAAATTTAAGCATTTTTGTGCTTATTATCTTGACTCAAGTTGCCTTTATGCTATTTTTTTTCTTTTTAATGTTTTTTATTGTGAAAATACTGTACAGAGGGGTAACAGTTACATGAGCGAGGTAATGAGTGCATTCCTTATCCAGCACTGGAGCTTTGTATTTTCAATTCAACATGTCCGTTTATGAGTACAACACATCTTGATCAATGTCATCCTTCCATCATTCTCTGTCTCTCCCAACCCCACTCATGCCCTCAAGTTGCCTGGTTCCATGGCCACCTATGTACATTGACGATTATAACTGTATTTGTCTATCCTTCCTCTCCCCACTCACACAGTGATTTCTTGGCATGGCACTTGGGAAATTCCTCTAATTTGTAGGGTTTTGTCCTTAACAAGCTGGGGGTTTAGCTCAATGTTACAGCCCTTGTGTTGCAAAGTCTGGTTTTTATCTCCAGCACTACAAAACAAAACAAGCCAGGGCCAGGTGGTTCACGCCTGTGATCCTAGCTACTCAGGAGGCTGAGATACAATGATCCTGGTTCACAGCTAGTCTGGGAAGGAAAATCTGTGAGATTTTTTTGTTTGTTTGTTTTTTTGGTCCGGTCGTGGGGCCTGAACTCTGGCCCTGGGCGCTGTCCCTCAGCTCTTCAGCTCAAGGCTAGCGCTCTACCACTTGAGCCACAGCACCACTTCCGGCTGAGAAATCGAACCCAGGGCCTCATGATTGTGAGTTATCTTTTTCTTCCATAGTTTAGTGGATTATACATTACATTCTGGATTGTTTTTGGTCTACCTTATTCTCTAGAACATGAAAACAGATTTGGGTTAGATACCTTTTGCTTCTCTTTTTAAACAATTTGATATTTAAATCCTAGTTACATTTTTGAATAATACTGTTTCCTAAAGGATTAGAAAATATAATAGTGAACTCTTGGGACATTCTTCATGTTGGGCTTTCTCAATTCCATTATAACTCCTTTTTTTTTTTGAAACATTTTTTTCAAGATTATGTGCATATCCTCATGATACTGTGTCTCTTAAGTAAGCTTTTACTGTTTTTCCTAAGGTCTGTCTCATTTGACCTTAGATTTCTGGTTTAATTTTTTATTTCCTTCTCCAGAGTCAATGTTGTATCTTGGCTAAGTAATTCTAAAAAAAAAAAAACTGTGTGTTTTGTTTGGGGGAGGGGATATAATTGCTCACTTTCTGAAGTTGAAAAATTTGAAACTGAGTCTTCTGGAAATGCTCTCATTTCTTGCACTATTAAAATTCTGAAAAAGAGCATTAGAACATATGTAGTAGGCTTTATGATTTGGCTAAAAGTTTTTAAAACTTTTGAATTTTCTTCTGACCAACTCAAAAGTTAATTCTAGAAGTGATACCCTTCAAGGAGATAGATCCATGAAAGTAATACTTTTGATAAAAGTTTTTGTAGCTTTAGGAAGTTGAACCTTCTAGCGTCTAATTTGATCCTCACTACTTGACAAATTTCTATTTTACTCATATTTCTTCATTAAACTTCATATGCTAACCACAATTCTTGGGGCTGGTGATACAAAGGCTCTGCTTTTATAAAAAAGGTTATTTTCATCTTATGGCCAACTTAGACTGTTGGACACTGAGAAATCTGTGAGAAATTCCTTTTCATCTATAGAAATGCCTTTGAGCCAATAAGAATGAGTGATAACAGAGTTACTCAGTAGAATATATATTATATATATAAATACAAGTTATGTTGTATATATAATATATTTTATATATATTGTGTTATTACTTCTGATTTGAATATAATGATCTTCAGTCATTAAAATATTGTGTAATTAGGCCAGGTGCCAGTGGCTCATGCCGGTAATCCTAGCTACTCAGGAGGCCAGATCTGAGGATCATGGTGCAAAGCCAGCCCAGGCAAGAAAGTCTGTGAGACTGTTATCTCCAATTAACCACCAGAAAACCAGAAGTGGCTCTCTGGCTCAAGTGGTAGAGCACTTGCCTTGAGCTGAAGAGCTCAGGGACAGCAGCCAGGCCCAGAGTTCAAGCCCCACAACCAACCATAAAAAAACAAAACAATGCAATTATATAGTAAAGTGGTTTTTATTTTCAGTGTACTGATTAGTAGATCTGTAACACTCGCTTGATTGAGGTTGTATTGTGGAATTGGTAATACTTTGTTGGCTTTGGTTTGAAATTTGTTTTTGACTGGTTAAAATGTTAGTCATTCAGTGGAATACTTAAACTCTTAAATATTACATAGAGGAGTGCTGTTTATTAAAACAGAATTAGGCAAAGTTCTACTGTATCATTTTTATTAGTCTCTATCAATGATATTCTCACAAAGATTGCTCTTTATTTGAATATGACCTTATTTTGAAAGTACTATAAATGTTTCTATGTAAGTGGTATGTAATCAAATCCAGAGTCTTCCTAAATTAATAACTTGTAGCAAAGGAAAACCAGCTCTTTTGGGAGATTTCAAAATAATTTTTATTTAGCAGAATGTGTGTTTATCATTCCTGGCTATACAAGTATGTAGCAGTTTTGATACTTTGGGCAGAATAATAAACAGGTTACATTTTGAAAGTTATTTGGCTTGAGAGTTTATCAGTGGGTCTATTTCTCTTAACACTTTTATTTTACTGGCCCTGTAACTTAAAGACAGGTCAGATTTATTTAAATATAAGGTGGCTATATTTTTATTGTGGCATTTTGTGGGATGTGATAAATCAAAGGTTAGGGGATATTAAATTTTAATAATCTGAGCAGGATGATTTCTTGGAACTTTCATTTTCAAGCTTAAAAAGATACTATGTATTTTTCTATTTCAAAATAAACATTTTTGCCACTATTTATCATTGATTAATATTTGACAATGAAAGAAAAACTTGAAATCTTGTTAATAATTTCTAAGTAGATTTTTTTTCTGTCTAGAACACTATAATTAGATTTTCCTTAGATTTAGTGAATTTAAGATTCTGAAGTAATTCCTGTGGTTTATGTTTAAGCATTACTATGGTTTGCCAGGAAAAGTGGTTAGAAAAGACTAGAGAATTTGCTTAATAATTTGTATCGCATTTTATAGTGCCTATTAACCTCATATAGGTTTAATAAAAAATGTGTATGAGAGCTCTGTTGTACAAATTTTATTCCTTTTCATTTGCTGAAAAGTTACCCCATAAGAACTTTGCCATAGAATACTTTGCTAATCTGAGGGATTTTTGAAATTTTTGAAATTACATTTCCTGAGATACTCAGTATTCAAATCTTTTTTCTAATTTATTCTTTTTTTATTCCTCATCTACCTCTTCACAGCAGTAATATTGTACAGTACTTACTTTAAAATCATGGATATAAAGGCATATTTTTCAAAAGTCAAAATACTTTAGAACTTAAAATTTAAAATTTTTAAGTGGAAAAAAATAGCTGCTGCTTTGGCTCATGAAATGCTTCTTTAGTTATTTATATGATATCTCCTTAGACAGCAGTTTCACCTCCTTGACTTCAGATAATCTTTCATTTTCTTTATTTTTGGCACTACACATTGGATGGTTAAATTTACAGGTTATCTTTTCTTAGACCAAACTGTTTTCATTTGTACAGAGTTGGATATGTTCTTAGCCAAAAGATTAGTTAACCTTCATCTTTTGAAAGATGAGTCTAAATATTGTTAGGTAATGGAATAACTATTCCTTTTCAGCTTTGGGTAAAACAAAAAAAAAATAAACTGGCTGCCAGAGTCAGTACCAAAGCACTAACTTTGATGGGTTGCTACTTTCTTAGAGAACAAGAGAGCACAATCCTGGTTCCACTAACAGGTAAGGAAACATTGTAATAACTAGTTGGTGTGAAAGGGAGATTGCTTGGTAGCATTTTTCATAATTTATCCCAAAATACAGCAGTGCCCCAGAAAAATAGGACACTGTAACATAGCAAGGACACTCAGCACCTGTAAATTTAGAATAAGATCTGAAATTTACTAGGGACATATCACTCTGTGCCACAAAGTAGAATTCATCTATTTTCCTGAGGCAACACTTAAAAATATATCCTGCATTCCCAGTAACTTTATATATACATACATATATATGTATATATATATATAATATTATATATATACATATATATATATATCTGCCTCTCTTATTCTCCTTTCAACTTTTCCTTGGTCAGATACTATGTGCTTTGAACTTCTTCTCTCTATTTACCTATTCCTATAATAAAGCTATTTTCCAGTATCTTTACCATCATCTATAGTTTTGCATATCTTACTGCTTTAATTTCTACATTGTAGCCATTAATGATTATTCCTGGTCGATCTTGACTGAAAACAAAATGATCATGCATTTAAAAAAAGATACTGAATCTAAAGTACCTGTGCCCATTATTCTGCCCTTCAGTTGCAAAGATGGATGCTTGAAGAATAAGCATTTTTCAGTTGTCAGTAGTTACAGCTTTGACAAAAAGCAAGTTTAGCCTTGTATTACTTTAATATTGGCCTTTAGAGAGGTTAATTCTTTAAATTGTTGAAGACTTGAAAATTTAGCTTCTTAGACATTGCCAAGGTTTAGTAGCATTCCTGTAAATATGTTTGATTATTCTGTTTCTGCTTTTCAATCCATCTTCTTCTCTTTGACAGAAGAATGAACAGGGACTCCCCCTGTCCCTTTAAGATAATTATGATCTTATTTCCAGTCATAATTTAGTTTTTGCTTCTATCTTCTATTTGTAGTTGAGTGGTTTGTCACACAGTGTGTTATGGCTTAGACCAATGCAGGTCCCTTCGTAATAGCTCCTGAGGAATTAATCATTTGTGGTAACAGACTTCTAAAATTCAAATTAAGAAGGCACTTAAGGAAGTATGCCCAAAGATAGTTCCTTTTTGTCCTAAGGATAAGTCATTACAAACTCAAATGACCAGAGAATGTGATTTCTTAATAAGAATTTTTTTTAAATCTATATTCAGCTCTCTATTTCAGTGCTTCTCTCCTACCAGAGGTGCAAGGAGTGATCCTAGAACCACAGATACAGCCAAGACTACGGAGAGCTTTTGACGTCAGGGGTCCACTTTCTCCACTGAACCCTTGGAGACAGAATATCCAGCTTCTGGAGAGAGTGGGAAAGGATAATAAACAAGTGGGTGCTTTCCATTATTTACTTGGGTTTATTTCTAGATTGGAGTGTCCTTGCATTGCCCATTTTATCCTATTGGTAAACTCCTTGGGTTCTTATATGAACCAGGTGGGACTAAAATCTGTTCGTTTTTCTGAGAGTGCCAACTAGTGCCCATTCAAAAAAAGAAACGTAAAATTTATTTAATTTTCTCTCCAGATAATAAAAGCAGTGGAAGATTTGGGGCACATGATTTGTTGAATGCCTAGCTAGTCTACATCAGTTTACAAAAGGGAATGTTTACCCATTTTGGCCTTTATGGTAATAGTGGACTTCAAAGTGCCCTTTTATATTCCAGTAATTTAAAAGTTTCTATATTTCATCTTTGGGCAAGCTGGATATCTGAAATCTCTTAATTTATACAGTTCAGATGTCCATATATTATCCTACCCTGCTAGTGAGAACTTTTTGGTCTTTTTCCTACCTTAAATGTTAGGCCTTCATATTAGATCTGTTGTGGTTTTACTGTCAAATCTAGGCTTCATTCTTTATTAAAATAAATATGAATGAGTGTAAGTTTCAGGATGTAATATTCCTGAAAGCTGTATATACTCAAAAGTGGTTTTTCTAATCCCTATTTGTGAGAGTTTTCCAATGGCATTAAGATGGCTTTCTCTTAGTTTCATTGATGCCAAGGGTAGGATTTGATTCCAGGAAGTTCTTATCTTCTACAATGGGTAGGGTAGAATGTGAACTTGGTGCCTTTGGCAAGTTTTCATTTTTCCTTGGTGGATTCCTTCTGTGACTCCAGGTATCTTGATAATGGGAGACCGGTTTATTTGTTCTCTAATTGCCCAGATTTCTTTCAACTGGTAAAACATCATACTTCTTCAGCAAAAGGAATTCTTCTAGCAGAGCCTTCATGGATGATATCTGTCACACATGCCAGCATCTGCAGTTTGGAAGGCAGTGGTGAATGGATCCATGCAATATGTCTAGAAGACACAAGGATGAGCGAGCCACCTGATCTTGTTATTTATAAACTTTTAAGATTTACTTTGGTTTACTCTTGGTCTGAAAATGGAAAGGCTCAGATAATGAAATAATTTTTTCAGATTGGAGTATTATATGGCCATGAAAATATTCCTTTCTATTCAGAAGACTAAAATAGAGGAAGCTTGAGAAACTTCTTTCTTTTAAAGCAGTTCTCTATATCTGTTTCACAAAAAAGATTGGTTGGGACTGAAAATTATTCTTACTGAAGTAGGCAAACTTACTTTTTTTTAAGTATAGAAAATCCAAAAAACTTCATGAAACTTTTTTTGTTACCTGATGCTTCAGGGTACTAGTAAAGGGTGAACTTCTTAGTTACTCTATAGTTACTGCAACATAGTCTTTAGTTCATCTTTTGCTGGTCTTGAGCCTTAATATTACATTTTGAGATCAAAAACTTTATCTATCCTCTAAAAGAAATACCTTTTAAACATGAAGGTATTATTTTTGTATTGAAGGCATACTAAATACTATCACAGCACAGTAGTTTGCAGAGCTAAGCCACGTTTATAGTATTAGAATAAACCTATAGGTATAAATGTTAGAAAATAGGCAAACTATCAGTTTTTCAATAGAACTAGTTATCAGAATGTTAATTTCTTTCTTTGGTTTCTAGTAACTGGTCAGTCAAAAACTATTAAAGAAAAATTTGAAAATCACTTGATGTTGCCAATTTTGTATTCTTTTGGTAATAATGGAAGCAACTTAAATACTGTAGAAAAGGTTTTAGAAGCCACATTTATAAATTATAACCTGACCTTTAGTCTTTCTTGGCTGTAAGAACTGTTTTTTTCCTCATTAATTATAAATACATTTTCATAATATAGTACTAAAAGTAAGCTTAAAAATCAATTTCAACTAAAATTTTCCCCAGAGAGCTCTGAATTCCCACAAATGATTACAGTTTTATTTCTGACTGTTTTTTGCTAAGTGTTAATAAGACAGTTTATAAACACATAAATTGGAAAAACTAACACTTTAAAAAGAATTCAGGAAACTGAAAGTGATTTGCTTAGAAAATAGTTGAATCCTTTGAACCACAATATAAACTATTTTATGGCCTGTGAGATTATTAATTTTTTTATTTAGCTTTGAAGATGAAAATGATTTAATCTCTTAATCTCGTGCTTTAATTAAACCTTAGCTCTGTTCCTTAAAGTGTGCAAAGAAATGTAAGTGCATTTCTATTTACCTCATACCACTACTGCAAGATATTTAAAAGTGAGCCTTTTTGTATATTGATGTGAATTGATTTGTTTGAATTTTTATTTTGATGCATTTTCCTTTCAGATTTTTTAAAAATAATTTCGTGTCACAATACACAGTCCTATATTTTTCAGTGTTTATGAATATTAATATAAGCTATTTTTCTAGAATGATAATTGTATAATATTTGTATTATGTGATCATTTGAAAACTAATAAATATTTTCTCCATGAAAAAAATACACTTACTGATAAATGACTTATTTCTGTTTCAGGACTAGAAAGTGAAAACTGCAATAGTACTTTTTAGTGTATTTTATTATTATGTGTCGTTCTCTTTCTGAATATATAATCTCTTCTGATAGTATACTTTTTTGAGGAAAAATAAGTTTAAATCATTAAAACTCCAGAGTCAATATTGTAAATACCAGGAGTAAAATTTGGTCAAAAAGTTTAAGGCTAGGATGACCAAAATTTATCTCCTTGCATAATAATACATAGATATTTTTTCTACTGAAAACAGAAAGAAAAAACAAATAATGGCTGATTGAAAAAGTACACAGTACATGAGAGTTGTCAGCAGCAGAAGAGACACATTTTGTATTTTAGTTTTTCTTGAACATCAGAACTACAGAAGGAGAAATCATGACTTCAGTCTCTTGCTTTTAACCTAATGAAGACAACATAGAAGTCACTTTTGTTTTAGTGATTCTTGTCTTTTACAGCCATGTAAACTTTCTGGAAGCCACTAAAACAGTTTACCCTTTATGCAGGATCTACAAGTGGATTTTTATTGGATTTGAAGAAGAGTTATATAAGAAATGGACTCTAAAACATTAATATAAACATTAAGATGGGGTCCTAAACAAGAGATAAAAAATTGAATTAGTAAGCTATAACCTGGACTACAGTGACATAATTTGGCTCCCCTAAGGAATTACACTTTGAAACAAATGAGAATTACCAAAGAAAATTATAATTTGGAATTGTTACCATTTGGGGCAAAGGAAAGGAAGCCAAAATTCTTGGCTTTGTTAATCTGGTAAGTTTGGAAAATATGAGTTAAAAGATTCTGGAGACAAAGTCTTTTATTTTTAGAATCATAGTCATTAAAAAGTTTACATAATATATTTCAGCGTAAGGATATAGTTTATGTGAATACTATATATGTAATGTGTTTATGTGTGTGTATCTAGATATATAGATACATATATAAATATGGATATATTTAAATATATCTAGATATATATATGGATATATCTAGATACATACACGTACACATACACATACACAGATATAAACCTTTCCTATATGTGTATAGAACAACAGGAAAAGGGAATGGGGGACAAAAAGTATCCTGTATCACTGAAATTTACCAGAAATATTACAAAGATAACGGTGAAATGAAAGTTTTAAATAAATAATTTTTCTGCCATAGACTTTTCTCTACACTTTCAATAGCCTTCAAAATAAAATATTACAGAATGTTGGTTTGGCTTACCATTGTATATTCAAGGTTATAAAAACAATAAGCTTATGGTTTCACCAGCATTAATTAGATAAACTATAATATAAAAATCTGATTTCTGATTAATCTTTAGTGAGTATACAAAGGTTGACTTAATTTTTTGGTGGGAGGAGTTGTGGGGTTTTTTTCCCTCCTTTGGTAGCTTCTGTTTAGAAACAGACACAGCAGGATGACTGCACAATTTTATTTTTAGCTTTAGTTTTGGATCGGTTGTGAGGCTTGAACTCAGTGCTTGAGTTTTCACACTCAAGGTTAGTGCTCTACCACTTTGAGCCACAGCTCCATTTCTAGTTTTTCTGGTGGTTAATTGAAGATAAGGAATCTCATGGACTTTCCTGCCTGGCTGACTTTGAACTGTGATCCTCGAATCTCAGCCTTTTGAGTAGCTAGGATTATAGGTGTGAGCCACCATTGCCTGGCTGTACAGTTCTTATTTTCCTTTGCTATATAGAAACAATTGGACAGTATGTCAGTGCTTAGCTGTCCTTAACCAAGTTATTCATTTAGTCCTAAAATATGAGCAATGGGTGTTTCAAAAAGAACACATGAGAATTCTGGAAATTTTTCTCCCTGCTATATATGTTCATGTAAGGTAATTAGGTTACTCCAGTAAAAATGTTAGGAAACTTTGAAGTTTGCAGCGGAATTTACAGGAATTATGATCAAAGGGATCTCTGCTCAAGAGGTAAGGTATGAAATAGGTAGGAAAATGTTCAAAATAATGTTCCCTGTATTATGACAAAGTAAACTACAACAGATCCTTATGATTTTGGAAAGATGTTGAAGAGATGAAACTTCTTGAGTTTAAAAAGAAAAGTTTAAACAGAAATGGATAAACAGCAAATTTATAGGAATTTGAAGTGGGTTTAGAAACATGCCCATGCACATTGTAGTCTGTATATGAAACCTTTGATATTACCAGGCATCTATGCCTTTGCTCCTCTAATGTTTATGACCCATATTTAATTTAGTGGGTTTTTGTTTTGTCTTTTGAAACAGGGATTCCCCTATGTTGCCCATGCTGGTCTCAAACTTGTGATCCTCTGTGTCAACCTCCCTAGTACCTGGAATTACAGGTGTGCATTATTACACTTGGCCTCAAGTATTTCTGGATTTCTGAGCTTTATAAAAATACTACTACCCTTTGCATGGAAAGTTGAATACTTGTGGATTTTTTGGGCTTTTTCTGCCTTGTTTTTTATCAAATGACACCTTGATCTTAGAAAACAATCTTTATTTTGGTATAAGAAAAACTAAGATAGGGTTGGGAAGGTGGCTCAATGGTAGAGTGATTGCCTTGCATGCTAGAGGTCCTGGGTTCAGTTCCTCAGCACCACATAAACAGAAAAAGTTGGAAGTGGTGCTGTGGCTCAAGGGGTAGAGCACTAGCCTTGAGTTGAAGAGCTGAGGGACAGCGCCCAGGCCCAGAGTTCAAGCCCCATGACCGACAAAAAAAAAAACAAGACATTTTATAAAATATATAAAATATTTACTTAGAGTTATTTGTGAATCCTTTATTCCCAAATTTAAGAAATATTGTGCATGGTGTTGGCGGCTTTTACGTATAATCCTAGCTACTGAGGAGCCAAAGATGAAAAAGCCAGTGTGGCAGTCAAATCTTGAAGACTCTTATCTCCAATAATAGTCAAAAAGCCAGAAATGGAAATGTGGCTTTTTTTGTAGACCACCAGCTCTGAGTGAAAAAGTGAAGGGAGAGGCTCTGAGTCGCCCCACAGTAGCATAATAAAAATTAATACCGTTGCCTTGTATATAGGAGGAAAAAAAAAATCACTGGGAGGAGAAAGTAATGCCATTATTACTTGAGGAATATTAACTAGGTTCAAGGAATTGAATGTTAATATAATATCTAAAACAACAGTATTGAATGAAAATAATGAAAATTTTTTTCTCGAGTTAATTGTATAATACGCATTATTCAATCATTGGTACCATAGAAAACACAATAATCTTACATCATGTTTAAGTTCTTTTTATAAGAACTCCAGTTTGTAGACAATTAGCCTTAACAGAATTTGCTGTTTATTCCATTTTATTCTACATAAAACAAAAATTACTGTAAATTAGTCACTATTTCATGAGGTAGTTGTTTGCATGTTCAGGAAAGTCTTATGTTAAGTATTGATCCAAAATTTGCTCCTGTACCCTTTTTAATTTGAAAATTACCTTAGGTTCATTACCCTCACTTTACATACAAGATAACTTATCCAGAAACACCTCATTTTTAATATGATACTACTGATGAATAATTAATCCTGGACTCACCTCCTTACAACCAGCTCAGAGACAGGTTACCTCTAGTTTTTTATCTTTGTTTTGGACAAGAGAGCGAGTATGATTCCTTTCATTTATGACAGTTTTGAAGACCAGCTATTAACTCTCAATTCTAAACTCTAGCTTTTCTACAAATCAAAGATTCACGTTTTTATTCGCAACACGTTTTTTGTGATCCTTAAAGGTCTTATGAACATCTGTGAACATTAACCTAGTTCTTAGTGTGTGACACTGATCCAGCCAGATGTACTCTTCCTGGTCTATTAAAACACATGAAATTAAGTTTGTCTATAGAATCCTCATACCAATTTGTTCTCTTGTTTATCCAGTAAGGCACTTAGATTTTTGCTTTTTGAGATTCTCTTCAGCAGAGAAATTGTATAGTGACATCCCCTCCCCTGACATACCTATACATCTATATATCTATATATCTATATCTATGTATGTATGTAAATATAGCACCGAAGTCTGAGTCTAATGTGAGCTTGGTCTTGTGTTGCACCTTGAAGTTTAGTGTATATAGTTTACCATAGCAACCTTGTTGGGGGCATAACTAGTAGTTACAAGTTCTAATATTTTCCCCCCAATATTAGAACAACTTCAAGGAAAACAAGATGTTTATTAAAATGGTTAAATATACATCTAAAGGTACTAGTACCCCTGATTGAAAAACACAAGTAGGATATAACAGTTGCCACTTAGTTCCTTGGGAGACCGGTTTCAAGCTCCCCTATGGCTCCCAAATCCAAAGATGCTCATCATGTTTATAAAATGATAGCATCTGCATAAAAGTACCCACATAACCTACAGCTCAGATTACCTCTAGATTACTTACAATTCAATATACTATGTAAGAAGTACTGAAAAGAATTGGGACAGAAATTTACATGTGTTGTATAGGAACCTCCCTCCCCAATATTTTCAGTCCATAAGTTGAAAATATCGGTTGAATCCATAGATGAGGAACACATGGATAATGGAGGGCTATTTTGTCTGATTTAGAGTTTAAGGGAAAGCAGACGTGAAAACAAGCCTACTAGATGCGCTTCACATTTACTTTCCTAAATTCACTTAACATGAGAATGGCAGTACTTTTTTCCTTTAGACATAAAGATACTGAAGTTCAGGGGTAACATCCTGACTAAGAGCAGTGAACCAGGGAATGAAGATAACATTTGAAAGCAGTTCTGTCTAAATGCCATTACATCATTGTCTGAAATGTCTTTGCCCTAAAGAAGGAAACCTCACTTAGAATCTTGATATATCAAATAGTTTTTTACTATGTATGCAGTGATCATGTGAAAAAAAAAAACAGTTTTAGACAAAAGTTGACCAGAAAAATAATTTCCATTTTGGAGTTACCTTTCCTATAGCTTTCCTAATCTTTTCCATCTTACATTGAAGTAATACATTTGCTGTAGTTGACGAGCAAATATTGATGTGTGATTAAAGACTTGTCCACAATCAGTTGATAACACATAGAATAGTTTGACTGCCCTAGAAATAAGTGGTCCCCATTTATGCCTCCCTCGATCATATAGTAACCTTTTGCGTGACTCTTACTCAGGGACTAGAAATCTGTCATCTAAAGTGAAATGAGTTCTGTGGCTCCACTTTCTCATCAGTGTTTGGTGCTGGTGTTTGATTTTAGCTAATCTGGTAGGTGTGTAGTAGTGCCTCTGCTTCACAGCTCCCTAATCATCTGATGCTCAACATCTTTTTCATATAATTTCCATCTCTATTTTCTTTAGTGAGGTGTCTGCCTGTGACTTTTTGCTCATCTTTTTAAAAAGTCTTTTGTAGAGACTTAATTGAATCCACTTTGTACTTTTTTCTTTGTTATGATTTGGCAGTGTTTGTATAGCCTGTTAAGTCCAAGTTCACCTTGATTAGTTCCTTACGTTTCTTCCCTGGTCTTTCCTTCTTCCTCTTTTTCTCTCTCTGCCTCCCTCTTCTTCTGTTAGTTTTGTGTTTTACAGTTAGATCTATGATCCATTTTGAGCTAATTTTTGTGAAAGTGTAGGTTTGTGTTATATTGACTTTCTTTTGGGGAGAAAGAATACGGTATTCCTCCAACTTTGCATCTTGCTTTCCACTGTCTGCATACACAAAATAATTTGGTGAGATTTTTGATTGGGTTGCAAATTAATTTGGGAAAAACATAACGGCATTTTTGAGCCTTCTTACATGTGATGATAGAGAACATTTTCCCAGTTTTTAAAACTTTTATTTTTCATCAACTTTTAGTTTTATGCTCTTGTAGATTTTATATGAAATCATATATTGTTAGATTTCTTCCTAACTTTTAAAAATCATTTTGTTTTCCCATTTATTGTGTGTGTGTGTGTGTGTGTGTGTGTGTGTGTATGAGACAGTTTCACTATGTGGTCTAGGCTAGCCTTAAAGTTAGGATCCTCCTGACTCACTTTTGTGATACAGTTGTGTACTACATGCCTGGCCATTTGGGGTTTTTAATATAGTGTTGCAGCTCTCCAGAATATCCCCAAACCTGTAACTCTGAGCTTCCACTCTTCATCAGTACTGCAGATTGAACTCAGGGCCTATAGAATATTAGGTAATCACTTCACTACTTGATTCACAATGCCAACCTTTTTGTTTTTGAGTTTAAGACATGGTAATAGGCTGGGCCTTGAGTGTTTTAATCCTGTCCGTACCTTTCCATTAGCTGGGATTACAGATGTATACTCTCATGCTCAGTAGCAGTGTTGTGTTTTTAAAATTTTTGTTACTCATTTTTAGTGGACAAGAAGGCAATTACTTTTCTCTTGGTGTTCCTAGGGCTGGAATTCAGGACCTCAGAATTATTATTAGACAAGTATTCTTATTACTTGAGTCAAACTGCCAGCCCTGCAATTGACTATTGTATATTCTGTAACCTTACTAAAATACATAATAACTTATTTGGTTACAGGAGTACTTGAATTCCCAGGGATTTCAACATACACAGTCATAATTACCTGTGAACAAAGACAGTTTGTTATTTGTTTTATCTAAGTATTTTGAAGTACTGTTTCAACTGAGGACCTTGAACTTGATAAGCAGGTGGTCTACCACTGGAGCCAGACCCACAGCTTAAAAACAGTGATTTATTCTCATACTTTATATCTTTCATTTCCTCATATACTAGCATAGCTTATCCATCTGATGTTTAGTATATCCTTTGTTCTGTTGCCAGGGTCAGAGGAAGACACCAGGTTTCTAACCAGGAAGTGTGATTTTGTTGTAGGTACTCTATTGGGTTTGCTCAGAGCCACTGCCATCCCACACAATTACTGGTTTGCTTTTTTTATTTTTTAAAAAAGTAGTTGTGCAAAGGAGTTTCAATTATGCTCAGAGTTTTAAATGATGAAGTAATATTGAGCCTTGTCAACTGCCTTTTCTGCATTTATTGATATGGCAAATGAGTTTTTTTCTATAGTTGGCCAATTCGATTGATTTTCATACATGGAATAAATTTCATTTGTCTATGGTCTATAATTTTTTGTACATACTGTTAGATTTCATTTATGAACATTTTGTTTACAGATTGTAGAAAATTGGTATCATTTAATTTGCTATTTAGTTGAGTTTACAAGTGCAGCCAGCAGCCTAGTACATTCTGTTTGAGAAAGTTGCTGACTACTAATTCGATTCCTTTAATAGATATAGTCTTCTTCTATTTTTTCCCCCTGTGAGTTTAGTAGTTTGTATCATTCAAGGAATTGGTTTAAGTTATCAAGTTTGTGTGAATAGGATTCTCATAATATTTATGGAATCAGTTATAGCTCCTTCAATTGTTCTCTATTTGTGTGTGTGTGTGTGTGTGTGTGTGTGTGTGTGTGTGTGTGTGTGTGTGTGTGTGTGTGTGTGTGTGTGTGTGTGTGTGTGTGTGTGTGTGTGTGTGTGTGTGTGTGTGTGTGTCTTCTGGTTTTGTTTTTTGTTCCTTGGTCACAGAACTAGATTTTGGTTATGCTGATTTTTCTCTATTTTTAACCATATTCAAAAATATTCCAGTATTTCACTTTCATTGATTTCTGATGATTTTTTTTGTTTTAGGTATATATTGTTTTTCTATTTCTAATTTTCCATAAAAGTTAATTATTGATATGTGGATTTACTGCCTTATATTTCCCTCTAAGCACTATTTGTTACAGCTCATCTTCCTTTAGCTTATTTTCTAATAAATATTTTAAAGTGTTATTATAAAGATGATATACTAAGGGGTTATTTCATAAGTCAGGTAATTGTAATCATTAATACTTTTTTTTTTTTTTTTTGGATATCACCTCCTCTTCCCTCTCTCCCAGTTTTTCCCTTCTATCCCTGTCCACAAGTTGTATAGTTTCTTTTTTTTTTTTTTTTTTTTTTTTTTTTTTTTTTTTTTTTTTTTTTTTTGGGTCCGGTTATGGAGCCTGAACTCTGGGCCTGGGCGCTGTCCCTCAGCTCTTCAGCTCAAGGCTAGCGCTCTACCACTTGAGCCACACTGCCACTTCCGGCTTTTTTCTTTTTGCTTATGTGGTGCTGAGGAATCGAACCCAGGGCCTCAGGCATGCAAGGCAAGCGCTCTACCACTGAGCCACCTTCCCAGCCCCACAAGTTGTATAGTTTCTTGCATAGTGTCTAGTGAGTACCACTATCTTAACAATGTTAAGGTTTCTCTTGAGACTACTGCTTTGACTCATGTGAAGTTTAGAAGTGTGTTATCGAGTTTCTATGGATTTTAAGGGTCTTTTGTCTACCTGCAAATAATTGGTGTGTGTTCATTTTTAGTTTAAATTCCATTGTGATTGAGAGCATGATTTGTATTCTTTTACATTTTTTGCTATGTGTTCTACTACCTAGAATGTGATCTATCTTACTGATTGTTCCATGTGAGCTTGAGAAGAATATGATTTTGATGATGTAGAATGAAGGAGCCTAGATTTAGATTTGGTTGATTGCTAGTGTTACCAAATTCTCCTAAGTTTTCATTGATTTATGCTCACATGATCTATCAATTACCAGTAGGTATGTAAGTCTGTAGTTGCAGATCTGTTTATTTCTTTTTGAATTTCTACCAGTTTTTGTTTAATGTTTTCTGGGAGTATTACTTTAAATCATTATGTAATACTCCTGTTTATCCATGATTGTTTTCCTTGTTCTAAAGTCTGCTTTGTCTGAAATGAGTATAGCTTCTTCACTTTCTGTTGATTAGTGTTGGCATAGTATCTGTCTCTGTTCATCTGCTTTTTGTTGCTAGTTCTGGGGCTTAAACGTGGGTGCTGTTCTTGAGCTTTTTTTGCTCAAGGCTACTGCTCTGCCACTTGCTCCATCTCACTTCCTTTTCTGATAGTTAATTGGAGATAAGAATCTCATGGACTTTCCTTCTGGGGCTGTCTTGAAGTCATGATCCTCAGATCTCAGCCTTCCCAGCAGTTAGGATTACAGGTTTGAGCCACTGGCATCTACTTATCCATCTACTATTAATTTCTATGTGTTTTTGTAGCCAAAGTGAGTTTCTTGCAGGTATCACATATTAGAGTTCTGTTGCTCAGCATTCTCACCAGAGTTTGGTATTACCAGTGTTTGATTTGGGCTACTCTAATTAAAGTGTGTGTAACCTCATAGCATTACAGTTCTTCAATGACCTGATCTTCAACATCTTTTTCATAGACTTCTTTTCCATAACCCAGTTTCTCCAATGTTCTTTGTTTCTTTGCCAAAGTTCAGATTTTCCTACTAAATCCCTCTCAGATCTAATCATTTTTGAACATCTTTTCAAATCACTGTCATTTTTCCTGAACTGTCACCAAAGCACTTAGTGGTTTCACTTTATGTCTTGTCCTCTGCTTGGATATGATTTACTATAATCCTTTTATTTTGTTTTGGTGCTGGTCTTGGGGCTTGAACTTAGGGCCTCAATGCTATCCCTGAGCTTTTTTTGTTCAACACTCTACCACTTTAGCCATAGCTCCACTTCTGGCTTTTTGGTGATTACTTTGAGATAAAATTCTCATGAATTTTTTTGCCCAGGCTGGCTTTCAACTGTGATCCTCACTTTTTAAGTCTTGTGAGCAACTAGTATTTTACAGGTGTGAGCCACTGGTGCCCAGCTGATTCAATTGCCTTAATACTCAATTGCTTTCCCTTTCACAAGCAATAACATGACCCATGATATAACATTACTATTCTCCAAATTTATCTTCACTCTTCTTTGCTGGTCATCTTGGGCTTTTTCACTCAGTATCTGAATTTCTAACTCTTTTCTGCTCCCTCCATTTTTATATTTCAGTTTATATGTTTTCTCATTAGGTACCATTATTAGTCATCTAAATGTCTAGTTCTACCCCCTGACCTTCATTCTTTAGTAGGTTGGTTCCCTCATAATATCTCTGTTTAAAGTACATATGTTGGTTTGTTTACTACTTGACTTCCTGAGTTTTAACACTTGAATTCTACACAATAGGCACTGAACAAATGTTTTAATAGAAAATACCTATGCAACCTTTGAGATGCCCAGATGTTGTAATGGAGGTTAATATAAATATAATGCTACTTAGTGCTCTTAGGAAGTTTTCTCAGAAGATCAAAGATTATTTCTCACTAGTATGAGCTAGTGGACTTCTTGGTTATAACTAAACTTTTAAATTACTTGAAAATGAGGTAATTAATGCAGGTTTTATCCTTAGCTATCTGGAGTTAACATTTTAAGTATTCTCCAAACCATCGATCTATAGTGGCATAGTGCTGCAAGGTCAGTCTTAAACTACCTGAGGTCATATGGCACATTGAGCTATGGCTGTCTAAAGTCACTGTTGGAATGACTATCACTGGCCTTTCACCTGAGGCAGGTCAGGTGCCTCGGTTTCCACTTCTGTGAAGGGGCTAATAACATATGTGCCTCTTAGGTGTATTTTTGAGGAGTGAATGGATTAGAGTGTGAAAAATGTTTTCTATGACCCAGCTACAGCCAGAAAAGCACAAGTATTTTACTTCATCTTAGTTCCCTTGCACAGAAAAACATGTAGGTTTCTTACAAGGGTGTCTCACTTCCATCTTTGAAATGAAGTTAGAAATTACCTGGGACTTCTTCATTATCCTAATACCAAACATGAATCTACCTTTTTGAGCACATATCCCTTTTAACTCCAGCTATGATCTTGATCTCACCAACTTTGCATTTTGTTATGTCTTAAGATTTTGTATTCTTTTTCCATATTTTTCCAACTGTCCTCATATACATAGAAACATGTTAGTCTTTCAAACTTCTATTGATTAATATCTAATTCTATTAACTACTGCCCCACCCTTCTGTGTGCCCAAACTTAAAACTACCTGTAATCTCCATGTCTTCTTCCTTCCTCAGCCAACTTATTTTTGCTTTCACTTCTTAATAACTCCACTATAGTACTATAAGATTATTAGTGATTATTAGTGATTCACCATTCTTCATCTATCTAGGATTTTAAGATGGGAGTTTCTCTGTTGAGGTCTTGGTTACCATTTGTCAATTCTTAGGTATTTCTACCCCTACTGTAGGTAAAATACCTTTAAACAGATGACTAAAGCTTGTAACACTGTAAACTTCATGGGTTTAACTATCTTTTGACATCTCTGTCCCTCTGAGTGTAGATTTCCATAGCATTTCTCAGCTTAGCAGATGTTACTCCATGATTCCAGCTATGCAGGAAACCTTGGGTACCGTATTGTCCTGAATATTCTTTAAACCCTCATCTGATCTTATTTTTTTCATTTTGTCTCAAATATCTCTTTTTTCCCCCATCCCTCTTGACATTATACTGGCTTAATCCTTTACGTCCAAACTTACAGTATGATTATTGTCATTGATCTTATGGTAGGTACCCTTGTGTGCTAAACACACTCATTCTTTGCAGTATGGCCTGAGGGATGTTTCTCAAGATAGACACAAGTTGAATTTTGTGTTTCAGAAACATTTAGTTGCCTTCCCCATTGGTTTCAATCTGTATGTGTAGAACAGAGACAAAGTCTTCATAAAATTTATGAAACCTAGAGAGATTCAGTTCTTTTTTGCCTCTGCAGTCCCATACTTGATTACTTCTTGGCAGCTCTCCTCTGTAGCTCACATCTTTGCCTCCAGGGAGGCCTCAGTGATGTTGTTGATCAGGTTAGATCACCAATCCTGTTTACTGTCTCTATGCCAGGTACTTACTATATCATTCCTTGTAATTATGGCTTGACATTTTTGCATTCCATTTTCCTTCCTGCTAAAACCCCTAAGAGTCCAGGGACTTTGCTTTCATTTATCTTTGCCAATGTAGCATAGGTAGGTTAATTACTATTTAGCATCCAATATGTAATATTGCATAAACTATATAAAACTAATCTATTAGTTTATTATAGCTTTTATTTCATCAAATTTTAGGATGCCACTCATTTTTTTCTTTTACTAAGGAGTAAAAGAAACAATGAAAAAAGAAACCTAAGATGAGAAATGTAAAATGTGCTACTTAGAATCAGTGAAAGATAATAATATTGAGGAAGTGGCGCTGTAGCTCAAGTGGTAGAGCGTTCGCCTTGAGCTGAAGAGCTGAGGGACAGCGCCCAGGCCTAGAGTTCAAGCCCCACGACCAACAACAACAACAAAAAAGATAGTAATATTGAAAGAATTTGAAATGTAACATTTTCTCTTAGCTCTTTGCTTCTCCTAGTAAAATAAATGTTACTGAAGGGGAAAAATCAAATCTGATAGACTCTTGACGTCTTAATAATTGACAATAGCTCCACAATTTGGATCTTCTAAAATTGAAAAATCAGACTTATTTCTAGCTTTGAAAAGAAAAAGGTACTCAGTTCATTTGGCTTTATTGTAGTAAGTTTGATAACTTCCTGAACTATTCCTAAACTATGACAGATATTTGAAATACTTTTGGGGAAGAAATTATTGATTGAACCATAGCTTGTTTTCTTGTTTTGCTGTTCTTTTTTTTTTCTCACAAACTTCTGCTTTAGAATAACAGCATTTGTTTTCATTCTTCAGGTTAGGAAGCTTTCTGCTGTGCCTTTTCTGGAGTTGGGACATGTGTGTGAGGTGGCAGAGGCCATTTCCACAACAGTTTTTATCTTATTTTATACCTATATAAAACAAATTTAGAATGGGAGCTTGCCATTTAGCATTGTATTGCTTCTCAAAAGAAACTTTAAAATACTTTTTTAAAAAACCTTTTGATAATTGTAAGGTCTGTTTTGCTAAGTTCTGGATAATAGGAACTCTGGTAGTCTGGTATTTGGTAGTTGGAATAATCTGATCACTTCAGCCTTTTGCAATCACTTAAAATATTCATTGAGGGTGAATCATCATTTGGAAATCATGTACATCATCTCCTTTTTTTTTTTTTTTTTTTGCTTGAGTTGTCTTTTTTGTTTTTTTTTTGAGCAACGGTTTTGTGGCGGTTGTGAGTGTGATACTCATTTATTTTATATATATGTATATTTTTTCTTCTGAAACTTAGTAGCGTCAACATTCATTGTTAGATAACAAACTTCTTCATTATTAGTATAAGATTTGTGTTTGTAGAGCAAAGAGTACATTGAAGTGTACGACTTCTATCTTACTAAGGTGTACTAACAAATATATTTTGAAAAAATATGCATTCATGAATAAAAACAATCACTTCTAGTAATTTTTAAAACTTAAAACATTTTTAGTTTTGTTTCTGATAAAATTTATAAAGTTTGATTACAGAATAATCATACTTAACTAAAATTCAGTAAATTACTATTCTGGTGAAAATTTTGTGTAAGATAGTTTATTAAATCTTTGTAAATATTTAATCATACAGCAGTAATTTTTCATAAGTTTTTATTTTAGTTGGGTAGTCTCCCAAATTTTAGGTTGGTGGTATTTTCTTTTATCAATGTTTACATTTTTGAAGTTTTTTCTTTATAGAAAATGTGATAATAACAGTGAACATGTCCTTCAACAATGTTTTTTGAAAGGTATTCGTAGTTCTTTTATCATACTTAAGTATAAAATCTTAGTATTGGCTATCACATTTTAAAGACAGCTTTCCATATGAACTATTAATGATACTCGAGCTTTGCTGTCTTATTTACAATATCATGTTCATTAATACAAACCAGTAATCCTCTGTAGCAAACTTTTTTGAGGGAGGGAGGTGGAGTTTGCCCTGACCTAGGGACTGAACTCGGGGCCTAGGCTCTGTCCTTGAGCTTTTTTTCTCACAGCTAGTGCTCTACCATTTGAGTCACAGCTTAACTTGCAACTTTTTTGGTAGTTTGTAGAGAAAAGAGTTAAACAGACTTTCCTGCCCAGGCTGGTTTTGAAGTGTGATTCTCAGATATCAGCCTTCTGAGTAGCTAGGATTACAGGCTTGAGTCGTCAGTGCCCCATTTGTAGTAATCACTTCTGTTGCATGGACTTTTTTCAGAGTTGGGTATGAGACTATCTGAAGAGACAGTTATATACATTTTCTATTTCTTCTAAATTCCAAAACTTTTAGAGTACCTTGGTCTTCCTACAGTATACTTTTAAAATACATGTGTAGCCATATTGCTAAATTTAAATTGCTTTTTCACCTAGTGTAAATATCAGGTTACCTTTAACTAGTTTGTGGTTTTAAAAAGTGTGGCTCCATTTTATTGTAACTTGGGAGCTCCTCTGGAAATGAAGAGGTTAAGTCCTAGTTCATTTTTCAGTATAAAAATAGATGCAGTTTCTTTTTTTTTTTTGTAGGAAAGCTGGAATTTATGGAAGAACCAAATTTGTAATGTTAATTTATTTTTATTGCTCTCTTCTATAAGTCAGAACTTCATTATTAAAAGTTGCCTCTAGGGCTGGGAAGGTGGCTCAGTGGTAGAGCGCTTGCCTTGCATGCCTGAGGCCCTGGGTTTGATTCCTCAGCACCATATAAGCAAAAAGAAAAAAAAAACTGGAAGTGGCGCTGTGGCTCAAGTGGTAGAGTGCTAGCCTTGAGCTGAAGAGCTGAGGGACAGCGCCCAGGCCGAGAGTTCAGGCCCCACGACCGGACCAAAAAAAAAAAAAAAAAAAGTTGCCTCTAATAGAGTAAATATTTTGAGTGTAAGTGGGATTTTAGATCATAGTCTGGCATTTCAGTGCAGAACACAAAATGATATTTTTCTAAATATTCATCTGAAACATGCTTTATTATTTTTAAAACCTTGGTTAAATATTTTGTGATTGCACTGAGTCTGACTGCAAAGTCAGTGTAATTTGGCGTGTCTTATGGTTGTCAGAACAGCAAGGCAGTGTGTGAGTAAAGATGGGCTCAGCTGGCAGTTCTTCTGAAGTCATGCCTGGGATTCCGTCTAGCAGTTTCAGAGGCATTCAGTGGTCATGGCAAGTGAATTCTCTTCCCCTAATGTCATTGTGCTCTTGCTTGCAATCAAGATTTTAAACTTCTCTCTCATTTTAAGAAATAGGTTATGAACTTACTGATGCACGTCTTTTGAAACTGAGACAGGCTTTAAATTCACTCTTCAAGGTTTTGTGCATATAAATGAGTTAAAATTATTCCAAAATTTTGAGTATAATCCTAAATTAATGTGAATGTCTTGAAACATTATCTTTAAAAATTATTTCCCCATAAGAAGTTATTCTAGAGAAGTAGCTACTCTTATGAACTGCTGCTATAGTCCTGGTTACATTGAAAGTAGAGATTCAGTGTTTTTATTATTTAGATTTCTGCTTTTTAAAAGTAAAATATGGTGCCTATCTTTGAAGTTATACGATTTAGGGGGAGGTTCTCTACACAAAGGTGTAGGTGAGGTTCCCACACAAAGGAAAACAATTATAACAACATTTATCTCCTTTAAGAATATCTAGCCAGGGGCTGGGAATGTGGCTCAGTGGTAGAGTGCTCGCCTAGCATGCAGGAAGCCCTGGGTTTGATTCCTCAGTACCACATCCACAGAAAAAGCCGGAAGTGGCGCTGTGGCTCAAGTGGTAGAGTGCTAGCCTTGAGCAAAAAGCAGCTCAGGGACAGCACCCAGGCCCAGAGTTCAAGCACCAGGACTGGCAAAAAAGAAAAACAAAACAAAACAAAACATAAGAATATTCTAGCCAGGTGCTGGTGGCTCATGCTTGTAATCCTAGCTACTCAGTAGGCTGAGATCTGAGGATC
The DNA here is from genome assembly GCF_024711535.1 of Dipodomys merriami. Lineage (NCBI taxonomy): Eukaryota > Metazoa > Chordata > Mammalia > Rodentia > Heteromyidae > Dipodomys > Dipodomys merriami. The sequence goes on from NW_027206254.1 coordinate 96,997, forward strand.
ACCATTCAAAGCCAGCCCAGGCAGGAAAGTCCATGAGACTCTTACCTCCAATTAACCACCAGAAAACTGAAAGTGGCACTGTGGCTCAAATGGCTCAAGAGTGCTAGCCTTGAGCTGAAGATCTCAGGGACAGTGCCCAGGCCCAGAGTTCAAGCCTATGACCAAAAAAAAAAAAGAATATTCTGATTACTTCTTTTTAAAGGTATATATATATATATATATATATAGGTATATATTAAAGGTATATATATTAAAGGTATATATATACACACACACACACACACACATACACACACACATATATATATTCATGTGTATGTTTGTGTATATGTACTATATGTGTATGAACACACATACACTCACCAGGCTGATGATATCGTGGGTATACACTTCTATGTTTGAAGGATTTATTGAAGAATTTTCATGAGTTGCTTTCTCTAATATCTTGGAATTTCTATTTTAGTTAAAATAGAGGTTACAGATGACACACTTTATTATAGGTAAAATTTACTGTTGACATCTTCTCCAGAAAAAACCTTTCTTTTTGTCCTTTTAGTAACAATCATTGCAATGCCAGTGTTTCTTTTCTATGAATATGTAGCCAGGCTGACCTTGATGTCTCTATCTACCTGCCTTGGCCTCGTTGGGATTATATGCGTGCACTACCATGACCAGCTTAAATGCTCAGTTGTTGAAAGATCACGGAATACTATTCCTGGTACCCTTCTGTCTTCCAATTTGTAGGGGATAATTCTGGGAAATTTCTAATTTTTATCAATATTTTAGTGAGGAGGAAGTTTATTTTTCACAGTAGTGATGGTCACTATTATTCTGTAATCTAAGCCTTATCACCTGCCCCCTCAAAACCACTCCCAACAGGCTTCTTCATTCTATTTTACTTTACCCTCCTTACAAACCTTCTGTTAGAACGTGTTCCCCTACCACAGCCCACCAATAGAGGCAGTCCTACTTTCCTGTCATTTTTTTAAAGTGTACATTAGTTGTGCCAAGGGGTTTGCTATAGTAGTTCAGATGTATATACATTATATACATTATATTTTGTTCAGAATAACATTTATATTTCTTTCTCTCTCCCCACCCCCTAACCCTTATTGATGAACAGCTTTCATTGAGATTGCTTATGCTGTGGATGCATTATTGACTCTTTAATTTTTTTTCCTTTCACCTCCATCATCCCAAATAGTCCTATAATTAAAGTCCTATGTATGGATATATGTATATACATGATTATGTGTATGGGTGTATATATTATATATCCATGGAAATGTATGTCTTTTAGATCTACCATCCACATTTAAGCAAAAATGTACAACATTCAACTTTTTGGGCTTGGCTTACCTTGCTTAGTATGATATTCTGCAAGTCCATTTTCCTGCAAATGACACAATTTTATTTTATATGGCTGAATAATATTCTATGGTACATAAGTCTCTTTATTTTCTTTATTTAGTCATCTGTTGTTGGGCACTTAGCTGATTTCATCATTTGGTTATTGTAACATTCTTTCAGTAAACATAGGTATGCAGGTGTCTTGTATGTTGGTTTATACTCCCTTAGATGTATGCCTAATACTGGTATGGTGAGGTCATAAGGGAGGTCTACTTTTAGCTTTTCGAGGAACCTCCATACTGATTTATACTAGTTTACATTCTCACCAGCAGTGAATGAGGCTTCTCCTACCACATATCCCTACCAGTATTTGTTTTTTATTTTCTTGATGGCTACCATTTTGACTGGAATAAAATGAGATCTTAGTTTGTTATGGCTAAGGATATTGAACATTTCATTTGTCTATTAGCCATTTATAATTCTTCTGAGAACTGTTCAATTAATTGGATTATTTTTGCTTTCTCTTTTTTTTAAGTTATTTGTATATTCTAGATATTAGTTCTTTATCTGAAAGAGCTTTCTCTTGAATAGCTGACAAAGATTTTTCTCTCATACTGTGGGTTGTCTTTTGGTTCTGGTAATTGTTTCTTTTGATGTACAAAATCTTTAATTTGAAGTAGTTTCATTTGTAAACTACTTTCTTGTTTTCTTTGAGCAATTGAAGGCTTATTCAGAAAAAATATATTCGTGCCCGTAACTTCCAGAACTTCCCCTGTGTTTTCTGTAGTAGATTTAAAGTTTCAGGTCTTACCTTGAGGTCTTTGATCCATTTGAAGTTCATTTTTATACATGGGGAATGTTAGAAGGTCAAATTTCAGTCTTTTGCAAGTACATATCTAGTTTTCCCAGAAACATTTATTGAAGAGGTTGTCTTCAGTGTATCTTTTTTGGCTCCTTTGTTGAAAAGTTGATTCCTGTATCTTTGTGGCTTTGTTTCTAGGTCTGTAATATATATATTACAAAGGAGTTGCTACTCCAAATGTTTATGAATATAATGTTTCAACAATCTCACCCATCCCATTACTAGGTTTTCTGTTCCATTGTTTTTCAGGTCTGGTTTTGTTCTAGAACCAAGTTGTTTTTGTTACTATGGTTTTGGAGAATAATTTGAAGTCTGGTATTTTGATTACTCCAGTATTGCTCTTTTCACTTAGGATTGTTTTCCTATTTGGAGTCTTTTATGCCTCCACATGGATTTATTTATTTATTTTTTATTTCTGTGAAGAAATTGTTGGTACTTTGGTGGGTAGTGAATCTGTAGATTGTTTTTGGCAATTTACTGATCCATAAGCATGTGAAGTCTCTATTATCTGTGTCTTCAGTTTCTTTAGGTTTTTATAATTTTAATTGTAGAGATGTTATAAAGTTTTCAGTATAGAGGTCTTTCACTTCCTTGGTTTAATTAAGTTAGTAGCTAGGAATTTTATTGTTTGAGGGGCTACTGTGAATGAGAGTGTTTTTCTGATTTCTTTCTTAGCCTATTTATTCATAGCATATAGAAAAGCTACTGATTTTTCAGTGTTGATTTTATATGTTGCTATGTTTTCAAAGGTGATAATGGAGTTTTTTTTGGAGTTTGTAGGTTCTTTTCCATACAGGATCATGTCATCTGCAAATAGGAGTAATGTGACTTCCTTCTTACCTACCTTCCTTACCTTACCTTCTTTACCTTTTTGTTTCTTTCTCCTGTCCTTCCTTATTTTTCTTAAATGAAGTTACTGGTTACTTGAAGTAAGGTAATTTTGTTTTTAAAATCCTTGATACGATTAAGTGGTATGTATTGCCAAGTTTTGCCTCTATCTCTATTCTAAGTTCATCAAATATTAGTAATCTTTGTTTGACTCAGTCCTTTCTTTATCAAGAAACCATTGTTATTTTTTCTAAGATTTTAAAATGGCAACATTTACTTTTAATCATAGTCACATACCACTTTTGACTTGGCTAGGTGGTTCTGATTATTTTTAAAAGTATATGTGTGTGAACTTTTTTGTTGCTGTTGTTCAGAAAGTTGTCCATTTGGACTTGTGGGTATTTACACATTGACATATTGAACAGTTATTACTATATGTCAGCAAGGTAGTTATAAGTTAAATGTTAGAAATAAGATTTAGTTCTTTATCTTACAATGTAGCAGCTTAATTATGAAAATAGACAGCTAGGTAGATATTTTATGCAATTCATGGTTTCCCTTATTCTCTCCTCACAAGTATGACTTACAATTAGCTTGTTGTTAAAATAAACTTATTCCAGTATCCCTTCTTTGCACCATTGTGGAGACCTAAACTTAGCTGTAGGAAAGCAGAAGAATATAGGCAAACATTTCTGTTCATGTTGTCTGAAATTTTTTTTTTAAATTTAAAATTTTATTTTATTTTATTTGAGAACATACTGTACAGAGGGGTTACAATTACATGGGCAGGATAATGCATAAATTTCTTACTAAGCATTGCAGCCTCCTCCTTTGTTTACCCTTCACCTCCCTTCCCAGCCACCCCCCTCCCCCCCCTCAATCATACCCCCCCCCACACCGACATTGTAAAGCTGTTTTGACATGACATTTTGTACTTCTCATTGTTGCAACAGGTCCACCTGAATCCTTAAACGACTTGTTTGTCCCCATCTCCTCCACATGTTATACTGACATCAAATATAGTGAAAGCGGGGGTTACACTGTGGGGGAGGGACATACAAAGCAATAAAGAAATAATCTTATAAATGCGTTAGAAACACATGCATGAAAGAAACGAAAACATTAAAATTTTTGAAGTGATATTTGGCATCTACATCTTCTCAAAATTTTGTAACTCAACATTTTTCCATGTTTTCACAAGTTATTCAGCGACATTTTTACTTGCTATATAAAAACACGGATGTACCAGAATTTTATTATTGCCCAGTATTAATTTCTTTTTTCCCATTTCTTCTTTATTCATGGTGCTTAATGAATGTTCATATTAGACTTTAATCTTTGTATGTATTCACGATTGTTAGGGTTTTTGCAGAAGTGAAATAAGAGGTAAAAAATACCTTTTTAAAAAAAGATTCTTAGTATATACAGCGCCTGTCTTGTGCTCAGACAGTTTGACCAAGCATGATAAAAAATTTTTATTTCTAAACAAAACGTTTGCGTTCTCACAATAGTTAGTTCCTCATTATCATCAGTTGTTTTAAATCACTGTGTGATCAGCTGAGTGTTTCCTGGCCCTTAAAAAAATGCCTCCTCAAAAGTTAAAAAAAAACAGCCAGGTGCCTGCAATCCTAGCTACTCAGGAGGCTGAGATGTGAGGATCACGATTCAAAGCCAGCCCAGGCAGGAAAGTCCATGAGTTTTTTTTTTTTTTTTTTTTTTTTTTTTGAGTCCGGTTGTGGGGCCTGAACTCTGGGCCTGGGCGCTGTCCCTCAGCTCTTTAGCTCAAGGCTAGCGCTCTACCACTTGAACCACAGCGCCACTTCCAGCTTTTTTTTTTTTTTCTTCTGCTTATGTGGTGCTGAGAAATCAAACCCAGGGCCTCATGCATACAAGGCAAGCACTCTACCACTGAGCCACCTTCCCAGCCCCTCCCTGACACTCTTATCTCCAATTAACTACCAGTTGTCACTGTGGCTCCAGTGGTAGAGTACTTGACTTGAGCTGAAGAGCTCAGGGACCATGCCTAGGCCCAGAGTTCCATGACAACCAAAAAAACAAGGCAAAGGTAATGTGTTTAAATGATAAAGTAAAATTTTTGTATTTGTTCAAAGGCATAGTGTCAGCAAAATTTGGGTGGCATTATGGGGAAAATGAATCATCTACAGTACAATAAAGAATATGAAATTGATCTGGTTTTTGATGGGCAGCATTAATGTGTATGAAAGTAATGTTGTAACAGCAATGTAGCCTACTCAATGCAGTCTCAAGTTGTGAATGTTCAGACCTACTGCATGTACACTGTAGATTAGAGTACTGAAGTCTGTGTATCTTGAGCATGCACTGTTGTTTAGTGGGGTTTTTTTGTTTTGTTTTGTTTTTTGCTGGTCCTAGGGCTTGAACTCAGGGCCTGGGTGCTGTTCTTGAGCCTCTTTGTGCTCAAGGCTAGTGCTCTACCACTTGAGCTACCACTCCACTTCTGGCTTTTTCTGTGTAGTTCACTGGAGATTAGAGTCTCATGGACTTTTCTGCCCAGGCTTCATACAGTGATCTTCAGATCTCAGCCTCCTGAGCAACTAGGATTACAGGCGTGAGACACCAGTGCCTGGCTGATGCACTATATTTTAATCCATAGCATTGTCCTTGGAACCATGCCTGAAGATACCAAAGGTCTACTATACAAGAGTCTATTGCTTTTCAGAAGGGCCTTGACTTTTCCAACAATATATGAGAGTATTCATTTCCCTTGCCCAACATTTCTTCTACATATTTTTCTTACATATTTTTCTTACATATTTTCTGGTTTGATGAGTGAAAATAATATCTTGTTTTAGTAAAGTATGTTTTCCTATTAGCCAAGATAAAAATCTGAAAGTATGTTTTTCTTCTCCCAAGTGTTTAGCTCCTTTTTCAGCTCCTTTAGTGCTAGTAATTAATTTTGTGAGCAGTTGCATCTTATTACTGTATCCTTCATGATTTAACAGATGTTTTTATGTTTTTAAGGGTGAAGAGTTCCAAGATTTTCATTTCAAAACTATATTGAAACTATCCTACCCTCCTCTTTTAAAATGTTAGCTGTGATAAAATACATGCTATCCTAACAATGTATAAGTGAACAATTCAGCTGGGTTAACTATACTCACGTTTAGTGTGCAACTGTCACCACCATCCCTATCCTCTGGTCCTTGTGGTTCTGCCTGTCATATGATACTAGCTTTAGCATCCAGCAGTGCTACCTGGAGCATTTTTGTGTTGGTAAATCTTTTGGTTTCTGTTTTGTTTCTGGTAACGTTGTTGGCATGTCTGGAAATGGAAGCATCCATTTCATGCCTAGGTATGAAATCTGGTATTTTCAGTTTGTTTTGGGTCTAGAATTGTTACTAATAATTTAGAGTCCTTTATTCAAAGGGTATGGCTCATTAGCAATTTAAAATTCTTACTGTTTTGCTAAGATTGACACTCATCTGCTACTTCATGGTTATCACATGAGATCTCATGTGTTTTTTATATGGCTAGGTGTTTGTGATGACACCCACTACTCCTCAGAAGTTTTTCTCTCTTAAAGGATTGGAGGTGTACATCTGTCTCCAGCTCTGTACTGGCAGAGGGCCCAGGAGGGACAAAGGCTCTTCTGTGAGAAGGAGTTGGACTTGCTAAGGGAGCAGAAGGGAGGCCTGGGTGGCTGAAGCAAAGGGACAGTGGCATGAGAGTAGAATTGGAGAGGCAAGCAGAGGCCAGATGCTGTAGGGCCCTGCAAGAGGTAGGTTTTTACTGTACTGCTAATAGAACTCTATTGAAGGATTATAAGTGGAGCTGGCAGCAGAGGCAACCTAGTCTAATGTGTTTTTAAAAGCTACTCTTGCTACTGGATGGGGAAATGGATTACAGAGGAGTAAGAGTTGAAGCTGAGAGATAATACGGGAAAGTGATTTGTTACCCAGGTGACAGTGTTACAGTGACTCATTCCTTCCTTGGTTTTTTTTTGTTTGTTTGTTTGGTTTTTTGTAACCGTCTGTAGCACAACTAAAGATAACTGGCCAGGTGTACCCTGTGGAAAAGTGAAACTTATCAGGTGGTGTAAGCATTGGAATCAAGAGTCCTTTAATATCGTTCTGCAGCCTCGCTAACTAATCCCAGGCTAAATATAGATTGCCTGTGAATCCCAAAAGTTCACTGTCAACTGTCTTTGAATGTCCCTGGGAGGTTAATTAACTTTAATTATAAGTGACTTAGTGAGTCCTGAAAAGTATTCATATTCCTATTTCATATATGAAGAGTGGATAGTGGGGTCATTTGAAGCACTGAAATAAGCAATGTATTATCACTTTCTTCTAACTTGAAGGCAATTTTGTCAACATCATACTTTTAGTTTTATTCCTTCCAAATATGTTAATAACTATAGTGTGCAGATGAGGTTTGAAGGTTTTATGCAGTTTTGGCATTTATTATTCAGGCACATGTTTATATCTTTAAGTGGTATCCTAAGTTAAAAGTGGATCAATTCCTTGAGGAGAAGCCTGCTCTGCCTCCCTAGGTGTAGGGATGGGGCTCTCTAAGCTCTGTGCCTGCCTAGCACCCATTCTTCCCCAGTGCTAAGCATTCATCATGCCGAATTACATGGCATTCCCAAGACAGAGATAAAGGTTGTGGAGAAGCAATGCAAATGCTGAGGTTGGTGGGGAAACAGATAAGAGTGAAGTCTTCTGTTTTAATCCATGATGCAGTTTTGTTTTGATATGAAGCATATTCCTTAATACTAGTAAAATAATTAGAGGATGTGGCTGTATCTCTTTTGGTTCACTATTACTGTTTCCAGTGTGAGGAATTACAGTTCTATAATCTTAGTTCTTCCCTTCCTTCCTTCCTTCCTTCCTTCCTTCCTTCCTTCCTTCCTTCCTTCCTTCCTTCCTTCCTCCCTCCCTCCCTCCCTCCCTCCCTCCCTCCCTCCCTCCCTCCCTTTCTCTCTGTCTCTCTCTGTCTCTCTCTGTCTCTCTCTCTGTCCCTCTTTTCTTCTTTCTCTTTCTTCCTTTCCCAACATGGGGCTTGAACTCAGGGTCTGGGGTGCTGTCCTTGAGCCCTTTTGCTCAAGGCTAGTGTTCTGCTACTTTGTAGCCTTGGTACTTTAGCAGCAGGATTTTGTTGGCGTGGCAAGGGAGGTGGTGTGCTTTGTAAGTTAAAAAAAAATAATTTCATATAAGTTAATGACTGAGCATAAAATTTTGTAAAGAATTCAGCTCCTTCATTATTCAGTAGATTTTTCTGGCTTTGCTCCATGCCTTGCTACAGCTAACTCTGGTCTTTCATTTCCTAATTTTGACCTGTTCTTACCTGTGATATTTTTATCTTTTAGCCGTTTAACAAGAGCTGCATATGATTTGTAAAGGTCATCTCCTTAGTTCTGTTCTCTTCTTTCACCTCACCCTAAGCTCTACAAATAACTCCAAATCCTCCTCTTTACTCTAGGCCTTTCCCATTGCCTTGTTCTAAGTTGCTCACTGACTACTTTTTATTTTCTTTGAGCTCCTATTCTTAATCTTGTAACTTCTATTCATGGTTTACCCAATTTTCTAGTTATCCAAGGCTCAGCACCTCTGTCCCCTTTGACTTTCTTTTTCTCATCCCTTCAACTTGCCTGTTCCTGACCCCTTGCCTGTTCCTTAGACCCCTTAGGTTCTAAGCCTACCTCTCTCCTTCCCAGCTGTTAACTCTCTCAATATCCAACCCAGAAACCTTCACTGGCTCCCTAGAGTTCCATACTGACTTCTAATGTATTTAATATACTACCTCAACCCCTTTTCCTTGTGCATCCTTTTTACCCAGAATTCTCCCTCCATTTTCCCCTTTTGGGCCTATGTTTCAAGTTCTACCTAATGATATACTGTCTTCTTTTGGAAAATGAAAAAGTATTTGTACTTTTAAAAAGCTGCCATCCGTGGTTTTTTCCACCCACCTATCTTCATTTCTGAAGAGTCAGCAGGGCAGTTTGGTTCACAGTGTGAGCTCCAACACTGCTCTGCCTGCATTTCACACCCTATTTCAGCCTCTTACTAGTGTACCAGGCCTTTGGCTGGTTATTTAGTCTCTTTATACTTAATGTTTCTAACAATAAATTGAGAGTACTTATAGTACAAACATCATAGAGCAATTGTGAAGAATAAATGAGTTGAGATCTTTAAAACATATAAGATGCTGCTTTGTACTATAGAGATGTTTGCTTTTGATAAAAAGTTACTGTCAAAAATTACACACACACACACACATACACACAGAGTTCTGCTATTCCATAGAATCTAGAATTGAATCCATAGTAGCTATTGGATAAAATTGGGGCTTATTGAAAAACTCAGTTGTCCAGTAACAACTATAGGTTTTGAAATAAGTACCTTGAGCTTAAATAGAGCACTTTAAACTGTCATAAAGGAAGGTCACTGGGTTTGTTGAGTAATTTAATAGTAGAGTATACTTATATAGTTTAAAAAGTGAACTGGAATTTTTAATGTATATTTTAAATAAAATCATACAAAGATAGGAAGTAGCAAACCTCTAAACTCCCATACATAAGACAGAAGCTTTGAGGTTTACAAATAAAAGTTCCAACAATCATACTGGTAGCCAGTTTTCATGTAGTCAAGACATCCTTCTAAGTGGATGCATCCAAATTGTTACTACTAGTAACAATTTTCTTTCAAGAGCACTAGTTTTTTTTTTTTAATTTTTTTATTGTAGAGATACTATACAGAGGGTTACAGTTACATGAGTGAGGTAATGAGTACACTTCCACTTCCTCTTGAACATTGTTACCCCCTCCATTGTTTTCCCCCTACCATCCCCTCCCTCCCTCCCTTCCCCAAGGTTCTTTTTTTTTTTTTTTTTTTTTTTTTTTTTGATCGTGATTAAGTGATTACTTAATTTCTGGAAATTCACAGTATTGTGGAATAATGATAAGAGCACTAGTTTTAAGCTCCATTCTAGGATTGTAAACTTATATTTGTGTTTTAGTTTTTCTAACATAGTTTTAGTACAGTTTGGGGATAATTCTTAGAATTAGAATGAGATGTCCTGAATTAAAATTGGCAGTTGGTCTTGATATGTTATATGTAAGTACATTGTGAGTATAGTACTAATAGTTCAAGGCTAAATAGTTGACATGATTTGGGTATTCATTTTATAAGATTTTGAAACATTGTTGGGATAAACAGTGCATTTAAATGACTTCTATCAATTTGCTTGAGATTTAATATGGACTTAAGAAAGTTCTAAAACTAAATGAGGTGAAGTACAGAGAAGTATTTATTTCAATGAGTTAAAAATGGAAGAAATATCCATTAATAAGGCTTACATTTTATGGTTACCAGAGAAGAAGAGCTTAATTTTTACCTGTAAACCAAAACTCACTTTACTTATAATAAAGTCCAGGTATATTCACATATTTAACATAGTTGAAAAACAAGTTTCTGTCTTTTTATGTTAATGTGCTCTAGTAAGATTGTTTAGTTTATATTTCTGATTTTATCAAGAATTTATTTCCAGTATTTTTAAATATTCTAAGTATTTCTAGTTAAAATAAAAAGTAGATATATTCAAGAACCTATAAAATTGGTTTTGGCCTGCATTTAAGTAAAAGAAGGAAAGGTATCAAGTTATTGTGATGAAATATTTACACATGACCAACTTAAACTTGCCAAGAGTTTCATTCATCTTTGTAACTTCTGGGTTCAAACATTGCAGTTTCTACTCTAAATCTCTTTGTTTTCTCTGCTTTCAAGTTGAAAATACTCAAAAATTTTATATTGTAAATTGTATCTTTGACCTTCCCTTAAATTGAAGAAAACTCTTGGCAGCTGGATGATTTACAAATGTTTAGCAATGGCAACCAGATGAAAAATTAAAGGTATTTATGTGTGGCATCATGTGACTGTGATGGAAATAATTTATCTTCCTTTCACTTCCCACATTTTAACTTGGTCTAGCTTTATAGATTCCAAAGTAGAGCCTCAGCAGATTTCTAGAGACTTACATCTTTTTTTTTTTGGGTCCGGTCGTAGGGCCTGAACTCTGGGCCTGCATGCTGTCCCTCAGCTCTCCAGCTCAAGGCTAGCGCTCTATCACTTGAGCCACGGTGCCACTTCCGGCTTTTTTCTTTTTGCTTATGTGGTGCTGAGGAATCGAACACAGGGCCTCAGGCATGCAAGGCAAGTGCTCTACCACTGAGCCACCTTCCCAGCCCGAGACTTACATCTTTGTTACTTCCTGACCTGCTGTATCTGTGTATTCTATGATGATCACATGCTAATATTAGAAGTGAAATTGCTGAAATAGCAACCTTCATATTAGTATTATATAATTTGAAAGTAATTTAATAGATATATTTTTGTTTTGTGAATCTTGTCCAAATTTTTGTTGTTTTGGGTTGTTTCATAAGTCCTCATGACTGATGATTATTGCTTGAAGCACATTTATTTCTAGTAATCTAGTTGTACTTGTTTGAATTGACTCTTCTTGGTTTCTTAATTTCTCATGACTATAATTAGTTGTAATGATTGACTAAGCAAATCTTGAATACTTTTTGTTAGCCTAACACTGTGAGATCAAAAGGGAAGTTTATTGTGGTCTTTATTTTAAAACAATTGGCTTAGGTAACTTCTAAAGTGATTTTTCTTTTTTTCTTCTTTTTTTTTTTTTTGGTGTGAAGAGCTTATACATTGTATTTTAAAACAAAGCAGATGCCCAAAGTAGTTTATCTAGATATGTACATGTCATCAATGTGTTGCTTTGTTTTGTTTTTGAGCTTTATTAAAATGTAATTCTGAGTCGAAACTTGTATTTTACAATTTTCATGAAATACTGTATTGAGCACTCATGCTGTTCATTTTTATTAATGTGTAACTATACCAGAGTTTGGCTATTATCTCTTGATAGGTTTTGGGGGTTACTTCCAGTTTGTTTTTCTTTTGCCAAGAAGAATGCTATTGTGAAAAATAATATGTTGTATATTAGACACAGGTTCAGCTGCTAGTGTATAAACAGTTCAATTTTTCAGCCTGATGTCATATTTTCTACAATGAGTATTCCAATTTGCCCACCCACCAACAGTACGTAAAAAAATAAGTGATACTTTTGCCAACATTTTGGTAGTTGTCAGCTTCAATTTTGTCACTGTAGTGCGTATAAATATTAAATCTTTGTGATTTTGAAGCCACTTGTGTTTCCTCTTCTGTAAAATTCATTTTCTTATTTTTCTGTTGAATTAATTTGACTGCCTAGTTTGTAGTAAACCTTTTCACTTTTTTTTTTCCTACTAGGGCTTAAACTCAGGGCTTCACTTGTCTTTTTCACTTAAGGCTGAAACTCTGTACTACTTTTGTTGCACCTCTGTTTCAGGCTTTTTTTCTTTTTTGAAGGGGGGTGGTAATTGGAGATAGGAGTCTCATGGATTTTGCTGGCCCAACAGTAAGCCTCAGATCTCAGCCTTCTGAGTAGCTAGAATTACAGGCATGATCTACCAGCTTCTGACCTTTTCACTTTATATTCACTTTATATAATGATATCCTTTGAACAGATGTTATTAATTTAGTCAAAATTATGAAAATATTCTTCATAGTTAATGACTTAGATTTAAGGAACTTATTACCTCAAGTTCATCAAGTCAGTTTCCTATGATTTTTTTCTAAAATAATGTTTTACAAATTTATTATATTCAATAGAATTATTTTTAATAAGTTTTTTATTGTGAAAATACTGTACAAAAGGGTTACAGTTAAATGAGCAAGGTAATAAGTAGATTTCTTATCAAGGATTGTTGACTCTTCCTTTGTTTTTTCCCCTACCATCCCTTCCCTCCACCTCCACAACTACACTCTCCCCCATCTCAGCCCCCTCCGTTTCCCCCCCCCCCCCACTTAAATTGTAAAGTTAGTTTTTTCAACATAGTGTCTTCTACATCTCATTGTTGCAATGGGTCAACCTGTATCCCTATTTAACCATTTTGTTTTATCCCTTCCCCTCCCCAAATTATACCAACATCAAATACAGTGAAAACAGGGGTTATATAGTATGGAGAGAAAAGAACACAAATCATAAATATATTGCTTGGGCTTGGGGTGTAGCTCAGTGTAGAGTACTTGCTTATTAAGGCCCATGGGTTCCATCGCTGACACTAAAATTTTTGTTTCTGATTTTCTTGCTCAGTATTTTTCATTGTATGTGTTTAGTCTATTTTGCTTTTCTATTCATAGAGCTTTAAGTAACGTTTACTTGAGGGCCACTACGGGTAATACAGTTATGAACATTCTTTTTTTTTTTTTTTTCTTCTATCAGTTGTGGGGCCTGAACTCTGGGCCTGAACTCTGAACCCAGGGCCTCATGCATGCAAGGCAAGCACTCTACTACTGAGCCACATCCCAACCCATGAACATTCTTCTACATGTCTTTAGTTTGCATTTTATTGGATATATTCCAACAGAATAGAATACTGCTGTGCTTGTATTTAGGTTCCTTTTTATTGGGTGTTTTCATAGTGATTGCACCTCACCTGCTACTTTTAAGTGTGTACGCGTGCTTCAGTTTCTCTATACTCCACCCATCTCTAAAGTTTAAACCTACTTGTCAGAAATTTTCATTTTAGCCATCTTAGTAGGCATGTAATGGTACCTCATTTTGGTTTTAAATTGTGCTTTCGTTATTGCTCATGAAATTAAGCACAGATAGATGACTACTTGAATATTTTGTGGAATGCCTGTTCAGATCCTTTTTCAGTTTCTATTGGATTTTTTCTATTGATTTTTTTTAAAGTTCTTTAAATATTACTGAAATAATATGGTTTTTAAAAAACATATGTTCTAGAAATAGGTTTTGTTTCCAGGAATAGAGCTATAATGCATCTAATTTGACACCCTGGCATTTTTTTGGTCAGGAAGAAATACGTAGAGCTTTGTGTGGTGTGACACAGGGATCATAGCTAGTGTTTTTCTTATATGCAAAGCTAATTGACTTAGAACTAGTATTTGGAAAGATCATCTTTTCTTTTCTGTGTATGTATGCATGTATGTATGCATGCATGTATGTGTATGTGTGGCCTATTTCTTTTTTTTTAAAGTTTATTTATTTATTTTTGTTGGTTGTGGGGCTTGAACTCTGGGCCTGGGTGCTGTGCCTGTGCTCTTCAGCTCAAGGCGAGCACTCTACTAGTTGAGCCACAGCGCCACTTCCTGTGTGGCCTATTTCTGTTCTTTTTAGTATACTTCTTTGTTTAAATTATTCAAGCCTAGGAGAGCCTTTCCATCTTTTTTTTTTTTTTTTTTTTTTTTTTTGGGTCCGGTCGTGGGGCCTGAACTCTGGGCCTGGGTGCTGTCCCTCAGCTCTTCAGCTCAAGGCTAGCGTTCTACCACTTGAGCCACAGCGCCACTTCCGGCTTTTTTCTTTTTGCTTATGTGGTGCTGAGGAATCGAACCCAGGGCCTCAGCCATGCAAGGCAAGTGCTCTACCACTGAGCCACCTTCCCAGCCCCGAGAGCCTTTCCATCTTATTTAATATAATTTGGATATTTATGTGGCTCTTGCATGATAATTTTTTTTTCAGTACTGGGGTTTGAACTCAGGCCCTTGAACTTGCCAAGCAAGTGTTCTGCCACTTGAGCCATGCTCCCTCTCTCATGTAAATTGTCTGGCTCCTCATGCAACCATTTTGAGGTTTTAATGGAAAACCACTTGACTCTGCAGTTCAGTTTTATGATTTATGATATTAGGTCTCTATTTAGCTCTCTTTAATGTTATTATTTTGGAGGGGGTACTTGTACTTGGCTGGGCACATTCTACCACATAAGCAATAGCTTAAACCCTATTTTATTGCTTTTATTATCTTTTTGATAATTATATTTATGGAGCAAGATATTAATAAGAATGTAATTGGCCACTTTGTTACCCCTTCTTATTGATATAAAAATTCTTTGTATATTATTTTGCTTTTCTGTGGACAGTCACAGCATTGAAGGATGATAGGCTTGTCAGTGTTCGTGCTTTTTTTTACTGATATCACTGAAATAACACTAGAATAAAAACATAAAGTGAGCAATATTAAAATATAAAAATATAAAATAATTTTAGTAATTAGTTTTATATTGTCAGTTCAACATTCAGTCAGTACAAAAATAGCTAAGGAGATATTTTACTTTTTTTGTCCGGAATCTTCAAAAACCTAGTGTGTATTTTGCATTTGCATCACTTCTAGTTATAGTTAAGGTGCTTGTAGCTGGTGGTTTCAGTATTGATAGAGCAGGACTACAGTTTTCAGAGGATGCTGATACTCTATATATTTGCCTGATTCCTAACTTTGAAACAAATACTTCTGACATTTCATTATTAAAAAGGATGTGTTCTCTTGATTTGGTAGATATTTTCCATGTGGTTAAAGAAATTTCCTTGTGATTTGAGTTTACTCTATAATTTCTAGCTTTTCACTAGCTCTTTAATAAGCATATTTATGTGTACATAAGGGTAGGTAACAGCAAGAGGATGGAGTTCAGCATTCAGTGAATCTATAGACTTGTGCTAAAATACCTTCTTTTTTTTAAGTTCTTACTTTTTTAAGTTCTGTTTTGTAAATGAAACAGTTGAGTTTGAAAGTTAAGTGTATAAGTGACAGTATGTTAGTGTTGAGAAGTCAGAACAAAAACACATATATCTTCTTTAATTCTAATATCATTTAAGATATCCCAGTTCTCAGTTCTTTCTATGAAGATCTGTGGGATAACCTCCTGTGCTAGATGTCAGACAACCCTTCATCTAATGATATTCTTGTATTCTTCTTTTGTGATATTGCAGAAACTCAGATTTATTTCTAGGATTTGAGATAGTTACCTTATGCTATAAATTCATCAAATATGTTTATCATGATTATTAGTTGAATGTTAATAACTTCTGCCTTCCCAAACTCCCATTCCTGTTCTAGGATAGCAAAACGAGCCATAATAAACTGCATTTTTCCGTTAGGAACTGCACATTTGCATTGAGACCATTGTTTGTGAGTTTGGAATCACTTAAGATTGGCTAGTATGGGAGAGAGGCTTGTAGAATTTATATATTCTATATAACCTTTAAAGAGTTTCACAAAATCCTGTACTGTAGGGACTAGAGCTTTTAAAGGGTTTTTGACTGTTCTCATCGTTGACTGTAGAAATAACTTTAACTCTCAGTTTAACTGAACTTCACTATATGTGATACTATTTGTTTTTTTTTTAATCATTTCACCTTTCCCTGTTTTTTAAGTTTCAGACTTTGTGAGTTTCTTATATTTATTAACCCATTTTGAAATTTTTTAATTTTATGTAGGAGCAATACAATAACCTCTGTATTCAGCTTATGAAAAATTAGGTTGGAAATTAAATTATATGAATGTTATATGAGTCAACTTAGTTTATTTAAGGTAGCCTGGAATATATATAAAATGTATTCCCGAAGGATAGATGGCCAATTGTCATAGGATGTGGTGTATTAGCGCCATCTACTGTGAGGTAGGCATAATTGCTTCTTGGTGTGCATTGGATTTTTTTTTTTTTTTAGGAAAAATACATACTACTTTTCATAGTACTGCAGGTCTTTTCTTTTAGATTACCACTGTACAATCTGTATGTTTTGTTCTGTTCAGTTTATATAGTCTGTATATTTAAAGTTGGCTAAGTTTCAGAGATTTTGCTTCAGGATCCTTACCAAATTTACAGTGGAAAACCTCCTATGATTTTCCTGATATCCCAAGATAAAATATAGCTGATTAAGCTAGAATCATTGTTTTAAATTTTACTAAACAAAGGCTTTTTATCTGTACCTGAACTTTTTATCTGTACCTCAAAAACTGCCCATGTAAAGCTGCCTCTTAGTGTGTCATTATGATAATTACTTGAATGTCAAAATCTGCAGTCTTGAGGCATTGGTATCTTAGTGGTAAAAATATTTAAGTAATAAAGCTACTATCTTGGGTTTAATTTCTTAATATAAAGGATATTTTAATGAACACCAAGGAAGAAAAGAATCTCAAATTATCCTATATTTTCAAAAGTATTTTTTAGGTAATTGAAGTATCTCTACCCAACAATGTAGTAGGCATTTAGGTAAAACAAAAAGTCTTTGATCAGAAATAAAATTGTCATGCCTATAAATTAGAGCAGTGAATCTTTGGATTTTTGCAGTTTCATCAGACCAGTTGTCATGCAGCACCTGTGACAGAAAATTGGGCCCCAGTGTCTTTCAGTAACCTTGAGAGACGTGGCTGTTACTTTTGACAGAGGCAACATGTCTCTGCATTTGGGGGCCCCTTCATAGAGCGTGCAGTTTTTTTCAATGTCCTGTTCCTCCACCTTTAATACTTCTTTAAATGACCAGAATCAGCCTATTGTTTAACAGTATAGGTAGGGGTAGGAGTGTGCGTGTATATGTGCATGTGAGTGTGTGTGCAGGGCACACACTGGTCCTGAGTCTTGAACTCAAGGCCTGTGAGCTGTTCCTGAGCTTATTTTTGCTCAAGGCTAGTGCTCTATCACTTGAGCTATACAGCTCCACTTCCAGCTTTTGAGTGGTTAATTGGAGGTAGAATCTCATAGACTTTCCTGCCTGGCAAGCTTTGAATTGCAAGCCTCAGATTTCAGCCTCCTGAGTAGCTAGGATTACAGCAATGAGTTTCTGGCACCTGGCATAACAGTATAATTTTAAAGTCAGACTTCTTGGGTTTAAATCTTGGTTCTACCGTTTGGTCCCTGTGATCTTGAGAGCATCAGCCTTAATTTTTCTGAGCCTCAGTCTCATCTGTAAGTGAGAAAAGTAACAGTGCCTATGTCTTAGAATTATTCTGTAGTATAAATAAAATGTTAAAGAACTAGAAGAATACCTGGCATTTTAGTAAACATTCAAGAGAATTAATTGCTATAATTTATTGCCATTAATATTTGTATCAATGATTACATGTTCAGCATGAATATGATAATTTGATATGTATTCATTTTAGTAACTACAGTCTCTTTTTTATTTATTTCTTTTTTTGGTTGTGGGGCTTGAAGTCAGGACTTGGGTGCTGACACTGAGCTCTCTTGCTCAAGGTTCGTGCTCTACCACTTTGAGCCACAGCTCCACTTCCAACTACTGTCGCTTTAGCAGCAAAACCTATAATGTTTGACAGTACATACCTTAAGAATATAAATGCTCAAGATGTTTACTGTTTCTGGGATTCATTTAGATGGTGGTATTTAGCAGAGTGGAAAGAAAACATTGGGCCTTCAACCTTGTTCCTTTCAGTAACAACAGTGTAATTTTCAGTAAATTACTAATCTCTCTAAAGTTCAGCGTATACGTAGTTATTGTGTTTATATGCCCAATAAAATATATTCATTAATTTTATTCCTGTTTGTTCACTGCCAAGGTGCTTGCTTACTGCCATTTGTAAAGAGTGCTTCTCAGTCTCATTGCATCCTGGGCCCTTTTGCTGAGTCTGCTAGTAGACACACTAATTATTGTACTTAACATGAGTAGTTGGATTTTGACATTTTTCTGGAATGTTTTGTGAATTTGCTGTCATTTGTTTTGTTTGGTTGGGTGCTTTTGTTTTGTTTTGTTTGCTTGCTTGTTTTGATCTTGCTCTGCAGCAAGCTCAGTACAGCCTTGAACTCAAAATGAAGCCCAGGCTGGCTTCAAAGTTGTAATGCTCCTGCATCCACCTCTGAGTGCTAGGACTGTGTTAAGAATTGTTCTGCATAAAAATGTGGTAAAGGGACTAACATCTCTTCATTTTCCATTTATTTATGTATTTGTTTGTTTGGTACTATCAGGGTTTGAACTCAAGACCTTGCACTTGATAGGCAGGTGCTACTATAAACTATATAAGTAAAACTCTCAGCCCCCAATTCTACATTAATAAAAAAATGTCTTGGGCTGGGAAGGTGGCTCAGTGGTAGAGCGCTTGCCTTGCATGCCTGAGGCCCTGGGTTCGATTCCTCAGCACCACATAAGCAAAAAAGAAAAAAGCCGGAAGTGGCGCTGTGACTCAAGTGGTAGAGCGCTAGCCTTGAGCTGAAGAGCTGAGGGATAGTGCCCAGGCCCAGAGTTCAGGTCCTATGACCGGACCCCCCCCAAAAAAAATGTCTATCTGCTGGTGGCTGACACCTGTAATCCTAGCTACTCAGGAAACAGATCTGAAACTTATGTGTTGAAGTCAGCCGAGGCAGAAAAGCCCAGTCTATTCCATCCCCAATTAACCAGCAAAAATCTGTGCTTGAGCCATGGCTTAAGTGGTAGAGTTCCAAACATAGGCAGAGGAAGTGGAATAAGCACTATGCTTTTAATTCACCAGTAATGGGGGGAAATTGTCTATTTATTTTATTCTTTGTTGGAACTATAAACTTTGCATACTGTTATTAGACTGCTTGGTTACAAACCTGGCTTAAAAAATCACCTACTTACATTTATGAGCTTTGGCATATTACTTAGGCTTTCTGTGTCTCTGTTTTCCTGCACACAAAATGGTAAATTATATGGTGATTATACATGTAATCCCTATGTACTAGGTAATATGTGTGTGCAGTATGAAGTTCAGTACTGATATTGAATTATTCTACATATCTATTTTTCCCCCAATGGAAACCAAGTAAAAATACTTGAGGCTTCCAGAATCTTTTGGTATCCAAGAGAATGTGTGGTTTAACTGTTTAAGCATAATTTTAAACAGGAGTTCATATTCCTAAATTGGAGCCTAGCTTTCCCAAGAGTCTGATTGAATTATTTTACCTTTTATACAGGTACTTCATTTCAAAATGGGAATGATAATTATGTATTCTCCATAGACTCCCTTTTCTCTCTTTCAAACGTATGTGACTTCAAGGCACCAAGTTAGGTACTGGGGAGACAATAGTGGAAAATACTACATGAGTTCTTTGCCTAGTAGTATGTTAAATGTAATAGAGGAGTCAAGACAACCTCACCTTTGATTATATAGGTGATTTAACTGCTGAAAGTAGTATTTAGATCCATGAATGTATTTGATAGGGAGACCCCAGTGTGTCTGTTTCGTGAGAGTAACTTCAGTTGAGATGTGAAGTATGATCCAAATTATTAACTAAAACTAGAGCAGACATTGCAGGGCGTTCATTTCAGGATGTTAGATGTTTAAGTACCTAGAGACAGATAGGAGTCATTATATCAAGGATACATAGTGATTCAAAAAAAACAACAGATTCATATATTTTACAGTTATGTTATTTTCCTATTAAATATATTGTATCTGGGAAGATATTATTGATAGTTTAAATATTTTCTTAATGTTTGTGTTTAAGAGAATGTGAAAAGTGCATGATGCTGGTGGCTCTTACCTTTAATCCTAGCTACTCAGTAGGCTAAGAGAGAGATAGCCCAGACAGAGAAGTTTGGAAATCTATCTATACCCTGCAATTATCTATCTATACCTGGCAATTAAAACTTAGAAAACAACTATTTTATTTGGCTTTGAAAAATTAAGGAATTTCATAAAACATTCACCTATAGTTATTGGGAAACTTTTATTCTAAAGATTAAACAAGTCAGAAGTAGAGGTATAACACCAGCTGTGAGTGAAAAAGACCAAGCAATAAGCAAGGACCCAAGTTCAAACCCAGAAGTGACACACGTACGCACAAAAAATAAGAAATTTGATTTTAAGTGTAAGTTTTTACTAAATACTAAAATATCATTAAATTGAATCATCATTAAGTATGATTTAGAAATTAAATATTGACTTTGAGTATAATATATTCCTGGGGCAGGACAGGATTTTGTTTATGGTAGTCCAAGCTAGGCTGATTTTTGATCCTCCTACCTCATCCTCCCAAGTGCTAGGATTATGGGATTGCAGGGATGTACCATATGGCTAAAACATTTATACTTAATATTTGTAGGGTTTGATCATACAGTTTTTGGATACTCTTGACCATTTTTTTTCTTTGTAAAAATGGAGTTCCAATCTGTGTGTGTATGTGCGCGCACGTGCATGTGGATGTCCTATGTGAGACTGAACCCAGGGTTTTCCTTGAACATGCTAGGAAAGTACTCTACCACTAATCTACACTCCCCAGGCCCCCGTTTTTGTACCCCAATACTTTTTAGATAATAATCAACAAAAGTAAGATTACTCCATTAGTTACTCTGCATTCAAGTTATTAATAATTTTACATTTTTAAATTGACCAACATAGAACTAATGATTGTTTTATAATTCTGATGTATTTCATATACTTATATGTCTGGAAATAATATACACAAGTGGTCCTGCAGTTTGTATATAGCTCTATATAGTGGTTCAAGTAGAAAGATAGATATTGAATAATAACTAGTTTGCATATTATATGAATAATCACATTGTAATTAATTTATGCAAATGACTTATGGCCTAAACATTTTGTTAATCTATTAGTTTTCAGTGATCATCTGGTCCGTGTTTCTGTGGAAATTTCCCACCTAATATAAAAAACGAGTCCTCCTATCTCTTCCCTTTGCCCTCCTCCTTTTGCTTTCTCAAGTCTTCTTCCTTCCATTTGCAAACCCTTATTTTTCTTGTTTCAAGGGTTGAAAACCCCTAACTAGATCCTCCTAGATTTTGGGGGGAAAATGACCAGAGGCTAATCATGATTAGGTATGTTACACTTTAAGCCAACTAATAATGATTTCCTATGCCCTTTTAAAGACTGGAAACATAAGTTACTATATTCATAGTTATCTTTTTTGTCTTCAAATTGAGTCATTATAGGTAAATTGGGTCCCTACCCCTTTAAGTAGAAACTGCCTTGAGGGACTGATGGAACTTGGGACCTCTTCCAGAAGAACTTGCTGGTTCCCCCAGGAGTGTCAGTTGGGCCTGGGTGGGAAGAGAGGCCCAGGACAGCCACCATTGTGCCCCCCACATGAAACCTTTTTTATAGTCTAGTGATAAACCTGCCGTGAGTACTGAGATATATTTGAAGTGTTGGACTTGTCTCTCCCTTGTCCTAAGCATTGTTTATTACCTGAGAGGCAGTTGGTTTCTAGACACACAGGTACCCATCTTGAAAGTGACATTACGTTCAGTTCAGCCATTTTTTTTTTGATTCATTTGTTTTTCCTAGTTTGAAATTTTTAAGAGACTTTAATTACTTAGAGGATTATTGGGGAATTATGATGGAAAGATTTATTTCCTTTATTTGCTAGCAGATATATTACAAAAATACTTCTTTAACTCAGTATCTTTAAGAAATTGAGTTGAATAACAGAATTAGGTTTTTATTTTGATGCTTCTATTGAAGTCATTATGGATTGGTTTGAAACTATTTTTATATTGAGTCTGTCAAAAACATAGCTTAATTTGCTCATTCTTGAGAAATGGCATTAGTTGTATTTAAGTTTGTCTTTGGAATAGATGCTTTATATATACTACATGTTGGATAGTTCTTTTCAAATATTCAGGTTTTGTGAATACTTTTACAGCTGGTTATTATAATATAAAAACATATAAGCATTTACATTTTGCCCTCTGTTTCTGTAGGTTTTCAGATTCAGCCAACCTCAGATTGAAAAATCTTGAGAAAATAGCAATTGGCACCTGTACTGAAAATGTACCCTAGACAATATCGTATGACAACTATTTACACAACATTTATATTTATTAGATGCTATAAATAATAGAGTTGATTTGAAGTATCAGATACTGCATAGTATTCCATTTTATATAAAGGACTTTATAGTATCCTCAGATTGTGGTATCTGATGGGAAAACCAAGATCCCTGCAGATACCAAGGGTTGACTATGGACAAATAATATGTGTATATTCTGTTTCTAAATGCAGCTTCTATAGCTTAAATGCTTTGAATGCTGACAAAACTATGCGTATGATTGTAAACAAATGTAAAATAGCCCAAAATAATTGATATTAAATCTCCAAATTAAGAATTAAAGCCAGCAACATGTGGCTCACAACTATAATTCTAGCCACTCAGGAGGCTGAAACCTGAAGATTAGGGTTAACACATCCAAGGCAGCAAAATCCATTAGACACTTATCTCCAATTAACCACTAGTAAACCCAGAAATAGAGCTGTGGCTCAAGTGGTAAAGTGCCAGACTTGAGCAAAAAACACTACAGGACTGTGCTTAGGCCTTGAGTTCAAGCCCCAGTACCAGTGTGCGCGCGCGCGCGCGCACACACACACACACACACACACACACACACACACACACACACACACACACACACACACACACACACACACACACACACTTTGTTTAATAAAAGATAAACGGTTCTGAATTACAGATGAGATATTTTCTGTTTAGTATAAAGTAGAAGTCCTGAATCCTAAAGAATAAACAATAATTTAGGCTTTCCAAAATTAACTTTTGCTCAGTGGAAGGGCCTCACATGCATGAGGCCCTGGGTTCAACTACTCAGCACCACATAAGCAGAAAAAGCCAGAAATGGTGCTATGGCTCGCGTGGTAAAGTGCTAGCCTTGAGCTGAAGAGCTGAGGGACAGAGTTCTGGCCCCATGACCCCCCCACCAAAAAAAAGGCAAAAAAGGATGTAATTCAAAATAGAATGTGAGTCTCTGGATTTAAACCCCAGTCCTTTCTTTCCCTACTCCGCCCCCCCCCACCAAAAAAAAAGATCACAGAATTTTAGACTAGGAAGGGAGCTAAGAGGTCATTTGATATTTGATTACTAACACCAAATTTTTTATAATGTTACATATACGGGAGAAGAGATTGATACCATTGAAATAATTTAGATGATGTTGAGGCTCTTCTAGGTAACAAGCAGTTAAAGTATAACTTAAAAACTGTCAGTGATAATTTTAAAAGATACATTTAGGTTAAACCTAGTAGAGCTTGTGAGTCACAAGTAAATATTTCAACTATGAAGGACTGATGTCATCAGGCAAAGTAAAAAATAAGCCAACTCATTTAATTTTACAGAAAAGAAAGGATCAGTGGTAAAGTCCTAAAATAAACTAGATGGCCAGTGTTTATTAACTTGAACATAATTCAAATGATACTGTAGAGCTAAAAAATATAATACTGTTTCCCCTTCTAGAAGTTTCATAGAATGCAAGAATACACAAAGAAGGAAAGTTTTAGGAGTCATCAGTAGTAGAAAAATGAGTCTTTAGCAGAAAGATGGAATCTTTATGCAGATATTTCATCCATAAAGCAGGTCTTTATGGATATTTGTCCTATTGGATTTGGTAATTAACTTTATGAACACTGAAAACAGGCTGTGCTGCCTAGAGCAAGCCATTAGGAGACGAGGACAAGATGAAAGGAAATAAATCAGGAAAAATGCAGAGCACAAATCCAGTGAAAGTTCTTGCTAGTTATTACAGTGAGATACCACCATGTCTATCAGTTTAGGGCTCATCCAACTTTGTCACCATTATGTGGTTATGTAATTGAGGGCTCATATTTTCATAGGATACACTTCCAATACTTTATATATCAAAGGAGACTTAGTCATCATTTCACGATTTTCTAAAAGGAATTAATTATTGTAGACAGTGCTCTGAAAATGTCAATAATTATTTTTATCCACTATTTTAGATGCTCTTTTTTTATTAGGAAATAATTTTTTCTATAGGTCCACTGGAAAGTCTTAGAAACCTAATTATGAATTAAGCATATATAGTAAAGTTACTATAGAAATTCATTACAGTTTAATTTTGCTTCAGAGTATAAAATTGACCAAGCAGTGCTACCTAGTAGGCAGTAAAATTTTATGCAATTCTATTTATTTGATACTGTGTTTAACTGTTAAAAAAGAAAACAGACTCCCAAGAGTTCCAAGTGCTGAGAAATTACATTTCTCCCTCCCTCCCCATCTCTCTCTCTGTGTATGTGTGTGTGTATGTATGTATATGTATGCATGCATGCATGTATGTATGTATGTATGTATGTATGTATGTATGTATGTATGCCAGTCATGGGACTTGAATTTAGTGCATGGACGCTATCACTGAGCTTTTGTGTTCACTCGACCACTTGAACCTGTAGCTCCCCTTCTGGCTTTTTTGGTGGTTAATTGAAGATAAGAGTCTCATGGACTTCCCTGCCCAGGCTGGTTTTGAACCACAATCCTCTGATCTCAGCCTTCTAAGAAGCTAGAATTATAGGTGAGAGCCATTGGCACCCAGCCCATTTCTACATCTTATGTTTGAAGAAAGAATTAGTTTTTCCCTCAGTAATTTCATTAAATAAAACATTGAAAATTTAATAAACTGAAGTGAATTTTAGTGAATACCAGCATCAACAATAATTTAATACTTTTAAGTTGTTTAGTGTCTTAAAACAATTAAAAAAATTAGAAAGTCATTTGTTGTCTGAAGTGAAGCACGCACTTTTGCATCAGTACCACAAGGTGGCAGAATTGTTTCTTTTAAAAAAAAATACAGTAAATCCTTGTTATCTAAAAATGAAGTTTTCCATGTGGTTAAATTTTATATATTAGAACTTTTAAATTTTAACTTTTTTTGATAGAAAGCTTTCTAAACTACATTCCTTATTCTCCTGATTTCTTAAGTAATAGAACCTAACCATTCTCAGTGAGTCATTCAAATGCAGGTTATTGGATATGATTTAGATGGACTATGGATAACAATTGGAAGGAGTGGTCCTTTGCTCTTAAAAGCTGCTAGCTAGCATCAGCTTGCTTTTTGCTTATCTCATTACTTTTTCTGTTAGAAGTAAAGTGAATCTTGTTAGTGCCAGACAGTTTCTTGTGTGGTAAACCATGCCTGCTTTCTGCAAAATTTAGTAAGTGAAGACAGACCTTGCTTTTTTCCTGAGCCTACAGTGGGGTGGTGACAGGGCATTTGGAGAAGAAAATAAACTATGATGTTTTTAATGTTTTTCACCTAGGCCACCCTGGTAAAGGTGGCACCTGTGAGGAATAGAATCTTGTAATCATGAGGAATATTAGAAGGTAATGCAAGTACTTGTGGAGCTTTAAGAAATGTTCCCTGTAATAATCTTGTGGTTTCTGAGGTAATGTAATTTGCATGGAGGAGATAATGATTATAAAGCTTATGGCCAAATGTCAATCTTTTGTGTTCTGATGATTAGAGAGCTGTTCCACAGCATCTGGCCCCACTGTTGGTGATAAGAGAAACACTGAGTTTAGTCTGTAGTATGTAGATGCTGCTTTCCAGAGCCTCTCTCTCCCTTCCCATGTAATATCCAGGGCTATAGTTCTAGATAATGCACTGTGAAAAATAGGACAGTAGGGAAGCTTCCTTCCTTCTCTGTTTCCTTCCTTTTTCTAATCTTTTAAATGATATGACACATAGAATCTCTTGGACCTAAGTCTCAAGATGAGACAGTAGAGCTTCACACACACACTGATGGTGCAGTTGAACTCTGCTCATTAGAGGCAGAGGAGGAGAAAGGAGGAGGAGGAGGAGGAGGAGGAGGAGGAGGAGGAGGAGGAGGAGGAGGAGGAGGAGGAAGGAGGACATGATTTCCACAGCCGTCTCATACTTTCCTGGCTTTCTGAAATGTTCATCAACGGTGCTTCCAGTTTTTCACTTGTATAGTTTTGCACAATTGTAAGTAACAGAAATAATTACAGATTTTGTTCCCCCTATCTTGCATTTCTCTCGGCTTGGGTAATGGAGAATGGTTATAAGTGCTCCAGAAGGGCTTGCCAGGAGCGAAAGTTATAAATGAGCTTCACCCAAATGGGTACTAAAGCATAGACACTTGATTTTTCTACTTAGCTTACCCTGGCAACATCTTTTTATTTTATTTTAGCTTCATAGTGGAGGAATAAATGGCACTCTTATGACTGAAATATATGGTACATTTCCTTAGTTTGTGCCTCTACAATAAATATACTTTCTGGCCCAGTAACATTACTTTTTTACTTTTTACTTTTTAGTAAAATAATCCTATTAAAGATTGACAAACTGGTTTAGTGGTCTACATAAAATGTTTGTGCTTTAAAACACAGCCTATACCGGCTGTGTTGCCTTAGGCAAAGTTTTGTGTTAACTGTACACTGAAACTAAATTAATTCTTAACTTTGAGATTACCAAAAGGATTAGATGCAAGAGCTTGATTTGTATTAAGAACATTCTTCATGTTATGCCAAAAGGTTAGGAACTATTAGCAAAAGCAGCTTGTTTGATGTATTGTGTAATTTAAGCATTTGATTCTAATACATCTAGAATCCCATTAAAATATTTAAATAAGTTACTCATGATTAAATATTTTCTCCTTTAAATGCTGTTTAAGACACATTTACTTTTTGCATTGTAATTGACTGTATAAGAAGCTAGAGGTGTCAAGGACGGGTATGTTATAGATCTTGTCTGTTTGTTACAGTTTTCAGATTAGGACATAACCTGTAGGTTGTCTGTTATCATTAAAGGACTTGTAATTGAAGAGGCAACAGGCATGAGACTGTTTAAGAAAATTAAAGTGAGGGGTTGGGAAAGTGGCTTAGTGGTAGAATGCTTGCCTCTCATGCATGAGGCCCTGGGTTCGAATTCCTCAGCACCACATAAGCAGAAAAGGCCAGAAATGACTCTGTGGCTCAAGTGGTAGAACACTAGCCTTGAGCTGAAGAGCTGAGAGATAGTGCCCAGGTGGAAAGCAGGGCATATTTGCTTGGATCAAGCTGGAGAGAGATTGGAGCCAATTTGCCCAGTTGGGATGACATGGCAGTCAATTACAATATTTGCTTTGGGGCAAAGGTGGTAGCAGTAGAAACATAGTAGTGGAAGTCAGAGAGATTGTTAGTGTAAAATTAGCCAGATACAACAATTTGAAATGAGGTTAAGAAAAAAATTATGTAAAATTTTTGTCAGGAGCAGAAAACTTAAATACAGGACTATGATCTATAGGAAAATAATGTCTGTGCATTTAGTGTTCTGTAAATTCTTTATCATAAGAGAGATAATGTTACTTGATTTAAAACTCAATAAATGGAAGGCACTATTGACTTTGAGCCTGATTTATAGGATTTGACTAGGATCACACAGGATAGTGCTTCCAAAATACTGGGTAAATCTGAACTTACTTGTTCTAGATGGAAGGTATCTTAAATAAAGGGGTTAAAAGCACAGACCTGTGTGGGTCTACATCTTGAAATCTAGATCCATTTACCATTACCTAGTTGATCTATCTCTCTGTGTCCCAGCCTTCTTTAACCTTAGAGTTCTACAGTAATAAGATAATGCATACATAAAGGGTGCTCGGCATGTTATGAATGCTACATAAATGATAGTGCTTTTGTTGCCCATTTCTGAAAATTCTAAGTCACAGGTTTGGCAAATAGGCTCAAGAAATCTGTATTTTATAAATATTCTCATTGCCATTCTGATTACCAGGTAGTTGCAACCTATTTTTCTGCCTCCCTCTATAGAACTGTATAGTTAAACCACTCTATGCATTTTTATCCTTTATTTTGACCACTCAAGAAATTTTTACGTGGCAGGTGCTGGTTGAATGTGTTAAGTCTTAAATGGAATGCTTAAATCCATTTAATCCCTCCAAAACTAGCTCTCAGCTTCCATCCTCCTCACTCCCATTCCAAGGTCCCCTCTCAGTGAATTGAAGAATACAGGTCCTAGTCCTTAGTTAGGTACCAGCCCTTCAGACTGTCTCATCTAGAAGCTTCCATTTGTACTCCTTGTTCTTGGTACTCACTCTTTGCCTGTGGTCATTAATAGACACTACTTGAGATGGAGTCTCATGAACCTTTTTTTTTTGCTCAAGCTAGCCTTAAACTGAATCATCTTTTCTGGCCTACAGGTTAGGTAGGGTTACAGGTTATAGGTTAAAATTACAGGGTGACAATGTTCTCAGACACTTTGTATTCATATTTGTTTTGTAGAATGGGAACATCTTTGTACAAACACTTAAAGATAATAAAATTTAAAAAGCTTAAAATATTTAAAAAAAAAAAAAAGATTACAGGAGCACTATGCCCATCAAAATTGCAGGTGTTTTTATGGATAAATAAGATCAGATGTGTGTTTTGTTTCTATTTTACTTTTGTTGTGCTCCCCCTTCCCTCCCCCTCCCCCTCTGCCCAAGACCTATTTTCCAATCCTCTGATTGTGGCAGTTCTGATCTAGTGGTTTGTATCCCTGGCTTCCCATTTAAGTCACCCACACAAAACCCTTAAATCAGAATCTTGAAGGGATTGGCCTGAACATCTGTTTTTATTTATTTATATTGTTATTATAAAGGTGATAAACAGACATAGGGGTTACAGTTACATAAGTCAGTTAGAGTATATTTCTTTTTGGACAGTGTCATTTCTTCCCTCCTGAGCATCTATTTTTGAAAAGCTTCCTTCTTGATGTCAAAATTGAGCCAAGGTTGAGGCCTCCTGACTTAGTCTCATCACTGTCATATCCTTCCATGCCCTGCTACAAAGCAATGCTTCATGCATCTGAAGTAAATGTAACTTGCCTACTCCAGCAAAGCTTTGGGGTCAATAAGGACAAAATGTTTCCTGGGAGGCCCTTGTATTCCTATCTCTGTTTATATTTTTCTCTTGTCATTCCCACATTTCCCATGTTAGGTCAAGGTCCTCTATTACTTACTGCCCTAGGACTATAAAAATTCCCTTAAGAATGCAAACATTTCTTCTATGCCAAAATGTATATATTTCTGTACACCTTCTGTTCCTGGAAAATTGTGTGCTAAAAATATTACTGGGGGCGGGGGAGAGCTAGGGGTAGCCACAAAACCTGCATAGCTTCATAGCCAGAGCACTCAGGAAAAAGAAAATGGTGCCAGCTCTATATAGCTGTAAGCTCTAATGGTAGATATTAAAAGTACACAGAAACAGAGTGAAATGCCAGCAACATAATCCTAGAGCAGAGGTTGCAGTTGTTGAGCTAACACAGGGGTGGTCCTGGAGCTCCAAGCCAGTGCACTGCATAGAGGTTGGGTGTAGGCCCTTGTGTAACCCAGCAGGAACTACCAGTGGATGCTTGCCTTTAAATTTGGTCATTAAGTTTTGTTATATGCAAACGAAAGGAACTTGCTGTTATTCTATCAGGGGGACTAAAAGCTCTCTCTTCCACATATTCTGCAACCCTGTGCAACTTTTGTGTTAAACTGACTTTTCATTTTTTCATTTACTTAATCAATTAGCCTCTGGAAAATTAATTTGCCACCCAGAAATGTGTGATTTAGCAAAGGGAAGGAAGGGAGGGAGGGAGGGAAAGAGGGAGAAAGGTAGGTGGATGGATGCATTGATAGATACATAGATAGATGTGATGTTACTTAGGATCTTTCTTTACTACCAGATTGTGAGTTCCATGAGGCCAAAGATGGCATTTGATCAGTGAGTGGATGGCTTAGAGAAAACTTCTCTAAAGAAAATGGTAGGAGTGATATGTACAGTGAATGTCCTTTATAAAAATAGAATGATAAAAGTACTATATATAATCTAAGGGAAAGCTGAATAAGTTAAAGGAAGAAACACTGTTGGCTTTGTTAAAAGTCATGTTTTAACAATGATGGTTTATGCATAGCTTTTAAAATACATTATTGTCTGTGTTGCTATGTAGCCATTACCATGAAGTTCCGTATCATTAGACAACAATAGGATTTATTATCTTAATGTCTGAGGGTCAGGAATTTGGGAGTAGCTTAGCTTGATGGTTCTGGCTCAAGATCTCTCAAGGGGTGACAGTCAAGATACCAGCTGGGGCTACATCACATGCAGACCTGATACTGGGCCTGGAAGGTCCTTCCAAGATGGCCCATTGTCATGGCTGGAGAGGATACTGGCTCTTGGCAGGAAGCTTGTCAGTTTTTTGCCACATAGAACTCTCCACAGGGCCGCACAAGGGCTGGGCTATAGGACACAATAGGAGAGTGTGTTCAAAGAAGATGCAATTGAAGCCTTGTACTTAGCCTTAGACACTACACACCATCACTTGTTCAGCATTTTTCTCAGGTCAACACTGCTCACACGTGTAGGTACCAGGAAGGGAGGATCATTGGAGCCATCTTAAAGGCTGGCTGTTGGTTACACATTTGCCTTATAGTTGTCATCCTAGGATCTGTAATCGTCCTTCATCTTTTCTTTCAGTTAACATGTGTTTTTCATACTGCCTATTTAGTTTTGGTGAGTGTACATAACTCCTTAGTTTCTTTTGCTTATAAACATGAATTCACTTTAACATATTTTGAATATCCTGTGCATAGGTAGGCATGTTAAATTGTTGGTATATTCAGAATATGAAAATGTGAGTTAGATATATACATGTGAAATACCAATTGGCACAGTAAACTGTATAGAAAAGTCTGGTTTTCCTTTGGTTTTGCTTTCATTGTTTGATCCATCATTCTAGTAATCTTTGACAATGTTTTGCATTACTATATTTGTATTGCAGATAGGGTTTCTTTAAGCCTTTTTCTCCTTTATCTTAATAGTAAATAAACACTAATTGTAAATATTTTTATGACATTCCCTAATCAAAATACACAAATTTAAGGATTTAGACAATCATTTTAAATATTAAAAGACAGTAGTACTTTCTTTGTAAAACTCTAGAAATCCAACCGTTAATCTGATTTTATTTGCACTGGCCCATCCAAGTCCAAGTGCACAGTGTTATACTAACAGGCTGAGTGGTCACCTTTACTTTTAAGTCAGTACCAAGCGTATAGCCACAGAACTGCAGTTTAGCTAAGGCTAAATGCATAAACCATCATCCTGGACAGACTGACAAGTAATACACGTGTGTGAAGTTTGTGAATATATCCAGTTAAATTTGATATGTACGTATGAAAGCATTACCACATTTAAAAGAAGTGTTCCACCCAAAAGACTGAGGCAGGAGGATTGGGAATTTCAGACCAGCCTGGCTTTCCCTATAGATACCCTATCTCCAAAAACCAAACAGAAGTTTCCATTGACCTTGTACTAAAATTTATAATTTTAGGAAATGTCATGTGGTTTTATGCCCATTTACTTTTCCCTTGTGTTTATACATAGATGCTTTTGTTACTTTTGTAAGTAAAATTGGCCTCTTTGAATGAATGTGTGAGAAATATAATAAAACTTTAGGTTTTTTAGGTCAGAGTTAGAATTCAGATTAATTCAGATGGAAGGAAGGACTAAACAATTTAGTACATAGCTAGCCAGTGGCATTGAAAAGAACAACATGTATAAATGATTTTTTTGTTTCTCAAGCTCTTAGTGATTTTAAGTAGCCTGCATCAAATTGGTTGTAATTATACATTAGCTTTCAGCTTTCTCAAAGATGAATATTAAAAAAAATTCTAGACATCATTTCAGTGGACTGACATATGGTGCTTTGTTCTTACTTTTTGTTCTCCTATAGCTTTGTAACTTTTTAAACTATTCTCTTTCTTTTTTCTCCAATGCTGTGAGATTGAACCCAAGCCTCATGCATGGTAGAAAAGTGCTCTGCCACTGAGCTATACCCCCCAGTCTAATTTTTTTTATACTTTTTTTTTTTTTTTGTCTGTTGGTTAAAACAGAGTTTACCCATATAATCCAGGCTGGCCTGGAATTTTTGGTCCTTAGCTTTTCTAGGGATTACTGTGGTAGACTACGATGCCTGGTTTATATATGTTCTTTAAGATCCAGATAAAATACTTTAAATAACTTTTAATATTTTATAGTTCACAATGGATGTTTAAATTCTGTCTATATACATTGATATTATGTATGATATGTGTTTATTCATGTTCAATTTGTATTCACTTTTGTTGGCAGGCTTTTAAATGATTTGCCGGGGTAAATGGTCCATATAACTCAAAGTCTGTGGGCTAGGGTATGAATATCTTAAATGTTGGCTAAGTCTGAGCATAAAGGACTGAGAGGCTTATTAGAAATATGTTATTGCCTCTGCATTTTGTTGGGCAAAATCTGCTCTGCTAGTTTCATAAAAGATTAAATGAGACTACTGTGATGTACTTTGTATTGCCATTTTTTATTGCCCAGTATATTTAGAAAAACCCATGAAAAAAAAGTGTGATCTTACAAAGCATTTTAAAACCAGGTGCTTCATTAAGTTCTTGTTCTCCTGGAGTAACGTTCCTTTATGTGATGGGGAATCCAGGTGTCACTGGTCTCAATTATTCTTACTATGTAAAGGCTTCTATATGATATATAGAAAGACGTAGAGATTTTTTTTTCGGTGCTACTGGGGATTGAATCTAGGACCTGGACCATGCTACCACATGAGACACACCCCCAGCTGTGTGTGTGTGTGTGTGTGTGTGTGTGTGTGTGTGTGTGTGTGTGTGTGTGGTCTTATTTATTGTAGTAGATTCAATTGAAATGATTATTGTAAACTTGGCTGCTATTAAACCACTTCTCCTCTCACTGTGAGTGGAGATCCTTATAAGACTGGGCTTGTGGTCATGTTTTGTCCTCGCTCTTACTGGGAGGCTGCCCGCCAGAGCTGGGCAGACCTCTCCCCACTGAGCCCTTTCCCTGCAGGCAGTGTTGATATTAGATAGTTTGCTCCAATTAAAGTTTTCCGGCTCCTCTTTTCCCCCAGAATTTTTACTATTGCCTGGGGTTAATGTGCTATGGGGTACATTTCAGATACCTTAACATTGTTTTCAAGATTGGAATGGGGCTGGAAGATCTCTGAATGAATACTCTTCCTTCATTTCCCACCATTCTGCAGTCCTTTCAAGTGTCCCTACGTCTCAGGCCCTTTCCACAAAAATGCTTTGACCTCCTACCTCTGTTTGGATGTGCTGTTTGTTTTCCTTCATGTGTTTATTCTCTTGTTTTGCGATCTTAAGATTTAATTTAGGAGGAAATCCTTTTGTGAGACTTTCCTTCCAAACCCCCTTTCCTGCCCTGCCCTCAGTTTCCTCCTCCTGGATTCTTATGGCTGGCACCTGCCATAAGCGATCATACTTCTTAGTTTGC
The DNA here is from genome assembly GCF_024711535.1 of Dipodomys merriami. Taxonomy (NCBI): domain Eukaryota; kingdom Metazoa; phylum Chordata; class Mammalia; order Rodentia; family Heteromyidae; genus Dipodomys; species Dipodomys merriami. The sequence goes on from NW_027206254.1 coordinate 130,944, forward strand.
CCTGTAATTATTGCTTACAAGTCTGCCTTCTAGACTCTACCCTCCTTCCTGGGTAAGTACCCTGATGTCAGACAGATGTGTCCTCCTCAGGCACAACTGCTGTTTATGTTCCGATGCCTTGAGAAAGACGTTGGTCCCTACAGGCCACCCGGGGTATACCTCATATAGCTCATTGTTGGCTTTATGTTGCATTCTTCTGGGTTTTTTTCACATATGTTTTCTTAGTGTCTCCATTCATTGGGGAGAATAAATATTTCATGGTTTAACTTCTTCTGACAACTAATAGTGTCCTGATGAATCTCCCTTTTACCCTGGTGGCAACCTCCCTTGCTAGCCTGTCAATCCATTTCCATCACCCTCCACTCAGTTTTTTGTTTTTTGTCTTCCTTTTGAAGTTTGACTTTAATGTCAGTATTGAACCTCTTTTCTCTGCCTACTCTTTCCCTGAAAAGGAAAAAAAAAAAGCCAAGTCTGGCTTTTGGCCCTTGGAAGAGGCCTTGTTTGAATTTCACATGCATCCCCTCTCTCTTCTCATTAAGCAGTTCACCCACTAGGGTTGGGACAGGTAGGAAGAAAAGAGGCAGGTGTCTGTGTACCCAAGTTGTAATATTCTGCTTCTTGGTGTTGGTTACAGCTGTTTTTCTGTTCAATGGGCCATTGGAAGTTCTCCAGAAAACCATTAAGTCACTTGGTATTAGAGATCTGATCTATCAATTTATTTTCTGCTTCCTTCATATGAAATGACCACTGTGCTGTTTTACCCAAAAGACTCCTGTCTCAGGAAAGACTCCTGAAATATAGTTCAATCCATATATAGTCAATCTATAGTGAATACTAGACCTATATAAAGTACATGTTTTTGCCAAGCCAAATGACTGCTCTAGGGGTATGTGATCTATTGGTTCCATTATCTCTTTCCTGCATATTTCTGAAGTAATTTTACCTAATCCTATGAATATTTACCTGACTTTATGAATAGTTATAATTTGATGCCCAGTCAGCCTGTTTTGTATCCTAACAGCTGAAGAGAACCAGCTCACCAAGAGCTCACTATTATCACCTAAACTAGACCTAGACACCTTGTACCAGTTTGTGAGGCTCATAGACCACCTCTGGACCTTGATTTGGTTTTTAGATTGTCTCCCGGCTGGTTTCTGTACGATGGGTGGTTTGAGATGATTATTGTGGTTGCATTGAGATCAGCAGAGGTTGGCACTTTATGATCTTTTTACCCTTCTAGTTCTAATATTCTTGGGTTTTAGATCTCTGTACATGGATCTGAAATTTCTGGTCTGTGTTTCTAGAGCACAGTGTATTGAATGAGAAGTTATCTCTATGCCCCGTCTTAAAATTAATTAGATAAAACCTGGACACAGATTTGTCTTTGACTATCCATTTCCAAGCCTAAGAATAAGTCTGCTGGAATTAAATCATCTCTTAGCTTCATTTTATCTAAAACATAAATATTGATTTTTATTTTTATTAGCATATATTAAATTACAATAGAAGTTTCATCATGACATTTCCACACATGCGTAGAATGTATCTGGATCATACTTACCCTTCTGTTACTCTCTTAAGCACCCCTCTTGCCTTCCTTTTTTTCCTAACCCTTTCATCTCCCTCCCATGGCATGAGATTTTTGAAATAGAAAACCATAATTGGGACACTTCTTCAGATTTTAATATAGAATATTATTTAGATTCTAAATCTGTGTTCCCTTTTTTGTCCATAGCTCTTGATTTTCATAATCAGCACCACTATTTAGCAGAAGTGGTGTTCGTGGAGAAATTTGGCTGCAGAATGATTATTCTTGTGAAGATGAAAAATAAAACCATATTTACCATTTGAATCCTCTTGCTTAGAGGCATGGGGGAGAGTTGTCTCATCTCCTGCCCTGGCTACAGAACTCCCACTGCAGCTGTCCTCTTGAGCAAAGTGTTTCTCACTGTCTTTGAAACAGGAGGATCAGGGTCGGGTGGGGAGAGAATGTTGAGTCTTTCAGCATGTGTGTATTCAGAAATGGTTTCATTAAATAAGGCAACGAGAAAAAGGAATATACAAACAGCCATGAGAGAATTAAAGGTTGTTTTTAGAATTCTAATAATTAGCTATCATAAATGTTAGAGAAAAGCACAGAAAAGATATACTTTTAGAGAAACATGTACTTGATATAGGTATAAAAATAAATATGAAAAATTTACTGGCACCTTGCTAGAATTTTTTAAATTTTCATACTTGAAGCAAATATTTATTTTCTGTCTTTTAACACAAATGGGACTTAGGGATGCCAGTAACATCAATATAGCTGTTACTTCTTTTGCAGATTAATAGTCAAATGTAACAGCTTTGAGAATGAAGCAAATGGTAGTTTAAAGTTTAAGTTCAGCAATTTACTTTCTATAATCATAGAATAATTAATTGATTGTAAAATAAGCATTTAATGTCTTTTACTGTGAAGATATACATATCTTTGGTTTATGTCTTTAGTAGTACTTCTTTTCCTTTTTTGCTTATTCTTTAAAATATTTTTAATGTTTTCAAGGTCACATGTCTAGACATCTAGTCAAGTTTATAGAAACAGAAGGTGGAATGGCAGTTACCAGGGGCTGCAAGAAGGGGAGATGGAAAGTTGTTTGGATCGTTTTTATTTCCACAAGATGTAAAAATTCTGGATTTCTGGTTTATAACAATATAAACATACTTAATCCTACTGAATTGATTGTATATTTAAAGAGTTGAAATAGAATTCCCATGATGTGATTTCTTTCCTACAATAGAAAGAAAGTGTATACATATATAAAGGTCAGTAGAATAAAGTAGAAAAAAAAATAGGAGTTTCTTTTTTACACCCATTCTTCCTAGTATACTACAGTATATTTGAGATTCATTCATTCTGTTACGTGTATTAGTGCTTCATTTCTTTTTTATTGCTGAGTAGTAGTATTTTGTTATATGGTTTATCAATTTTTCATTTCAATGATATTTGGGTTGTTTCCAGTTTGGTATAATTGTGATAAATCCACAATAGACTTTGGTGATTACGTTTTTATTTCTTTTGAGTTAATAACTTGAGTTATTCTGTTTTCTGTAATGGTATCTTATATAGTTTTAGTTTACATGTCTGTAATGATTAATAATGTTTAGCATTTTCCCATTTGCTTACTGTCCATATATACTTCATAAGAGATTTACTTTGATAAAATTCAAAGTTTTCTCTTAAGTGTTTGCTCATTTGCCTATTATCTGGCTATTATATTTTGAGTTCTTTATGCCTTTTATCAGTTATATGACATGCAGTATTCTTGTAGAATTATATTCAAAGAACAGACTTCTACTTATTTATTTATTTGTTGGTTGTAAGGGCTGAACTCTGGGCCTGGGTGCTGTCCCTCAGCTTTTCAGCTCAAGGCTACTTGAGCCACAGTGCCACTTCTGGCTTTTTTCTGCTTATGTGGTGCTGAGGAATCAAACCCAGGGCCTCATACATGCAAGGCAAGCACTCTACCACTGAGCCAACTTCCCAGCCCAAGTCTTCTACATTTTGATAAGTCTAATTTGCTTGAATTTTTTTCATGGATCATGCTTTTGCTGTCTTATCTTAAGAAATCGTTGATAACCAAGCAGTAAATTATTTCTTGTTTTCTTTTTCCTTTTACTCTTTTATTACCATGTATTATAGAAATAGGTTTCATTGTAATATGTCTATGTGTGCCTAAAATGTACTTCTATGAAATTCATTCCCTCTATTGCTCTTTTCTTATTCTCCTCTTCAAATAACCTTCAGTGGGTTTATCATTCTATTTCATCCTTGCATATGAAGTACTTCAGTCATATACACCAGCACCTTCACCCTCTCCTTTTTCTTACATTTTCTTATAGGAGATTTATAGTTTGAGATTTTATATTTAGGTCTATGATCAGTTAGAATTTCAGGTTAAAAGCCTTTTCCTCATTTTTCTTTCTAAACATATTTTGATTTATATTTGAGTTGACATAAAATTAATATGAATTCATTGATATAACATTGTTTTGAAGTTCATGTATGTGTTGTGGATAAATACTTAGCTGAAGTATTTAGATAATTACTCTAGCTATTTAACAAATGCATTACTTCACCTAATTAACATTTTAATGTAATACCTAACATCCACTCAGCATTTTCAAAAGAACACTGTCATCACTAACTGAAATTACTATGCTGTATACAAGAGATCTCTTGAACTTATTCCTCCTGTCTTGTGATTAGATAGCCTTTGACCAACATCCTCCTCTCTCCCCACCACCCTAGCTCTTAATCACTGTTCTACTCTACTTTTGTGAGATCAACTATTTTAGATTGTACATACAAGTGAGATCAAGAAGTATTTGTCTTCCTGTCTCTGGCCTATTTTGTTTAATAAAATATCCTCCAGTTCTACTCATGTTGCAAATGGTAAGATTTTATTCTTTTCTAATAGTTGTATATTTTGTTGTATATGCATCACGTTTTCTTTAGCAGGCAATCTTGTGGTTTTATTGGCTTAACCAGGTAACCATATTTAAGAGGAGGTGACCTGGGAGTCCCTAAACCTCTGTGATTTGGCTAAGTGTGGAGTGAGTGACCCACCTTATCTGTTTCCTTGGAAATTACTAGTACTGTTGGCTGAATCAGATCAGCTTTGGTGAATACACAGGCCTGCCTCTATAGTTCTATCCTTCTCCATGTTTGATACCAAGATGCATCAGTGAATGAAATGGAATCCATTGGCAGACAACAGCCAAATGCCCCCAATCTCACATGGCCAAGCTTTCTGCTGTCTTTCACATTACTCAGCCAAGAGATCTTATCCTCTTCCCAGTGAGTGAAAGTGGCTTATTTTATTCAGGCTTTTCAGAGCCTTTCCCACTCTATCAGCAAGTCTTTGCTGATACCTGCTTAGGAACAATATTTACAAAGTGGTCTGGCAGATAGAAAAAGCTTTCTAAGTACTTCCAACCATTTGTGCTTCTGACCCACTGGGTTATTTCTACAGCCTTTACCTCCATTCCTTCCTTCCAATCCTTTAGCTCTTTTTTCTTAAAAAAACTGTTTTCTTAGTTTCACATACAAATTCAATTTTAAGGGAGTCTAGTTCATTAAAGATAGGGAAATACTAGATTTCTAATCATTTTTGGTTGCATATCCTTTGTCTCAGTAAATCCCCTGAAATATACTCTCTCTCTTTTTCTCTCTCTCTCTCATATCCAATGATCTTTCTTGTAATTTTATTTTTAAAAAATTAGAAGGAATACAAAGTATTGAAAATAACCAAAATGTTTCTCAATATATATAGCTAAAGAGAGACTCTAGTTGCTTCTATTTGCTTCTTTGCTTCAGAGGGTGGGCAGCTGAAAAGATTGAAATAAAAACATAACTTATCTCTTTATGTTCAAGAACAATGTGAAAAAATAGAATTCTGTTAATTCAGTAAGCTTTTAAAATGCCAACTGGGAATTTTAGGTGGTTCTCCTCCTCCACTCCCTACCCTTCACAGTATTCAGGATAAACCCAGGACATTGTTCATGCTAGGCAAGTACTTTACCACTTACCTCCATCTCCAGTCCTAGATTTATTTCTTCGTATGACCTTAAAGTCTTTTTTTAAAAAAACTCTTTCATAACTGAAGACAGAATTCAATACCCTTTCATCTGGAGTTGGCATTGTTAAAATATGCAAGTGGACTATTGAGAGTTTCAGAAATATGTTTAACATTCAAAATATCAAGTAGTTAGTAATAATGCTATTTAGAATGTGTGGACATGGGGACCACATGCCTGTAGACTTAACTCTAACTTTAAACTTCCACTTACTGTGTGCCTTTCACTTAAAGAATGAATGTCTCCGAGAAGGTTTATGTCACCTAATATACATTAGCTATCTGTTTACAATGTTATTATTTATTTTTACAGATACTGAGGTTGAACTCAGGACCTTGTACTCTTTACTAGGCAGGTGCTCTACACTTGAATCATACCTGCAGCACAAAAGCCCAACATGACCTTATAATGAAAAGGAATCTTGTTTTATATATTGTTATACTTTGGGTTTGTGTTGTTTTGCCTGTCCTTGGGCTTGAACTAAGGGCCTGGGCTCTGTCCCTGAGCCTCTCTGCTCAATGTTAGCGTTCTACCACTTGAACCACAGCACCACTTCTGGCTTTTTCTGCTTATGGTAGTGCTGAGGAATTGAACCCAGGGCTTCATGCATGCTAGGCAAGCATTCTACCACTAAGCCACATTCCCTGCCCTCTACTTTTGTTTTAACCCAAAAGAGAATTGCCTTAAACATTGATCATACTTGGTTATTCCTAACATCCCACCTTGGGCTATATAAAGTCTGCAAAAATCATTTAGTACATAAAGGTTCAGATGTATGGGTGTGGTGGGCTAGGAATAATATTTTGAATATCTAATTGGCCCTTTAAGAACTTACTCCACCCTTGCAACAGGTTCTAAAACGAAAGACCTGGCTTTCAATGGTGGATCAGCTTCAAAGACTGTCTAAAAGAACTGATGTCAGTTTAGGAAAGGATGTCTTAGAAAGAGAACATTTATTTAGCAGAAGTGTACATGTGTGCATGTAAGTATGTAGGAAGGTAGGGTATGTTTACAGTCATGAAATTATGAAATTTACAAGCAAATTTTCTGTTGGAATTATTTTTGATGCTACAACTTGCCTATGGATTGTTTTTTGTTTTTATAATATTCTGCCATTAGAGGGCAGTATTGTAGAGCTTAAATTTTTGTTTTCAAGTGTTCAGCAAACTATTGTATAATAATCAAGCAAACTTGTAGCCTTGTATTTTTAGTTTATTAAATTCTAACCCTAATAGATAGTTCTTTGCAAGTTTTTAATTACTACAGTCAGTTCTGTCACAGGTTAAGCCCTTCTCTACCCAGATCTCTTGATTTGGGGTTGTTGAAAGGAGTTATAGGTCAGTGTGACTCTAAGGTGGAGTAGAAGTGAGCCTGCAGAATTTGACTGCTGAAGTCTGTGTGTGTGTGTGTGTGTGTGTGTGTGTGTGTGTGTGTGTGTGTGTGTGTGTGTGTGTGTGTGTGTGTGTGTGTGTGTGTGTGTGTGTGCTAGTATTGGGGCTTGAAATTGTGTGTGTGTGTGTGTGTGTGTGTGTGTGTGTGTGTGTGTGTACTAGTACTGGGGCTTGAAATTGGGTGCTGTCCCTGAGCTCTTCTTTGCTCAAAGCTAGCGTTCTACCACTTGAGCCACAGCTATACTTCCCAACTTTAGTGGCTAATTAGAGATACAAGTCTCTGGGATTTCTCCTGCCAGGGCTCTCTTTGAACCGTGATCCTCAGAACTCAGCCTCCTGAGTAATTAGAATTACAGGCATGAGTCATTTATACCCGGCAAATGCTGAACTTTGAACTCCAATGAATCCTTCTAACTGGTTCTGTACCCTGTGAATGGGGCAAGAGAATACCTTCAGAGTTTGTACGCTTTGAACACATGTGTGATAGAATTTTTATAGGATTCAGTATTGAAGGAATTGCCACTTAACCTCCAAAAACTTGCCTTAGGAACTTGGTGAAAATAGAGCTATAATTTAGCGTTCTACCTGTGGATTGGCTTGTCCAGCAGTTAATAGAAGGCATAATTACTTCTAGGGAAGTAAAATTTAAAGGCTTATTTTTCTTGGAGACATTTGGGGAATAATCCCAGGGTTTCATCCTATAAAATCCTTTAATTCTATTTTATATGCTTAGCAAAAGAATTTTTGTTGTTGTTGCTTGATTTTATTTCAAAAAGTAACTGATAAAAGTTGTGTCAAGGTATCTCAAAAGAAGCAGTTTTAATTTTCCATATACTATTTATCCGAATTTTAATAAGCATTTTTGCGGTATAGTTATTATCGTTATAAATAAAACCGCCTGTAAAATGCTCCCATTGCTGCTGCCTGTAAGCACCAGATAACTGAAACAGAGACACTCATTCCTGCTGGTCCCAGGCGGTGGGACTGGGCATGCCCAGTAGCTCCGACGGTTCTGGTTGCAAATAGGAAGCTTTCTCTGTCTGCAGCCGCGGGAACCGGCCGGCCGCTCGGGAGACCGGGGTCTGGCTCCCTTAAACGTAAGCCGTGCGGGACACAGGTGGTACTTCCAAGGGAGACCCCCCTTCCCCCTCCTCACTTTCCTCTCCGTAGAGGCGGTGGTCCTGCGTTCCCAAGCGGTGGAGGCCGCGGCGGCCCGCGCCCAGCCCCCAACGTGGCCTAGCCGGCCCGCCGGCAGCCAGCGGGACTGGAGACGTCGGGCGGGGGAGGCCGGAGCGAGGGGCGGAGGGCGGGCCAATCGGCGCGGGCCAATCGGCGCGGCTCCTCCCCGCCTATATGTTCCCGGGGACCCGAGCCAGTCCGGAGCGAGTGCAGCCGGCGGCGGCCGAGTGGAGGTCTGAGCTGCTCTGGGATTCCATCTCCCGGTCGCCAGACCCCAGACGCTGCGTTTCTTTAAAGGAAGCCTGCTGTCTCCGCTCCCTCCTTGGCTGCAGAAAGCTAGCAGGTTTTAGCCGGCTCAAGCAAGGCTGCCCGTGTTCCCTCTTTTTTCCACGCGGGTGTTTTTGGCTGCAATTGCATGAAATCCCAATGGTGTAGACCAGTGGCGATGGATCTAGGAGTTTACCAACTGAGACATTTTTCAATCTCTTTCTTGTCATCCTTGCTGGGAACTGAAAACGCCTCTGTGAGACTTGACAATAGGTAAATGTTGTCTGGGATAGTTTCTTTACATTTATCCAGGAGAACCTTGTAATGATGCAGGTAAAAAGATAGCCAGGCGAATTCCTTTGTCCATTGCTAGGGGATTACTGTGACATGGATTTGCTTTTGAAAACGTTCAGAATAGCCTTATGTTCACGGGTCTGGCCAGAGAACAGGCTTTCCCACATTATGTAATTTAGCTCTTTGTGGTTCACTAAAATAGGGAAATGCCTGGATATCCATTAGTAAGAGAGTGGCTAGTATTTTCTGGAGGATTATATATTTCATAGCTTGAAAAACATCCAAAACAGTGATAGCCGTAAAATCGGCGAATGGGGGGGGGGAGAAAAACTATCTTGGATGTTTAAAATAAATTCCATTTATCGATGATTTATCTTTATCCTTTCTCTTCTCCAGCTCCTCTGGTGCAAGTGTGGTAGCTATCGACAACAAAATCGAGCAAGCTATGGTATGTACTCATTACAAATCATCTGTGCTAACCGTGGGCACGGTACAAAAAGCCGGCTGCCGGGGGATGGAACCCGCGGGTCCCTGGGCTGGCTGGGCGTGCGGGGGCTCGCCGCCGCCGCACATTCAGAGATGCCGGTGCTCTCCCCTGCCTGCCAGCGGGCAGCCGCATCCCAGGGCTGCCCCATCCCTCCCATGGCCGCCCACCCCGGGGTGGGCGGAGAAGAGGCCCTGGGAGTTTTAACTGCCCACCGCCCCCCCCCTTTGCCCGAAGGGTTTCGCCTCTCAGCAGGACCTTTTCAGGCTCTACCCCTTTGTGGTGGGGCTGTGCCGGGCCCAGCTCCCCGTCCGTGGGTCCTCAGCAGCCTTCGGGGATGTGGCTTTACCTGTAATCCCAGGGTTCCACTAGAGAGCGGGGAGGAAGGAGGACCCTGGGAGTGGGGAACTCGGGAGAAGGGCCTTCCAAGACCGCCCGCGCGCGCGCGCGCGCACACACACACACACACACACACACGCACACACACACCGCCCCCCCCCCCCCCGCTCTGTGCCGCTGCACCCCGAAGGACACGAGGAGAAAAGTTTGGTATTGCCAGTCTGCGCCTGGATTTCTCCCTATTTTTTATTTCCGCCTCGGCCGTTCTTTGTTATTGGAGCAGCGCCTGTGGCTCTTCTCACGGGATTCTCTGCCCACTGTTGCTAGGCAAACTCTGAACCTTTAATTCGGAGCTATAAATAACTCGGCCTTCCATTGGCTGCGACGTCTGCCCAGGTTTCTGTGATGTCAGCTTAATCTCGAAAGGGAGGGGGGTGAGGGGGTGAGGGAAGAAAATGCGGCAGCACGCTCGGTAGGAACTGGCTGCAGCCGGTGCTGGGGGAGGGAGGGAGGGAGGGAGGCGGGAGGCGGGAGGCGGGAGCCGGCCTGGGCGGGGACTCGGCGGCGGGGAAGCAGCCTCGGGCCCTGCCGCTGGACTGCCCGTCCAGCCGGGCGGCCTGGGCGGCCCGGCCCTGCCGGAGGGCTGATCCCTGGAGCCCTGGCGTAGGTTGCCATCTGGATAGAAAAAAAGTGGACTGTGCTTTCCTGGCTGGTGTCTACAGGGAAGTAAGATTCTGTCGGTCGTGGGGCTTGATCTCGGGGTCTGGGCGCTGCCCCTGAGCTCTTTAACTCGAGGCGAGCGCTCGACCACTTTTGAGCCACAGCGCCACTTCCGGGTTTCTAGTGGTTTATTGGAAGTAAGAGTCTCACGGAGTTTCCTGCCCAGGCTGACTTTGAACCGCGATCCTCCGATCTCAGCCTCCCCAGTAGCTAGGATTACAGGCGTGAGCCACCGGCGGCGCTCAGCTCAGAAATAAGGATTTTTAGCTTCATCACTTACACATTGACCCGAAGTATTGTGCAGTTGTGATTCTACTCCGATGTCTCCAGTGCTTTTCATGAACCTGGAAGACAGACTATATAGTTAGACGTATGTAAAAAGGAATATTAATGCTTTAGAAATGAAGAGAACAGGAGATAGTAAAGTCAATCCTCTTTAGTAAGTTAAATCCTTTCTTTTCGTCTTCCTTTCAGGATCTGGTGAAAAGCCATTTGATGTACGCAGTTAGAGAGGAAGTGGAGGTTTTGAAAGAGCAAATCAAAGAACTAATAGAGAAAAATTCCCAGCTGGAGCAGGAAAACAATCTGCTGAAGACACTGGCCAGTCCTGAGCAGCTCGCCCAGTTTCAGGCCCAGCTGCAGACTGGCTCCCCTCCTGCTACCACGCAGCCACAGGGGACCACACAGCCCCCAGCCCAGCCAGCGTCCCAGGGCTCAGGACCAACCGCATAGCCGCCTATGCCCCGCAGAATGCAGAACTGGCTGCTGCTGTCAGAACTGAACAGACCGAGAAGATGTGCTAGGGAGAATCCGCCTCCACTGTCACCCATCTCATTGCTCGCTGCAAAAGAGACGTGAGACTGACACATGCCATTATCTCTTCTTTCCAGTATTAAACACTCATACGCTTTTGGCTTGAAGAAATTTACTAGTTGGGTGAATTAAAGGTTAATCAGAGAATTAGAATGGATGTTTCCTGTGCAGCTTGGCAGATACCTGAGGAATGGTTTAATTGATGCTGAGGAGCTGTGTGCCTTTCCAACCCCTCCTGCTGCCTACCCCCTTCCAACAGTCCTCTCTGCTGCCTGCATCTTGTGCTCCATGGGGCTAGGAAGTGTGGGTTCCTCCTGGACTTTGGGCTCTGTGGTCTCCTCCCCATGAGGAACTAAAAGAGAGGCCAGAGACAAACTAAAATGAGGGTGGATGCAGTCATTGTACAAGTTGACGACTGTCACCAAAGTCCATAAAAAACAACAAAATAGTACTGTGCCTCTTTTCTGAAACATCGAATGACACAAAACTATTAATGACAAACGGTGACAGGTAGCTGGGACCTAGGCTATCTTACTATGAAGGTTGTTTTGCTTATTGTATATTTGTGTATGTAGTGTAACTATTTTGTACAATAGAGGACTGTAACTACTATTTAGGTTGTACAGATTGAAATTTAGATGTTTCATTGGCTGTCTGAAGAGGTGTGGATTGTCTTTTCTAGAGAGATCAACATAAAAACTGCGATATGACAAAAAAAAATCACACCTGAAGAAATTTTTAAGAATTTGGCACAGTTTAGTCACTTTGTGTATTTTGAAATGTAGCTGCTGAATATCCTGAAGTGAATCCCTGTTCACTGAAGTCTTTCCATTGAGCTGGTTGAATACTTGGAATAATGATCAGTCCTAGGTAATGAGTGGATTTCCCAGTAGGAGTTTCTGCATATTACCTGTATAGTAGTTATATGCATATGTTTCTGTGCATGTTCTCTACACAGTTGTAAGGTGTCACTGTATTTAACTGTTGTACTTGTCAACTTTCAATAAAGCATATAAAATGTTGATAAACAAGTGTTTTCACATTACAGTGTTAATATAATTGAAGCCATTTCCGTAACTCCAAAGAAAAAATTGAAAAATGGTTCAGCAAATAAAATCTTAAAGGGACGCCTGAAGCATGCTTTAAAAGTAAGAGGAAACCAATATTCAAATTGTTAAGCTAAGAGAAAAGTGGAGGGATGATTCAGTTTTTAACTATTGCATGTCTTGAGCAAGTTGCTTTACTCTGTGAGCTGAGAATTAAAAAAGATAAGGTCTTAAATTCTTCAATGGCTTTAAACGTATGAGTCCTGAAACCCTAATCTTGAACTAAGAGGAAATAAGCCTTATACTGGGTATAGTCCCAGTTACCACCAAAAGATGGAGATTAGAGTAGTTGAATTCCATTTTCACTTTGGGTTAGGATGTCTTTCCTAGGGTAAAATGAGCTTGTAGCTCTTGGGACAGTTTTGTTTTGTTTTTTTTTTTTTGTCCAAGCAAGACATTATTCCATGGGATTCCAGTACTGTATTTGAAGTGGGACCTGATAATCAGGGGAGTTAGTGACTCCTAGTTAATTCTGTAAGACTGAGTAGGTCAAAATAAGTACTGGAGTCCTAAAACAAATAAGACTGAGCCTGGGGTCTCCCAGTCTACTGTAGGAGCACTGATGGCCAGCAAACCAACAGAGAACCAGCTTTATCATCTGTCCCAGCCCTTTGCCCTCTGGGAAATGGGGCATGCTCAAGCTCTAAGGCTCACGTATGTCCTGTGGGGCAAGGACTTAAATTTCTACATTGTTTATCTGACATAGAGCTGGTAGAAGGATGATTGAGAGGTAAATGGGACAGCAGAGATCCTGAAAACAATTGTTGATGTGTTACAAAGAGGAAGGTTAAAGTAGTCAAGTATGGACCACCATAGACAGATGGACATTGCCAATAAAAATGCTTAGGGAATTTGGAGAGGACTTGGAAAACTTGTCATATTAGCTGTTTAGATAGATATTAGTTGTATTGTTATAGTCGTTATTTAGATTAGGTACTTGGCTGAGTAACTTCAAGGAATATTTAGGTAGTGATTGTTTTCTTTAAAAAGAAAACTGAAATTCCTATCCATTTTATCTTTGGTTTTAAATGAAATTCCTTAGTTATGATGAATATTTTTAAATCTGTCTCCCTTATTTAATAGGCTTCTGAAAGGTATTCTATGAAAAACTCCCATGGAATTTTAGTACTTGGACGTATGTGAAATAAAGTGAATTTTTTTTTCAATTTTTTGTGAGTACTAGGCCTCACATTGTTCCTTGGCTTTTTTTGCTCAAGGTTGGGGCTCTATCACTTGACCTATACCTCCACTTTTTGCTGATTTAATAAGAGTCTTAGGGACTTTGCCCAAACTGGCTTTGAGCCTTGATCCTCAGGTCTCAGCCTCCTGAGTAGCTAGATATGAGCCACCAGCACCTGATTTAAGAATAAAGATGTTTTTCATGTATTTCATTTTGTAATTACCAAACATATGTTAACTGATAGACTTACACTTAGGTCTATTTAAAGTGAATTTTACAAAGACATTTTGCTACTATTAGCCTGTGGGTTGTTATATAATTGATTGTATCACACTTATGTTAGAGCAGGCACAGTTTCCAAAAGGAAAGGAATGTTATAAGAGCACTGGATGTTCATGACATCACTAACTGCTGAGGAAGAGACCTCTGCGCAGTGAAGGAGAAACAAGGACGTATACATGAGTTTAATCATTGCCTTTCTTTCTGCTTAGAATTCTGTAAGTCTGTGACTTCACTTTTGCGTACTTCAAAAGGAAAAAAAAATCTTATTTTTCATTCTATGATCAGTTTGCCCTGCCAGGATGAACTTTATAAATTTCCCCAAGAAATATGTAAAATTTTATTAGAACGCAAATTAGAAATGAAAATGCAATTTCAGTAGTCACTACTGACCCACTTGCATTGTGTAAAATAAGGAGCTGACGCTGCCAAGTTTGACCTGACAATATGACTGATTCTAGATGTCCACTTCAAATCCATTCTGCATGCAATAATGCAATTAAGATTTGAAACCGAGGCAGAAAAGAATGAAATTTCCTCCCATTCTTAGATAAAATGGCCTGGAAATGGAGACTGTTTGGGAAGGTACTTGCATCAATGTGGAAGGACATGAAGTTGAGAGATTGGATCTGGCTGTCCTGTCTGCCCGGGCCCTACAGGAAGTAGCTGTTTGACCTTTGGACAAGGAATGGAACCCTTCAGACCTGCTTTCTCATCTGCACAAGGATCAGCTAGATCACCATGGTTCTGTCCTGCCACAGATATGACAAGGCATCCTCTGCCCTTTACTGTAGCTTTATTTCATTCTTCTGACTTTGGAGAGAGGGGTGTGTATATGTGATGTGTTGGCTATTTAACTTCTTTGACCAAAATTCCCATGATTTTAATCCTAGTTCTTCCACTTTCTGGTTTAGTGACCCTGGACAAGTAGCTTGTTGGAGTCTGTTTCCTTTTGGTCTTTCCTCTTGATCTGCTTCCTCCCTTTTAAAATGGTGGTGTGCTATCTCTGTGCCAGAGGGGTGAGGTGTAAGCTTGTGCTGCAAAGTGGTAAGCACAAGGATGGGTTCAGAGCAAGTTTTCAAAGAGGGTTAGCCACTGATCTAAATTCTGAGTAATTCATTTTTTTATGTTGGTTTAGTTTTAGATTTTTTTTCCTAAAATAAAGCTGTAGTGACATTATTTTCAAATAGTTCTTGGTTTCACATTGGATAATGGTGGCTGTTTAAATTTTAATATGAAAACACATGTAAGAAAAATAGACTGGGCATTAGTGGCTCAAGCCTATACTCCTAGCTACTCGGGCGGCTGAGATTGGAAGGATTGTGATTTGAGGCCAGCCCAAGCAGAAAAGTTCACGAGATTCCATCTCCAAAAGAACTAGCTAACACTCCCAGGACTGGAAGTATGGCTCAAGTGGCAAAGCACCAGCCTAGCTTGCATGAGACCCCTGAGTTCAAACTCCAATATCACAAAGAAAGGAGAAGAGAGGAAAGGAAGAGAGGAAATGTGATTTTGGAGATGGACAGAAAGGCACCCTTCCTTTCATATCTAAGAAATACTATGTGGTTCCAGGTTAGTAGTTCCAGCAGGCTGCTCTCTCTACTTCAGTCATTTTGGGACACAGGCTGTTACTCCGATAGTGACAGCGTTCCATTTCATCAGCGGAAGGGGAAGGTATAAAGCAGGTCACCAAGAGTAGTTTTCTTGTGGGGCGATTTGGAAGTTGGGTTACCTCAGCCATTTACAAAACCTGAATCCCCTGGGTATACCTAACTCCAAGAGAAGGGGGGGAAATAATGTATCTGTATAGCCAAGTAGAAGATGAAATGGGATCTAAACTGGAATCAACTTGTCCTAGTTTTCTTGGGACTTTAGGTCCAACTTCCTGGGAACCTTTCCAGGCAAGCTGGTAGAGTTGGTCATCCTAAGACCATTGTATTCTATGTCCTTAAAGAAAAATGCCAAGAGTTGGTCTCTTAGTCTACAGTGACTTCAAACCACCTGTCGGAACAGACTGAGTATATTTATGTATTTATGAATCAGATTATTTTTATATTAATAGTGTTTGGAGAAAGAATCTCACTAGCCCTGGAACTCATGATTCTCCTGCCTCAGCTTCCCAAATGATGGGATTATAGTCATGAGCCACCATGCTTAGCTAGTGCAGATAATTTTAAATGGAATATATATGTTATCATTGGAAATTCTGAGCAAGTGTAATGCAATTTTTTAGCACACATTTCTGCAGTCAACTGAAATGTATATGTCATCCTGCTTTGAGGAAATGCTACCTATTTAACGGGGCTATTAAAGGAACTCAGGAAACAAAACCAAATGTTCATTTCAGAAGGAACAGTGATGGAGTGATTCAAGTTAATATTGATTAATATTACATAAGGTAAGTTTCACCAGAAAATAAACTATAAATAATTTGCCTTAAAAGACAGCTGTGTTCATAACCCAGATGGCTCATACTTGTAATCCTAGCTACTCAAGAGGCTGCTATCTGAGGATCTAGTTCAAAGCCAAACTCAGCAAAAAATCTGCAAGACTTGTATCTCCAGTTAACCAGCTAAAAGCCAAGAGTGGAGTTGTGGCTCAAGTGGTAGAGTTTGACCTTGAATGAAAAAGCTCAGGGACAATGTCCGGCCTTGAGTTCAAGTCCCAGGACTGGTGCACACACCAAAAAAAAAAAAAAAAAGATCTCCTTGTTGATATACAGCTGGCATTTCCTAGACTCCCTTGAAGCTGGGTTAAACCCGTGCTATTGAATTCTTGCCAAAGAAGGTAGAGAAAAAAGCTGTCTTGTCGTTGCAGGCCTGCGTCATAAGAGTTAATGGGCAATCGGACATGCTCTTTCCCCCTCTAGTCAACCAGGTGAAAACTACAATCACTTTGAAAAAAAAACTGCAAGTTATTAGCACAGCCTTATTAGACTGGGACCCTGAATGCATGAGTGGAACAGCACCCTGCCTTCATTTCCCCAACCTAGAACTACTTGGGACCATTGTAAGAGAGCAAGAAACAAATATCTATTAGATACTCATTACCTTCATATGTGGAATATATGAAATATTACAATGCAATATAACCCTACATTAACAGATTAAAGTAATGTATATCAGAGCCAGCAAATAGATGGATAAAACATATTTAAATGTAAAACATCTTGGTTGACTTTGAAGAAGCTGTAAAATAACAAGAAAAAGAAGTTGGCATAATTATTAAAAAACAATTGCCACCCTATGCAGTGGGAATGAAATGTTTTCCTAAGAGTTTAGAAAAATGCTATGCAGTGAGAATTGGCCTGCTAAAGTCAAGTGTAACTCACTTTGGAGAGCAGAGACTACAATCTGATGGCCCCCAGGTACATTAATCTCACTGACCATAGCTGGTTCTCAGGTGTGTGTGTGTGTGTGTGTGTGTGTGTGTGTGTGTGTGTGTGTGTGTGTGTGTGCGTGTGCGTGTGCGCGTGTGCGTGTGCGTGTGTGTGTGTGTGTGTGTGTGTGTGTGTGTGCGTGCTGGCACTGGGGTTGTCTCTCTGCTTTTTTTCTCAATACTAGTGCCCTACCACTTGAATAATTCATCTCCAGTTCTTGCTTTTTGATCTTTAGAGATGAGTCTCAGACATTATTGCCTGGGCTGGCTTTGAACTATGATCCTCATATCTCAAGCTTCTGAGTAGCTAGAATTACAGAGTCTCCAGTGCCTGGCTCAGATGTGCTTTTTAAGAAGTAAATTAGTATGTAACTGTAACCACTCTATACATCATCTTTATAATAATGTTTTTAAGCACACACAAGAAGTAAATTAGTGACATCTAGCAACCTTGAACCTGTTGAACCCTCATGATTCTGGTTCCCATGTGAACTTGTATTCCCTCATTCCTGTATCCAGCTGCTGCTGACTCACAATTGCTACAGGGTCAGACTTGCCCACCTCCCTTCCCTTCCTCCCTGCCCCCCAGCCACCATGATTCACCATGCCTGTGGCCGCTGCATATCAGCAGTTGCCAGTATGACCACTCATCCACTTCCATATCTGTCCCTAATAGTCATTGGATGTTAGATTCTAAAGCCAGCCAATAACAACTGATTCTTTTAAAGTGTGGCTTAATTCATTTAACCCCACTTTTACAATTCACATGATTTGGACCCTCAAAAAAAGATAGTTATTCAGTTTTGTTCTTTTGCTTCATAGAGCCAAGAAGTTAGAAATGAGCAGAGCTGGGCAGTTATCACAGTAGACATTAAATGGTTAAACCAGACTCCACTGTGAGACCCATAATCTCCTTCCAGGGAAAGTAATATGGAACCCATGTGTTATTACACATTTGAGCACTTATTGTATGCTAAAGACATTCTTTTTACTCTTCATACTCTTCCCATCGGTCCCGCTGAAGGAGTTATTAACCCATATGGTAAAAGAGAAAGTAAAGCCACTTAGCACATCAAGTTTATAGAGCTGATAACTGAAATGAAGAACAGGTTTATCCCACACCAAAATCGGTGGTTCTTAGCCATTCCTTGGTCTGCTTCCCACAGATAGGCAGCTTCTTTGCAACATGTGGAGCCTGTCTGGGGTCTGTGTCTGCCCCAGATTTGACATTCTATCTACCCACTTTGTGTATCCCCAAAATGGTGTTATTGGAAGCACAGTTGGGGCTTCCATGGGAATCTCTTCACCTCCAGCAAATAACAATATACATGATCCCGCACCATGCTCTTCCTAGACTATCAGGTTGCCTGGCCATCAGGATCCATGAACTTCTGTGTCCTTTAAGAATCCAACAGCTGAATGCTTGTGGCTCTGGTTTGTAATCCTAGCTACCCAGGAGGCTGAGATCTGAGGATTGCAGTTAAAAGCCAGCCCATGCAGGAAAGTCTGTGAGACTCTTATCTCCAATCAATCACAGAAAAAGCTGGAAGTGGCACTATAACAAGTAGTAGAGCACTAGCCTTGAACAAAAGGCACTCAGGGATAGTGCCTAGGCTCAAAGTTCAAGTCCCAGGACCGAAAAAAAGAAGAATCTACCAGGGAGCTGGGTGCATATAGCTCTTACTTATAACCCTAGCTACTTACAAAGCTGAGATCCAAGGATCATGATTCCAAGTCTGCCTGGGTAGAAAAGTCCAGAAAAGCTCAAAGTAGAACTGTAGCTCAAGGGGTTGAGTGCTAGCCTTGAGAGAAAAAGCTCATATTTAGCACTCAGGCCTTGAGTTCAAGTCCCAGTAATGGCAGGTGTATGTTTATGCGCAGCGCGCACATACACATGCACACACACAGAGATTGAATCAAATGGTGCCCCCGACTAACATAGACTGGGAGGATTCCACAGCAGAGATTGAACACCCACACTCTCCATTCTCATGCACAAAACCCAGTGTGGGGGGTCTGTCTCACTATCTTATTCCTCAGGTGTGGTATCCAGTGTATTTATGAAAGCATCTGCAATGTCTCAAGCCTAAGGAGTGCACAAGGAGCTGTGGACATAAAACTGAAACACCCACTTCTGCTTTTGAGGCACCTAGTCCAGTGGCCAAGGCAGACATATTATGAACTACTGTGATGCTAGGTGAGGGGCTGTCTCTCTCCACAGCCCTGTATGCTGAGGAGGTACGGTGGGAACAGAGGAAGCATTCATTCTGCCTGGGAGGTGGGTGACTGAGGGAAGGAAGAGGCACAGTTCCAGAGAAGTTTTGCTCTCCCACACTTGTTTGGGGGAGCCTTGTCATGCCATCTGCTGTTTGTTCCCTCTCCTGGCTTTGGGGAATCCCATGTGACAATGGAGACATGACCCTGATTGACATATGCCCACCCACAGGAACCCAACCCTGTCCAATCAGGGTGAACTTCAGAGTCTTATCCCACTCATCTCCTCCCCTCTACCCTCTCCTCCCCTCTTCCCCTCTCCTATCTTTTTCCTTCCTCTCTCCTCCTCTTCTTTCTCCTCCTTTCCTTTCTCCTCCTCTCCTCTCCTCTCCTCTCCCCTCCTCTCCCCTGCTCTCTCCTCCTCTCCTTTCTCGATACCCTATTCTACTCCCACCCAATCTCTCCTTCTCTTCCTCTATTTCTGTAGAAACCATTAAGTGGTTGCAGAAGACAGATACAGCAGAAAGCAAACTGGCTGAGCTATAGATCCTAGTGACAACGTATGTTTCCCGAAGTCACGTGGGTCTGAAGTCAGATGTCCATCCTAGACATAACTTTTGCCTCTGAACTGATTTGAGTTGTTTGTGGTAGCTTATAAGCTGGAAGGTTCCCAGTTAATACTGGTCCTTTCTCTGTTCTCAGAATGTCCCTGTATTAAGTGATGAGTGCCTGTGTATGGTAAAGAAGTCCTAGGATAAATGTAGGCCAGGGACAATGGGAAAGAGTCAAGGATGGAAACTGTACAAAGCTGGCTGAAGGGAAAAACCAGCAGAAGATTAAGAAGAACCATCAAGGGTGAGAGAGGCAAGCTATGGGAGTCACCAAGGTCTGGGAGAAACATGTAAGGGCCATGTGGTATGCTCAAGAAATGCCAGACTACTCATGTTATATTATGTATATATGTATGTGTGTATGTGTGTATATATGTATCAGTACTAGGAGTTGAGCTTAGGGCCTTGCACATGCTAAACATATGCTCTACTGCTTGAGTTATGCCCCCAACCCTTTTGCTTTAGTTTGTTTTCAGATTGGATCTCATGCTAACTTTCCTAGGGTTGGCTTTGAACTGTGATTCTCCTATCTCTGCCTCTCAAGTAGATTATCAGATGCACTGCTATGCATCTGATACCCTCCCAGACAGATTGAAAGGAGGCAAGTGATCAGCTTAGAGGCTGGAACAGAAACCGAAGTGTAGGGGCTTGGACTGAATTGGAGGTGAAGAGTTAGTAGAAATAATTCTATTTTATTTTATTTTTCAAGTGGCTTTTATTTTTAATTTTTTTCTTCTTTTATTGTTATTATAAAGGTGATATACAGGGAAAGACATTATTGTAAAGAACTCAAGAGAAAATAGAAAAACAGATTTTTTTTCTGATGTTCAAAGTGTTGAAAGGCAGGAGACATTTATTTGTACATTTATCAATCATAGAGCTAAAAATGGACAGTTCCTGAAGAAGTAGTAAAACACTGGACCATGCATGTAAAGAAGAACCAGCCTCTTCACTGACAAGTGCAAGAAATTTTAGGACAGTGCAAGTACACTTGTATGAAACTGAACATCCCTCCTAAGCAGATTTGCCTTCTATGAATAACTTCTTTAGAAGCTCAGATGGCAAAGGCTGGACAGACTTTTGAGAAAAGCGGGAAAGAGAATCACATGCAAGGTTTGTGGAAGAAAACCCCTGAGGTCTAGGGCTTTTGGTTCCAGTATAAAATCTAGACCTCACTTTACCTTGAGATCTATGACCTTTGCCTTACAGTAGGGGACCTACACACCAAGCTCTAAGACTGGCATCTGGGCTCTGCTGGACTTGGATGGGACAGAGAGAGTGCTTTGGGAGGCTTTTCACGTTCAGCAGACAGGAGCAGGAGTGTGCTCCCCGAGCAGCCTGTAGTACCATCCCTTTTACAGAGAGAGGGCTCGCTTAGTCCCAGGGGGCATGAAGCCACTTCTCCATCACAGGCCAGTGCCAAGCCAGCCCTGTAGCCAAAACGGATTTTTTTTTTTTTTTTAAGAGAAGACTTGTGAGAAGGAAGAAGGGTGGAGAGTTCATTCCATGGCTTGTTTTTTCATGTCCTCTTTAGATAGTAAGTACATGAAGTCTCTTAGATACTAGAGCTACAACTATGGATATAGCCTGGCATTTGTCTTAATGCAACTTCAAGCCAACAAGATAGCTGTTGGGATAATATGTATAGGACCAGTGGGACATGAAAGGGGGGAATGGATCATTTGTACATAGAGTGTTGCAAGATTAAGAATTAGGTAAAGCTTTCAAAAGCAAACCTCTTCAACTGGCAAGAAAAGATGAGCAGGACTGAGCAGAAAATGTCAATCAGTTTCTCCACAGAGGGACAAACACTGGTGTGGCTAGGCAGATAGGAAGGATTTGATTGAGCCAGGCTAAGAAAGAAAGCATGTAGGAAAAGGCCCCAGGGTTGGATTGCAAAAATGAGTGCCTTCTTCTCTTTGGAAATCATATTAAGATTGGGTGGAAAGCACACACAGAAGGAAACTCACAGAGATAAAGGTCTGGGAACACAGGTTACAGTTTTGCTTTTGTGGATGTGAATCTCCCAATAGACAGAGAAGTCGGTTGCCCAAATCGCTCAGGAAACAGAGCTCTGAGCAGACCAGATGTGCTAGGCTCTGGGATTGGCCAGGAGGGAAGGGGGAGGAGGGTTCTTTTCACCACAGCAACAGAGGGCTTAGAATCCCTGGAGGCAAGTCAGATTCCCATAAATAACACAAATGAAAACTGACAGCACTAAAAAAATCTGTGAGGGAGACTGGTGAGGGAGGAGGGGAAGGATTTACTCCAGCTGGGAAGGGGCAGCTGAGGTAAGATGTTGAGGGTGGTGGAGGATTTTTGACCGTGGCTAGGGAATTGCAGAATGATGAGAAGTCATTAATTGTTTTGATGGAATTTGTACCTTAGGGAGGGAGTGTGCATGGATTTCAAAGCAGTAAACAGCTGAATTTATATTTTCTCTTATTTCTTAAGAGCTGTGAATCCTCTGGTCAACCCAGCCCTCTTTCCTGTCACCTGCCAGACTCTGAGATTGTCTTACTATGCTACCTTGGTGTGTCATTTTGTTTGTAATCTGAAAATTTGTAGGCCTAAAGTTTATTGAATGAATGAATGAATGAAAAAAGTGAGGTAAGAAATATTGAAAAGAACCTATATGATTTCACTTCTAGAGAAACCCAGTCCAGGGGCTTGAACTCGGGGCCTACATGCTGTCCCTGAGCTTTATAGCTCAAGGCTCTACCACTTGAGCCACAGCTGCACTTTTGGCTTTTTGGTGATTAATTGGAGATAAGAGTCTTAAGGACTTTTCTGCCCCAACTGGCTTTGAACCTTGATCCTCAGATCTCAGCCTCCTGAGTAGCTAGGATTACAGGCATGAGCCACCAGCACCTGGTTCAAAACCTTTTTTGTTAAACTCTGGGAATATAAAACCAAAGGTTTGATTCATCCACAAAGTCCCAAATTTAGCTTTCCTCTCCAAGGTTTTTAGTCTTTCTGGTGTGGGGCTTAGACCAATGTGTGGTATCTAGTGAAGCCTACAAACCCCCCTCCGAATAAGGTAATAGTTAACATGAAACATTCAGGGCCACAAAGAACACACATATGAAGAGATAGTTACTAGACTAGTTTAAGACATGAATTGTCTATAATCAGAGGTCTGCATGTTTATTCATATTGTATAACAAGGTCTTCTAACCAGTCTCAATAATTGCTGTAATTTCATACCAGTGATGCGCTTAATGATGTTTTAAAATACCTGCCCCATCATAATAGATCTTAAAATAGCTATGATTTCTATCACAAAGCTAACACTAATCCTGTTTGTTGCCTGAGTTTGTTATGAAGGAAACACTAAATGACCATAGAGATTAGTGAAGCAAGCTTTTGGGTTTTTTTGTTTTTGTTTTTTGTTTTTTTTTCATTCAAGTCCCTACAGCCAATGATTTCTATGCTGGGTAATTTAATGAACTTCTGCCCAACCATTCATCACTTAGCAACTTTACCTGCCATTATTGCAAAGGCCGTGCTGGCCAAGGAGGCACACCTGGACGAGAACCTTATAAATGTGGGACAGAAGCCACTGGGGCAAGTCACTGGGGATGCTGAGTTGCTGGTACTCTAGGATAATATTGGCCCTTCAAATTTCAGAACAATTGGGTAGACAAGTTGTTTTTCTTTGCCTGTGGCCATATGGGACTTGCCTGTAGCAAAATCACTGGGTTCAGAAGTCCTGACAGGCTTGAGTAACCTTTTGACTTGGGTGATTTGAGGCAGGCCTAAACTGAATTTTCTCCATTTCATTTTACCAACAAGAAATTCAAGGAGACGTGCTACCGAAATGCTTCGGGTTATCAGTGGTCAGCTGAAGGGGTTTGTTTACTGGTCTTCTGGGATGTTATTAAATTCCAATTGAAGAGCAGGAACAATAAAAGCCAAAGTTGGTGAGTGTGTGAAATCACATGGCATTTCTGAATTGGGCTTAGCATTTCTGCTGGGCAGTTTGGCAACCTGGACTTGAAACTTTACATCTGTGCATATATTTTGTGTAGCAATCAATCTTACTGTTTCTGGATTTTCTTGAGTCAGCTATGGTTTGCACACCTATAATTCCAGCACTTAGGAGGCTGGCATTGGAGGACCATGAGTTTGAGACCAGCCTTCAAAGCAAAACCCTTTCTCAAAAATCAAAACAGTCCCCACAGAAACAATGAAAAAGATTTTCTTGAGAAAATAATTGTGTTTATCACAAAGGTATATGCTCAAAGTACTTATTGGTGGCTTTAACAATACAGCAAAATAAGAACAAATAAGAAAACAAAGCAAATCATTTACAAAGTGTTTTTTCTGTTTTTGTTCTTGCACAAACTATAAAACAAATGCATCCAGGGTCCCTAAGAGTCCCAAAGAATACTACAGCAGCACAACCCTTTAGAAAGCTGGAACACACACTGGTCAACAACCCTGCTATGCTTAAACAAGAGTGACCCCCACATTAGGTCACCCAACACTGATTTCTTTTCTATGTTTCCTAGAGTTCTAGCAAAGAGAGCACATTGTCTAGCTTAGCAATATAGATTTGTTTTCAAGGACTCAAAGAGTAAACATGTCTGAAAGAGAAGCCATTGTATTTCTTTCAAAATACAATGGAAGCATGGCTCAGTAGTAGAGTTCCTGTCTAGCAAGTGCGAGTGAATTCAAGTGCTGTGAATTCAAATCCCAGTACCTCAAGAAAGAGAAAGAGACCGAGTGAGAGAAAGAGAGAGAGGACAACTTACCAAAACTGAAAAAAGAATGGGCATAGTAATTCATACCTATCTATAAGACCAGCGAGGGATTTCTGGAAGGCACAAGTAAGGAGGATCATGGTCTGAGGCAAGCCCAGACAAAATTGTTAAGATTCTTCCTGAAAAATAAAGCCAGAAAAGGGTTGGGGGAATAGTTCAAGTGACAGCACTTGCCAAGCAAATGCAAAGCCCTGTGTGCAACCCTGGTCCTCCCAAGAAAAAATAAAAGTGATTTAATTTTAAAAGAAAAGAAAAGAAAAATAATGAAAGGAGAGATGAAGGGTCTGTAATATACTGTCATGGCAAAATCGTTAAAAGAAATGGTTACAAAACTAGAAACGGAATCCCAGGTGCAGTGGCTCATATCTGTAATCTCAGCTACCCAGGAGATCTGAGGTAAGAGGGTCATTTGAGCCAGGAGTTTGGAGCCAACCTGAGGAACACAGCAGTATCTCATCCCTTACAATAATGAAAATAAAATAAATAATGAAAATAAAAAATAAATGGTGACTCCATTTGACTTTCAAAGGTTTTATGTGCACACACACAGACATATACTGAAAGGTCAAAGTGTTAATGATAAACATTTAAAAGTTGAAAAAAAAAAAAAAAAGAAAAAATGTGGCCTCATGGCCTTCCCCCTGTGTTCATCGTCTATTTCTCCCAAGGGCCCAGCACCAGTAGCCTGTTAAGTAAACAAGCTCCACATTCAGCCTGGTGCAAACTGCCATTGTGACTGGGTAGCAGACAGGAGTGAGGAGTGAATCCTGGCATAGAGACCACTGCAAACCTTCTGGGATCTTCCCCACTCCGTAGCACCACGCTCTTTACCTCCTCTTCACCTAGAAAATGAAGGATGGCAGCCTTTGAAGTAATGGTCAGTAGGAGCCAAACAACTCCAGGCAAGAAACACTCATCTCCCTAAGACCTTAGACCTTCTGGAATCTGCTAACTCCGAATGTCTGGAATTCCTGATGCTTTGCTTTGGCCTTACAAACTTTTTCCTTCTGAGATTTATTGCATCTCCAGCATAAATATTTACAGTACCTTAATGCCATCACTCCACAAATATTTATTAAGCATCTTCATTAGAGACAGAAAAACTGTAGCTCTCTCTGGGATCTTTGTTGACTTCTTTGCCCCACTATCCCCAGGCAGATTCCAACCATGCTTCTGTTTGCTTAAGGGAAGCCCTTCAGGTGACACATGGAGGAGGAGGGGAGGGACCTATACTGTGGACTCAGTAGAACCAGCACTGAATGGTGCTGGGTGGGGGGTGGGGGGTAGCTCTGATGGGTGGAGTGTGTTCAGGAGTGTTGTCATAGCCACAGCAAGCTGCTTACACAAGCAACTGCATGCAGATGGCCAGGCAGGGAAGAGGTTGTAAGCACACTGATGTATATAAAGCTGATTGGCAAATTTTAATACTGATATTAGGATTTCCGTGAAAAAAAACATAAACACCAAAAACCCAGACCCATAGGAGATATACAGACATCTAAGAAGTGATTTGTCATGCAGTCAGGATGTCCCCATGATCTACAGAAAGGTGGTCATGTAATTCTGGACAAGTCTAAAGACCTGAGAACCAGGGTGGGAGAAGACAGATGTCACCAGCAAGAAGAGAGAGCAAATTCTTCCTTCCCCGGCCTTTTTGTTCTGTTCAGACCCTCAAGAGATTGGATGATGCCTGCCCACCCACGGGGCCATCTGCTTTACTTATCTACCAATTCAAATGCTAATCTCTTCCAGAAACACCCACGAAGACACACCCAAAAATAACAGTTCACCAGCTCTGTGGGCATCTCTTAGTCCAGTCACGTTGATGCATAAAATTAACTACCACGAAGACATTCATTTCTTCCTTTACTCCACCCTCCATTTGTAGCTAATGTGTTCTTGTAACTTCACTATGGACTATGTACCTTTGAATGCTATAAAATAGCTTTCACTGCCCGGAAAGAAACAAGAAGGCAAACAACTGGAATCTAGAAAATTCTATATGGAGGGGGTGTAAAAGGCAGTATGGGAGACAAGGAGGAAACAGCAACTGACCTGGAGGGGCAGGAGGGAAGGGTACAGGTAGAGGGAAGCCACTGTAAAAGTAGAACATGGTGAATTAACTAGCAAGGCCTGCTCTAGGAACTAGGCCTAGTGGCCAGAGTTAAGGCTGCTCACACCAGAAGCGGCCAAAGACATGGCAGGCAGCAGTACCGGGGAACTACCAAGAGAGCTGACCTGGCCCAGGCAGGAATGTGTTGAATCTTGTCTTCAGAAACCTGAGTTGATTGGTGGGCAGGTGGATTGGGGATACAGGAATGGGTAGTGATGGTGGCTGACCCTGCAGCCCAGTGATCACTGGGGAACCTGTATTCACACGTAAGTGGTGACTCTGTGAGGAAGGAGTGGATCTGAGACACATGTAGAAGCAAAATGGAGGGTAAGGGGTGATAAGTAAGGAAACTGCTGTGCCAGGCAATTTGCTCATGTGAGAGCAAGACGTAAACAGGTTTGAGTTCCTAAGAGACACCTTAAGGAGAGCACGGAATCCAGTGGACAGCTGGTTGTTGGGATGTGAAGTACAAAAAAGAGGGGGAACCGGAGCTGGTGCTGAGCTGGCAGATAATGACAGCCTGATGAGGAAGACTTGCTGCAGAGCTGGGCAGCCGGGTCTATGCCAGAGCCAGTCCCATGACCCTCAACAGTCCATCTTGTCACCATCCATCTTGTCTCTGTGCCTCAGTTTCCTCATCTGCAGATTCATAATAGGTTTGTGACAGAGATTAAATGGAATTGTATGCATAGGTGTGCTCAAAGCATGTTAACTATTGCTACATGTATACAGGACTCTTTAGGGCTGAAGCTGTATGGTAGATGGGATGGAAGAGGGAGAGAAAATTGGAGTGAGCAGGAAAAGGCCTGGGGACAGCTGTAACACTGAGCCTATAACAATACTTTTTTTTTTCCAGTGCTGAAGCTTGAACTCTGGGCCTGGGTGCTTTTTGCTCAAGGCTAGTGCTCTACAATGTACTCACATGTACTACATGGACTCACAGCTCTATTTTCAGTGTGTGCATGTGTGTGTGTGTGTGTGTGTGTGTGTGTGTGTGTGTGTGTGTTTGTATGTGGTTAATTAGAGATGAGTCTTCTGGACTTTCCTGCCCTGGCTAGCTTTGAACTGCGATCCTCAGATCTCAGCCTCCTGAGTAGCTAGGATTACTGGTGTGAGCCATGAGCACCCAGTTATAACAATGCTTTCTTGCTCTACTTCTAGATGGCCAATTGTTTAAAAAAATCTCATAGTCAAGTCCTTACCAGACCTATATGTGTGTGTGTGTGTGTGTGTGTGTGTGCGTGTGTGTGTGTGTGAAACAACTTACTTTTATGAGCAAGCCAAATTGAAATGTACACTTTATGTTTCTCAGGGAGCAAAGTAATGATGTAAACACCATATAGGGCATATTTAAGACCTGTGCAAGCCATGGTTATGCCCAAACCTGGCTGGTAGCTGGCTGTGTGAGTAGTTAACTATATTCTCTGAGCCTGAATTAGTTCATCATAAAATAGTCAATGGGATCAGAAGCATTGTTCCATTTTCTAATTCCAAAGCAACAAATATAAGCCTGATAGATAGACCAGATAATAACTTGATAGATCTGAGAATCAAATAGTGGGTCTTCTTTGAAAGCGTGTACATGCATGGGCTGGGAGAAAGGCTTGGTTCACAGCAAGTATGAAGCAAAAGCAGGCAGGGAGGGGACAGTGTGGCTAAGTGGAGGACACACAGGTCTGAGAAGTGGCTAGCTGGGGTTCCTTCCTGGGTTCTGATGCCAGATCAGTCAGAGGGTTCCCAGCAGGGAGGCTCAGCTGTCAATCAACAGTGGGGAGAGGGTGTAAGTCTTAGTGTGCCACACTCTTGTGATCACAGCACAGTCTCTGCTCTCGTTCTGTGTACAATCTGTCGCTGAAATGGGATATTGAATCTGTTTCCATAATGAATGAAATGATTCCAAGACCAAGGGTGAGCCACTCAATTTCACTGAGCTGCAATCTTCCCCACTATAAAATGGGGATGCAAATGTGTGATTAGGGGCATTGTGAGGGTCAATGTACGCACATGACTTTGTGTTTGCCTGGGGTGGCATTTGCAGAGATCTCTCTGGAGCAAGGATTATTATTATTTATGTATTTATTTATTTTGTCGGTCATGGGGCTTAAACTCTGGGCCTGAGCACTGTCCCTGAGCTCTTCAGCTCAAGGCTAGCACTCTACTACTTGAGCTACAGCGCCACTTCCAGTTTTCTGGTGGTTTATTGGAGATAAGAGTCTCACAGACTTTCCTGACCAGGCTGGCTTTGAACCATAATACTCAGATCTCAGCCTCCTAGAGTAGCTAAGATTACAGGTGTGAGCCACTGGTGCCTAGCTTGGAGTAAGAATTATTAAATGAGGGGCTGGGAAGGTGGCTCAGTGGCAGAGCGCTTGCCTTGCATGCTCAAGGCTCTGGGTTCGATTCCTCAGCACCACATAAGCAAAAAGAAAAAAGCTGGAAGTGGCGCTGTGGCTCAAGTGATGGAGCGCTAGCCTTGAGCTGAAGAGCTGAGGGACAGCGCCCAGGCCCAGAGTTCAGGCCCCATGACCGGACCCAAAAAAAAAAAAAAAAAAGAATTATTAAATGAGGACATGGAGCCAGAGGATAGAAGGATAAAAAAAAAAAAACAACAGTAAACGAACCTCTAAACTGCACACTCATGGCCCATGATGCTTGTTAGTTGTAGACTCAAATTCTGTTCTGTACTTCCAAGCTGTCAATATAGGAAGGAAATAAGACCAGTTGGAAACGATCACTTCTGGCTTAAAATTTTTCATTGTCTTCCTTTTGCTCTTAGCTAAATCCCAAACTCCTTACACCCTCCTCTCTCGCCAGCCCCTCACCACCACCATCTCAACCTCGGAAGCCATCTGTGAGCTCTCTCCCATCTCTTGCCTTGTACTCTTCCTGACTATCCTTCCCAAGCTGCTGGTCTATCATCTCCTCAGCCTCCCAAAGTGCTGGACAGGAAAGAGATCCTCAATAAACATTGGTGGAATGCATGGATCTACTGGAAGTGGAATGGCTTTCTCTGTTCCCAGGATCCCCCTGGGGACAGACTGCACATCCCTGGCCTGTCCTGGCCCATTGGATTACACAAATGATCATCTGAGACAAACAAATAGACTGCTATGCAGAACTCAATGAAGAAAGCCATTAGAGGTAAGAGGCCAGGAGGGAGTTTACTGGAGAGGGAGTGAGGGAAGATTAACTTGGGGTAGGAGTCTGTTTCTCATTACCACACCTTGTAAGGTACACCTATACAAATTAGCAAGATTTTTTTTTTAAATCAGCAAAAGGTCAAAGAGAAAATATAGTTCAAACCTGCAGACCCAAGACACATTCTAGGACAAAGGTCACAAAGGTAACCATTGAATAGTCCTGAATCATCCAAAGCATAGACAGATAACAGACAATCAGACCTCATCATACTGAACTTTGAGATGTACTGATCTGAGAAGAAGGTATCATAAATCTCATGGTAAATGGTTCCAGAAAAATCATAGCAACCTTCCTACACTGACATTTCACAGGTAGAGAAAGTGCCAGTGGCTCTCCCAGTCTCTGTGTTTGTATCTTCCCCTCTTCCTTTTCCTCCCCTTCCCCCTCCCTCCTTCCCCTCCTCCTTTCTCCTCTCAGAAATAGCAAGAACATGTCCTTTTCATACATTATCCACAGCATCTGTTCCAGAATTTTCATGTCATACTCACTTGCTGAATTAAATTGGATTCAAAGAATTGAAGGTACAGTTCTCAGATGTAAGTAAGATATGCTAAGCATGATGATGTAGGCCTGGGTTGCAAGCAATTTAAGAAGAATTATCTCCTTTTTACTGGCTCATAACTAAGTTATCCAGAATCTATGTGAGAAAAGAATTAGGATAACTCTGTGCAGTTAGCCTTCTGTGTCTGCAGGTTCCTCAAAGAATGATGGACTGAAAATATTTGAAAAAAAATTGTGTCCATACTCAGCATGTGTGACCTTTCTTCCCACTGGGTGTTCTTCCCCAAAGAACACAGTATAATGACTATTTAGCATTTGCATGCGAATAGGTATGGTAAATAATCTAGAGATTATTTGAAGAATGCGAGAGGGTCTGTGTATATTATTTGCAAATCCTAAGCCCTAAGGGACTTGAGCAAGTGTAGATTTTGGTATCTTTGGGCACATGTGATAGTGCCTCTCCTCTTGGTAACAGCCAATCTGGACTAGGAGGCATGTTCTGGGCTTTCATATCTTCTACAGAGGTGATAGAGAAACCCAGATTGCCTTCAGGAAAGGGGGAATTAGAAGACTTTTGAGTTAATATGATGTAAGAAATGACTAAAGTATGGTTCTACTCATGGCCTTTCACCTGGCCTCCAAACTAGACCTTGCTCTACTTGGAGTATTTGGATTCTCACTTTCATCAATGCCTCAATCCAATGCCTCTTTGATCCAGGCACTGCTCTGCATACACTGGTGTCTCCAGCTTTAGTTCTGGTGTCCAGGGGTCTCCTTCAGGATCTGCCACAGCCCTTCTTCCAGGCCAGCCTACTCACCTCCATCCCTTCACCTACATAGCTCTCTGGGTGAGGTGGTATTGTTGAGACAGGGTCTCTCTATGTAGTCCTGGCTGGTCTCAAACTCATGGGCCTCCTGCCTTAGCTTCCTGAGTGCTGGGATTAATGAGGTGAGTTTTCTAAATTTGTGTCACTCCCTGTTACAATCTTTAATAAATATGGACAGAATCATCATTTGACTGATGACATTCATGATTTGGCCCAATGCCACTGTAGTAATGTTTTGTTATTTCCCCCTTCACAAGCACATAGGGTCTGGCCATACCATGTGCCCACTAGTCCCTTTGGACACCAAGCACTTTCTCATTTCTACCCATTTGCATATTGGACTAGAACAGAAAATCAGTTCAAAATCACTTGTACAAAAATAGAACATACCAGCATGAAGATAGCATATACCAATGAGAGCTTAGATCTTGAATGTCCAAGTGTTAAAGGTTGGTTCCCAGAGTGTTGTTATTGGGAGTTGGTAGAACCTTTAAGAGATGCCCTAAGGTCATTAACAACGTGTCTGAGAGTCCCTGGCAATGTGTCCTGCAAGGATGTTGCAGGATCCCACTCCCTCACTCAGTCTCTCTTTGGCTTCTGTTGAATGATTTTACTCTGCCACATACTCCTTCAACGATGTGCTGCCTCATGAGAGGCCCAAAGCAATGAAGCCAACCAATCATGGACTGGAAGCTCCAAACTTGTGGGCTAAAATAAACCTTTTCTCTTCATCAATCAGTTATCTCAGGTCTTAGTAACAGAAGACTAACACAATGCCCAAGTAAAACCTAGCATGAAACGTGAAACACATCTTAGTAAGAAGTCTCTTCTCTGTCCTAACTTTTTCCCAAGGAGAATATCTAGATGGCAACCCAATAGCTCTGACTTTGCATCATCTCCATGCCCTGAATTCTGAGACAAAAACTAGTTTTTATCACTAGCAGATTTCCAGAGAAGACTCTGGGGGTGTGGCGGGCATCGGGGCACACTCTAGCTGCTGCAGTAGAGAGGAACTCAGCACTATTCAGATCTCACAGGAGTGACATGGAGTGAAGGAAGCAGAGAAGCAGCTCCTCAAAGATGCTGGGGCTCAGCATCTCCTTGCTTATCGCCTTCTCTCACTCCCCTAACTTTCCTCAAGAGTCAAATGTTTCTACCAGAAGAATTTGTGAATGATTATATGCCTTTCCATCCATACAGAATGCTCCTGTTTAGCTGATCAACTATCCATCTGCTGTTTAGATGTGCCCCCCCACCTTCTCCCCTGGTTTTAATGTGGCCTGAATCACCAGCATCCTGAGCTCTGTTTTATAGGAGTGCTTGGCCAGTGTGTTTCACAGGCAGATGAGAATTCCTCAGTATCAGACAAGAACTGGATTCTTTATCCCTCTCCCTGCTTTCCTGCAGGTTCCTGGGAGCTGGCTGCCTCCTGGCTGAAGGCTCAGTCCTCTGTCAGCAAGTCTTGTCCATCGACAGTAGCTGGGTTCTAGAAGCAGCTGCCTTCCCTCTCTCCTTCCACGCTTGTCTTTCCCTTCAGAGCCTCAGCAGTCTACTTCTCTCACTAGTTTTCCCTGTCCCTGCCTATACCTTATAAACAGCTCCTTTATTAAACTTTCTTCATACTGCCCAATCAGGATACACTGCCTGGTTCCTACTGAACAGTCTTCTATTCAGCCCTACTGACCCAGCGTCCAACTCAGTACCTTTTACACCATGAGCACTTCATAAATCCAGGAATTAAGGAATGATTAAGCTTGGACAGAGAAATATTAAGCTCTATGTGGAAAATGGACTAGGAGAGAAACTTTCAATATTTTTTTAAACCAGGACTCATAGAATTTATGTGCATACCTATTACACACACACACACACACACACACACACACACAGTGGTTGTGAAGGTTTGGGAAGCAGTTCTATGTGGGATGCACTGTGATATTTTCTATTTCGGTCTGCTCCATTTCAGTTTTCAAATCAACTTCTCATTGTGGTCTGTAAAAAATGGTTTCAAGGCATGCAAATCATAGCTGGCCATGGCTTAAAAAACCATGGCCCGGTGACTTTCAGCATTCACCCCTCTTCATTTTGGAGAGGCAGTTCTAGGGCACAATGGATGAGGATGGAATAATGTCACAATGGGAGCTGGTGTCGATGCTTTGAGAAATTGTAGAATTCTTGCTCTGAGTTAGCTTCTTTTAAGGTTTAACCTACTTTGAGACTCTAATTTGAATCACACTGCCACACTTCAGATTCAGAAAAGTTGATGTCTGGGAACCACAGGCTCCAGAGTGAACCTGACCCTGAAGAGGACAGCCATCACGAAGGCTCTCTCAGTGGTCCCTGACCTTCCCCTGCTGGGTCCCATTCCCTCCAGCAGCTCCTCTCCTCGACAAAAACATTGCTGATTGTCTGCTTACATGCAGTGTTCGGCCAAGAGTACAACATAGGTCTGCCTGTTTCACCCAGGCCATTAATTCCATTTGAAGCTGGGTAGTCCCAAGTTTCAAACTCAGCACACATCTGTGGTCCTGTCCCCCTGCAAGCATTGTATGATTCTATCGTGCAAAGTAAGTTTTATGTTCTCTAAAATCAAGTCTCCTCTTCTACTGGCCATCTGTCATTGTCCTGAGAACCAAACCACAAGGCTAGGGGAAGAGCATAGAAATGGTCACAGATATTATTTAGCTACTAGTCAGAATCCAATCCATCAACTCTATCTTCACCCAGGCAGCAAGCACCTCCCTAAAGTCTCTTGAGACAACGGCAGAAAAGCCTAGGGGTGTGTGTGTGTGTGTGTGTGTGTGTGTGTGTGTGTGTGTGTGTGTGTGTGTGTGTGTGTGTGTGTGTGTGTGTGTGTGTGTGTGTGTGTGTGTGTGTAAGAGAGAGATAGAGACAGAGAGAGACAGAGAGAGAGATAGAGAGAGAATAGATATGTTTTGGCCTCCAGCTTCTTGGAACCTTAATGGGATGTACAAATCCATTCACCTGCTCATTCACAGGTTGGCAAATGCACACTCTATGTACAGTATGTCAGAACAAGAAAGACAGCAGACAAAACAGAGACCCATCCCTACCATCATGTTCTAGTAAGGGAGACAAAATCAAACAAGTAAGGTTACAAGAGACAGAGCTCAGCACTATGCAGAAAGTGATCGTGCAGGTGACGGCACAGCAGTGAGTGTGTGACTGTTAGTGTCATTTTGGTGCCAGTGGTGGTTTCTGGAGAAGGTGACCTTAGAGGAGAGAGATGATCAGAAGAAAGACCAGAGCCTGAGACAATAGACACCTGTATCCTGAGGAGATGTTGAGGCCAGAGCCTGAACTATAATGGTCTGAGCTGAGAGCCTGTGTCAGCACACAAGCTGATGCTGTGTAACACATATGTCCAGACTGCAGACAGGCTTGCCAGATGAGCAAATCTGAAAAGGACTGCAATGGAGAAAAAGGTGACTGCTGGCCATGGCAGAAACTGTCCACTCCCTCCTGCTAGCATGGGTTTTTTGCTTTTAATCAAGCCCAGACCCCAGAAAAAGGTGATGTCGTCGTCGTCATCGTCATCATTGACATTGTCCTCCTCCTCCTCCTTCTCCTCCTCCTCCTCCTTCTCCTCTTCCTCTTCTTCCTCCCCCTCCCTCTCCCCCTCCTCCTCCTCCTTCTGGAGTTTGAACTCAGGGCCTGAGTGCTGTCTCTGAGCCTCTTTGTGCTCAAGGTTAGCGCTTTACCACTTGACCCACAGCACCAATTCTGGCCTTTTCTGAGTGGTTTATTGGAAATAAGAGTCTCAAGGACTTTTCTGCTTGGGCTGGTTTCAAACCATGATCCTCAGATCTCAGCCTCCTGAGTAGCTAGGATTACAGGTATGAGCCACTAGGGTCCGGCATGATGTCTTTTTTGCTTCTTCTCTCCCCTCTACCTGTCTCTGTTCTTCCCCTCCAAGGTCAGAGCAGACGAAGGACAGGAGAAAAGGCAGACCTTGCCCATACCCAGCCTAGGCCTGGGCCCAAAGGACAGAGTTACTTTTCTTTCCATAGACTTTAGGACAGAGTTACTTTTCTTTCCATAGACTTTCACCAAGCTCGGAGCTGGCTCAGGACTGATGTTCCCTGGAGAACTCAGGCCTCAGGTAACTCAGAGGCCCACGGATGGTCAACCCAACCATGGTGGAGGGGCTCCTGCATGCATGGTGGCTATTCCTTCTGAAGAGGAAGGCTGCTTCCTATTGATTGGACTAGATATTGTGTATGAGAGAGAGAGAAAGAGAGAGACAGAGACAGTCAGACAGACAGAAAAATTCAGAGAAACAGAACCTTCTGCATAGTTTTGGGGGATTAAATGATCTGACATGCTTGGAGGAGTCCTGTGGTCCTGACCTGGGCAAGAGCTCCCTTATCTAATGATTCTCCCAGAAATCTGCTTCTGCTCACCTTCTTCTCCGCACCTCATTGAATTTTCACATTTAAATAATGCAGCTACTCTGTGCAAAGGAACATAATTCCCTGTGGTAGCCTGGCAGACGATGCTTAGAGATCTGGTTGGCAAACGGGCACACAGTTGCTGGCTGTGGGTGGTGAGTGGCTCTCCTGGCTACTTAGGAAGCTGCTGTGTGCTGCAGTCTTCCCAGGCTGGACCAGCAGCCCAGCACACCATCTATAAATAAATCATCTGGCCTTTAAGCCAGGCCTCACCTGTGTATAACTCATGCCTGTCATCCTCCCTACTCAGGAAGCTGAGATCTGAAGATTGAGGTTTGAGGTTTGGAGCCAGCCATGCCCTGCCCCCCCCAAAAAATTCAGTGAGACTCTTACCTCCAATTAACTAGCAAAAAGTTCAAGAGGAACTGTGGCTCAAGTGGAAGAGCACCAGCCCCAGTGTCTGCAGGTGCGCACGCGCGCGCGCGCGCACACACACACACACACACACACACACACACACACCATCTGGTCTTTGTCTCATGTTTGGCAGCAAGGAAACTGCTTCCCAGATGTGTGAGATTAAAGGTGCACCTTGTGGCCCCTGGAAAGGATGGTCCTTGTCATTCCAGACCCCACAAGCTCCCCCCTCTCCCATAGTGGCTTCAGAACCAAACCTGGAGTCCCACCCCCATCTGCTGATTTACAGTCCAGACCATCACAGAGAATCTTCCGCTTAGAATTTAAAACTTCATTTCCCCTTTAGTTTCCAGACAAAGACTGACCAGGGGCCGGTTGGGGGCTGTACGTAGCAGGCTGCTGCTTCATTGGCACACCCAGCAATCGGCTATCCCTGGAACTGTCTCTGTCCTTTGCACCAGCAGTGGCTGACTGATTATATTCCTCCATCTTTGCACCAAGAAAAGCAAATATCCCTAGCAAATGCTGTTTGCATTTGCTCCAGATCCTCTGGGCTCTGTGTGTGTGTGTGTGTGTGTGTGTGTGTGTGTGTGTCAGAGAAAGGGGGGACCCTGCCTTGGGGGGTGGAGACACTTTGGGCTATCAGACACAGCACTGAAGCTTGAAGAGGTGCTGATGCTCAATATCACATGCAGAACTTGCATTTCAAACTTTCAAACCAGAGAATAACTAGTCTTGTTACATACAGAGAGCAGCAAGGATTACTGCTTAAAAGAGGAAGAGGAGGGGAAAAGGGAGGATAGGTAGGAGGGAAGGAGAAAGGGAGGGAGAGAGAGGCATGAAGAAACATCCAGTACTCCTAAGGGTTCCCTTGCTGGGCAGATGCACAAACTATTTGTTCAGCTGGCAAATCGTTTGCCTGGCTGCCCTGTGGAAGGCCATGAACCCACTTCCTCCTGCCACAACTGGTTACAAAGCTCAAGCTGGGTTGTTACATCAGTGTCGTTCACCTCGCTGCCCCTGGGGGAGATGCCCAGCTTGGAAAGCAGCCCTAGTCTTTTCCAACACAAATAAGCTGTAATCTGAGGTAGCAAGCTTGACGCTAGAAAATGGAGAGCAATTTCTAGGGACCGATAGGTTTCCCATTGGAATCTGCATCTTTCCAAGAGCTAGGCCTTGGTTCCCATTCAGATTTGCAGGATAGTCTGGGAGATTGTCTCTGAAAAAAATGTTTGGTGATTGTGACAGGGAATGGCCCCAAGTCACTGAATGTGACAGTGCGGTTCTTTGGCCAGGCTGCTTTGCCTGTTTGAAGCCCTTGCAAGAAAATTGAACCCTCCCCAGACCAGAGGGCACAGAAGCAAATGCCAAGTCTTCCAGCTTTCTTTGAGTACAGGGCATGGAGCAAAGGGCACCACTATTCTTCTTCCTTGCATTTTCCTAAGTAGGAGCTAGCTCACATTAGCACCGTGGACATATGTTAAGACACAGGCACTTTTTTGGATCAAGTCATTGATGGAGCAACAAACTTGACTTCTTCAGGAGCAAAATTCCATTGTGTTCTAAGCCTCAGGGGTCCAAGGAGGGGTCAAGAAGGGAGTCATGCTGTCTTGTGAGGTGACTGTGCTCCTGGACCCTTTTGCAGCCCTGGGCCTGGGGCCTGGGGCCCGGGAAGAGGTCAGTTCGGCTTGCTCTGCCTTGGGGAGCTCTAGAAACAGTTTTTGCATGGGACAAGGGCCTTTCCCTAAATCTTTCTCTCTAGCAATACTACTTATGTCTTGCCGCAGTGGTGAATATTACTATTCACACCAGAAATAGACCTTTCCCAGGTTCTCGCACTTCAGCTCATCCAATGTTTTATCAAAATATTAACAGCCAGATGGAAAACCAGAGCAAATAAACCCTCTGCCCATACAGAAACAATAAAGACCTGACAACTGGACCTGTTTCTATTTCCTTCTAACCCTCTTTGGCCCTGGGAGGTTGCAGCCCAGAGATGCCTAGAGGCTGGGATGTGCACAGGACAAGCCTGCAAGCTGGCTGAGAAAAAAAAATGGGGTTGGTGATTTCTGGTACATGATAAAATGAATCTCTAAATGGTCAGAAAACCCCTTCCTTTTCTTCTTTCCTTTCTCTTTCTCTTTTTCTTTCTTCCTTTTCATTTTCCCTCAGCCTTACTAAGGTGTAATAACAAAAAAGCCTGTATGCTTTTAGGGGGATATGATTCTATTATGTAATTTGATAAAGTATAGAATTATGTTAATCAAGTTAATACAGCTACCATATTGCTTAGTTATCATTTGTATGTGTAAGAGACCATTGGAGACTTGCTCTCTTAGCAAATTTCCAGGATTCAGTATAGCACAAACTGACTGGTGAAGCCTGTCTCTATTCTCTTCTGGAGGAAATCTTAGGAGACTGGAATAAAATCAGAATGAAGCCTCTTGGACCCTTCTGATCCTCAACAAACCCGGATTAATTCTGAGACTTGCCAAAGCTCCAGCTTTAGAAATTACTACAAACAACAGTAACAACACACAAAAGCATGGCACTGACAATAGCGTATACCCTTGAACTCTTTCTCCACAGCTGGGCTGGATTGGATCTGTCTATACTCTCCTTCTTGGACACTCATGGCAGGGACAGGATCTTGAAAATGAAGTAGTTTTTTCTGTACAGCCTCATAGACGGTGAGTTGAGTGGCAATTATTATTGATTGCTAACTGATTACATATGCAAGTACTGATATATATGTGTGTGTGTGTGTGTGTGTGTGTGTGTGTGTAATTTGCACAGCATTTTTACAGTTTTTGAAAAGCAATGTTGCCTACATCCTATTATTTGCTTCCAACGATAGCCCTGGGAAGGGTGGGATATCTTCAAGTAAGCTCACGAGCATGTTCACATCCAGAAGACAAAATTATGGTCAAACTCATCACCCAGACTTCTAGTCCTGAATTGTTTCTTCAATTCTGCCCTGCCTTCACAGCTTAGACCTGGCTGATGTCATATTTTCATCAAAGAATTGTTCATTCATTCATTCATGCATGCATTCATTCCTTTCATTAATACCTACTCAATTCCACACATTCGTTTCTGTCTCAGATGGGGAACCATCTGACAAGAAGGAAAGGCTTGTGTTGTGGCTGAGAGTGCAGATGTTCAAGGCTGGTTATTTAGGATTGAATCCCAGTTTACCTATCTTCTAGTTGAATAACCTGGACCATTTCTCCATACCTTTTGTGGCTCAGCTTCTTTATTTATCAAGCTTCTTTTGGGGGGCTCAGTTTCTTTATCTGTAATATAGATAATTATAGTGCCCATCTGAGGGAGATCTTGTGAGAATTAAAGTTCCTAGAAGTAGTAGCTGAAAACTGAACCTACCTTATAGAAAGGCTCAGTTCTGTTTCTTCTTAGTAAAGAGAGATTGCCCTATGCAACGAGCAATGGGCCTGTGAAACTATACAACTTCCTGGCTTCACCTGGGGACTGTTGTGATGACTGTATGACTTGTACCCAGGACAATCTTAGGTTAGCCAGTGGGGTGTCTCAGTGGAATTGTAGGTGGTATTTCCTTTAAGTGTTTGTTGGCTTAGAGGATAAATTGCATGATTACCTTTCAGCAAGCTGGTCATCTACCAGCTGTGAGCTGTGCACAACTCTAGATGACATAGAAACATGGTGAGATTAAATCAAGGGAAGGGACTGGCTAGAAAATGGAACTTAATACAATCACACAGCATACAGGAAATATAGTGAGTGGAAGATTCTGGCAGAAACAGAGCTCATCTAATAGATAACTTGATTTCTTATATTTTCTTGAAGATTGCCTGAGTCATGATTAGTCTGGCCAAACCTCCATGGATGGAAGTAAAGGGCCACTTCTGGGACAAGGTAAGAACTGCTGTCTGGGACTTCCCTTCCTTCCTATGCTGAGGTGACTTGATGAGTGAGGAAACACACCTACACTGAAGCCTTGTGCAGTGAAGCCCTTGCCAGCCTGCATTAGATTTGTGTGCAAGAGAGGAAAATGCTGTCTGGTGAAGCCATTGAGGTTTCTTGTTACAGCAGCACAGCTCATTCTGTTCTAACGTTGAAATGAGCACTGCTGTACTCTGAGATCATTTTTCAAAAACACGAAAACACAACGATCTCCTCTTGGCTTTCTTCTAACCAAGCTGTTTCATTCCACAGTATTTCAATGGGTTCAAGCCTCCTGTTTTCTCTACAGGATCTGCCAAGGTACCTCCAATACTCCAACAAGTTGCTTATTGTGTGCCAGAGATATGGATGGATTGTGACTGAGATATAACTGTAGATTCTCATAATTCAAAGCAGAATTCCAACTTACCTACCTAAGAAGTCCTGGTTATCTATCTAGCCCCTATTTAAGGATTTCAATAAGGACTTGCTTCCCCTAAGGTTAACATTTGTTTGTTTGTTTTGTGCCAGTACGAGGGCTTGCACTCAGGGCCTTATTATCTCATTTGGCTTTTTTGCTCAAGGATGATGTTCTACTACTTGAACTGCAACTATATTTCTGGCTAGCTATACTTCTTTGCTAGTTAAATGGTGAGAAGTGTTTCACAACTTTCCTGCCTGGGCTGGCAAAAATAAAAAGCACCACCAAGTATGGTGCTAATGATAATAATAGCTCTAATAACCTTGGGTTATTATTATAATAATTTATAATAATAACCCAAGGTTATTAGAGCTACCCAGGGCTTCATTCAGGAAGTTCTTGAGGGCCTGGCCAAGGACCTAGTAAATCTAGCTCTGT
Source organism: Dipodomys merriami (assembly GCF_024711535.1). Classification (NCBI taxonomy): domain Eukaryota; kingdom Metazoa; phylum Chordata; class Mammalia; order Rodentia; family Heteromyidae; genus Dipodomys; species Dipodomys merriami. The sequence continues at coordinate 171,835 of NW_027206254.1, forward strand.
TTCACCATCTACAGATTCCCAAACCTTCTTTCCCATGTTACCACCTACTTCCTACTTCCCCAACCTGTTTGTGCTTTCCTGCTATTTTTTTTTTTCATTTTTCTCCTTGTTACTCACACATGGTATAAGGTTGAACACAGACATTTATTTGTAAAATCACTCCTAGGGCTCCATGCACACATCAATGAAACCCAGGGGGAACCAGACAGATGGCATTGTTCTGGCTACAAATCCAGTCAACAGAAATACAGAAATGTCCTTTCCGCTGGAGGACACGGATGCACCGACATGTCCGGTGAGGAGGCAATTTGGTCTGACTTCTGTGAGGAAGTGGTAGGAGCCTCCTTTCCATTGGTTTGCATCCCACAAATATCCACTGCAGGCCTCCGCGGTCCTCCACCCGCCAGCGGGAGGGTGGCAATGTCAGATGCCCGGACCTTCTCACATGCCCATCCTTATGCTCTGAATGATCTGAAAGATAGCTGAAAGGGGAAACCAAAACAGACAGCTCAGACACCAGACAGCATGCTGTCAGAGACTCAACCCACCCCTGCCCTCAGCTTCTGCTGACCCTGGTCTCTTCACAGTCTGCTCACAGCTGATTAGGTATTTCCTAACAAGGAGTTAAGTTAACAAGGGGTCAGTGAACTTCTTTCAAAGGCAGCCTGGCTCTGTCTGCTGATGGATGCCTTAGGGATTTAGGGCTAAGGCCTGCTAATTCCACCAGGAGTTAAGGCCAGAAATCCCTCAGGGTAGAGAGGATGGCGGAGGCTCCCTCCCCAGACATGTTCTGTGGCTGCTGGGTAACAGGGGCATGTGGGCTTTTGTGCAGAAACTGCACTCATTAAGCAGGTCAGTGGATCTACATGTTCAAAATGGCCATGACCTGTAAAATAAGCGGCTCTATGCAGAAAGGAAGGCCAGGTGCTCGCAGCAGCGCGGGAAGCTGGGCCTCTGGCTATCTGAGGAACGCAGCATGCAGAACACAAAGACACAATCTGTGTCTTTTGGCTGCCTAAGAATCTCTGAAATAGACTATCTCTTATTCCAGAGCAATAGTGATTTATTCAGGGCTCAGTCTCTATGAGTTGGGCTGGAATAAGGGATAGCCTGAAGACCACAGAGGACTTCTGCATTCCTGACTCACTTGGAAGGAGCTGCTTAAATATGCTTCTACCCTAGTTCTAGCCATTAGACTTCAAATGTATCCCAGGAGAGAAAACTACCAATTCCTTTTTACACCTTCCCATGTAATCTGGTTGTCAATGTGGACAATGATGATAAGAGTGGCTACAATATAAATGAATAATTTTTATGATGCTTTATTTTTATTTTTTGAAAGGAGCCTTGGTATTATGTAATCATGTTTAAAAACAGAGTAAACCCCTGAGCTGTCAGAGATCTGACCCTAGAAGATATCTAGGAACACAGCTTCCTAAGGTGACCGCAGCAAAGCTAAGCTCTTCAGAACCCTCAGAAAACAAGTCCTTTGCCATTTCATCATCTAACATTAGTGGCCACCTATAGGTTATATACCTATTATCTAAAATGCTTGAGACCAGAAGTATGTAAGATTTACAATTTTATTTTGGATTTTGGGATTTCTTACACATGTAAGAAATTATCTTGGAGATGGAAAACAAGTCAATACAAAATTTATGATTGATTACCTATGGTTCATGCCTATAATCCTAGATACTCAGGAGGCTGAGATCTGGAGGATTATAGTGTGAGGTCAACCTGGTCAGAAAAATTCACTGGACTCCATCTCCAAAAATTACCAACAAAAAGCCAGGCTGGAGGTGTGGCTCAACTGGCTAAAATAGCAACGAGGCTGAGCAAGCATGAGCCCTAGTACGACCAACTTTTAAAATATCTATTTATGTTTTATATACACCACATACATATAGGCTTACAGTACATGTATAAATATTTTAAATCATCTTTACATAAATCAAAACTTCATGGTATTGAATTTTCTACACATTGCATTATGTCATCACTTAAACTGCTTTAGATTTCAGAGCATTTCAGATTTTAGATTTCTGAATTAGGGGTGTTCAACATGTGCCAGGAGCTGTGCATTGAGAATACAAAAGGAAATAACCCAGAGGGCCCTGGGAATCATTCTTGGATAGTTCATAGCCACTTCCTTTCCCAAATGAAAGATATTAACCATAATCATTTGGTATTAGGTCTTTTCATAAGTATTTGGTCCCTATATCATAATGAGAAAGAATACTTAATAATGCTCACTGTGATAGTTATAGAAGACAGACAGTGTGAAATAATGAAACAGCTTCGGGTTGCTCTGTTTCTGGACCTCCATTTCCTTTTCTTGTTTCTCTCTCTCTCTTTCTCTCTCTCTCTCTCTTTCTTTCTCTCTCTTTCTTTCTTTCTTTCTTTCTTTCTTTCTTTCTTTCTTTCTTTCTTTCTTTCTTTCTTTCTTTCTTTCTTTCTTTCTTTCTTTCTTTCTTTCTTTCTTTCTTTCTTCCTGTCACCTTATTCTTATTTCTGCTCACATCTCTATTACTATGCCCATTTGCATCAGGCTGTCTTCTGTTATTTTGTTGCTATATGGATGGGGAACTTTTTTTCTACCAAGAGCTATTAGGATATTCATAAACAGCATTAAAAAATGACTAATACAGGTAGATGTATACACTTGTCCCATGGGCAGCCAATGAGAAGCATGAATATCTGTTCTAGCATGTACCAAATGATTTTGTGGCCCATATCAGGGCTGGACATTCCCCACCCTTGTGAGACTAAGCTTAAACAACAACAATAACAAAGTAGAATTAAAATTGAAATCTACCAACTCTACTCAACTTGGAAAGAACTCTCAGTAGATTAAGTGAAGGAGTTAGTTTAACAATTTAGGACATTTGGCTAATCTTGAGTTCTTGAGAGAGTCTTGACAGAGAAGACAGTATCCTACTAAAACATAAACTTCTAGAAATACTTGATGCTTCTTTCCTCACTAACAAGATAAAAAGAATTAAAGATTACATAAATATTTTGTATTCTGGCTCAACAGGAATACTAGGAGGCAACTGGACATGCAACAACATTTGGAAAAAAAAGTATGTCATGCTTTAGGCTCTGTTCTTGGGACTGGGGAATTGTCTTAATCTTGACAAAACAAGGTGAATTTATACAGAGTGGAAATGAGGGTGAGATGGAGCGGGATTGTATCACAACCACTGAATGGCTGTGTGACTACACACTTCACTTATTGTCTTGAAGGCTTTTCCTTCTTCTGCGACATGATCATCATATTTGCAACAATCATAGGGATTAAAGATATATGTGACATGGCATAAAAAGGCTCCTCACACCATCAAGATGTCATGCCCCTCACCACTACAGATTCAGTATCCTTATCCAAAGTGCTTGGCCATGGAAGAATATCAGATTTCAAAAATTCATGAATATTTGCATATAATAAAAAGATCTTGGGAATGGAACCCATATCAAAACACAAAATTCATTTGTTTCATATACACCTTACACACACAAGCCTGAAGGTAATTTTTATACATCATTTTTACTGCACCTGCATTGTGACTATGACCTTCTTATCATACAAGCGCAACTGTTCAATTTTCCACTTGTAGTACTATATTGGCACTCAAAAAGTTTGGGATTTTGTAGCATTTCTTTCTTCTTTTTTCTTTCTCTCTTTTTTCTTTGTCAGTTGTGAGATCTCAACACAGGACCTAGGTGCAGTCCTTGAGCTTTTGTGACTTTGAGTCACAGCACCACTTCTAGCTTTCTGGTGGTTAATTAGAGATAAGTGTCTCATGGACTTTCCTGCCAAGGCTGGCTTCAAACCACAGTCCTTGGGTCTCAGCCTGCTGAATAGCTAGGATTACAGGCGTGAGCCACTGGCACCTGGCTTTGTTTGTTTGTTTGTTTTAGTACCAGGGCTTTAAACGCTGGGTCTTGTGCTCTGGGCAAGTGCACTACAACTTAGGCCAATATCTCTATCCATTTTTGCTTTGTTTTTCAGGTAAGATCTTGAGCTTTTTGCCCAGACCTGCCTTGAATTGTGCTCCTCCTACTTACCTCCTCTGAGTAGCAAAAATGACAAGTATGAGCCACCATACATGCTCCTGTTTTAGAGCATTTTAGATTTCAGATTAGAAGTAGCCAACCTACATTATGATTAATACAATGATTACTGCTTATCTATGTTTGATCATGAAAAATCAGTACTTACATATTATCTGCCACCCTAAAACGTATGTACTTTGAGAAATTATTGCATTTGGGCCCTGCATTTTCTGTTTATAAAATGGGACATTTAAGTAACTTGAAGAATCCGAAGAACTAAATACAACAATATATATAAAAGATCTGTCCCTGACAAGTGCTCAAGAATGTTACTTTTCTCCCTTAATCATGTCTTTAGACAAAAAAAAAATCATTAGGATATTGGTCAATTAATTTAGTGAATTCATGACTTAGCTGTCCTAGGTAGTGGTTTATCACTCAATTCTCTTTACAGAACTACTACAGATCTCTCTAAATCATCTTAGACAAGCCAGGTGCTAGTGGCTCATGTCTATAGTCCTAGCTACTAGCAAGGCTAAGATCTGAGGAGCATGGTTTGAAGCCAGCCGGGGAAGACAAATCTGATAGACTTATCTCTACCTCACCAGCAAAAAGCCAGAAGTGGAACAGTGGTTCAAGTGGCAGAGTGCCAGTCTTGAGTGAAACAGCCAAGGGGAATGTGAGGCTCTGAGTTCTCTCGCCCCAGTAAAAGCACCAAAACAAAATAAAAAACCAGACAAAATTTGCATGCCTCCAAGTAGTAAGACCTTCCTTAAAACAACTTGTCTATTTCTTGGAGTTTGCTTTAAAAATAAAAGGACATTTCTGATCTTAATTGAATCTGTGAATTAACTTGCAAAAAATCCAGTAGTTTTGTTTTAATAGGTATGGAGATAGCCCTTTAAAACAAACCCTCTTAGAGAAATTACTTCGATTAGAGTCTATTTTAAGCTCACATCTCAGAAACCGGAGATACTGATGTGTTTATTATTCCTTTTCCAGTTGTATCCATGTCTTTTAAGAAGTCTTCCACATTTTATACCAATTATGTTAATTGTAATTCTGTGTGCTTGCCAATACTGACCTGCAGAGTAACCCTGGCCTTCTAAATGCTGACTGGAAGGCAGGGAACAGGAAGGGAGCCAACTGGAGTTCAAAGAGAAAGGAAGCAGGGAGTCTACACCCTGACAAGTTAATAACCTAACAGTGGGTGAACAAAGCTGAGAAAACAGCCAAGCAGGCTGCAGGAGAGGGGCAGAGAAACAAGCAAGGCAGGGGAGAGAAAAGATGCCAAGAAAGGGAGGGACGGCACGCATTCCAGACCAGAGACCAAGTCTTGTGCAGGTCACTCACAGAGGCTGAGAAAAGTCTCTGTAAAATCTAGGTGTTGGTGGCTCATACCTGTAATCCTATCTGAGATCTGAGGATCATGATTCAAAACTAGCCTGGGCAAGAAAGTCCATGAGACTCTTATCTCTAATTAACCACCTGTCTGGTGGTTAGAGCTATGCCTCAAAATGGTAGAGTGATAGCCTTGAGCACAAAAGCTCAGGGACAGTGGCTAGCCCCTGAGTTCAAGCCCCACCACTAAGAAAAAAAAAGTCTCTGTGAAAAGTAGGAAGTACAAGAATGAACACGCTTCAAGTTTCGTACCCACCTATCTGCATTTAGGATCCTGGCCCTTGGGGACCCTAGATGATCATAGCTGTGGGTTCCTCAGCTTCTCTCATCTAACTGTGTGTGTGTGTGTGTGTGTGTGTGTGTGTGTGTGTGTGAAAATACCATACAGAGGGGTTACAATTATATGAGCAAGGTAATGAGTACATTTCTTATCAAGCATTGTTGCCTCCTCCTTTGTTTCCCCTTCCCACTCCTCCTCATCTCCCTTCCCCTCCTCCCCCCATTCTTACCCCTCCTTCTCCCCCAAGCACCAAAGTTGTAAAGTCTGTTTTTCAACATAATGCCTTGTACAACTCATTGTTGCAATAGGTCTGCCTGTATCCCTATTTAAGCAATTTGTTTTTTCCCTTCCCCTCCACAAGTTATACCAACATCAAATACAGTAAAAACAGGGGTTATACCGTGGGGGAGTCTCATCTAACTCTTAAGTCCCTAGGCTAGAGCATGCTCAACTCAGACAAACAAGAACAGTGTGCCTGATTCCACATCTTCCTGGTCCCCAGCCCACATGGTCCACTTCCTTTCCTTCTATTCCTGCCTCAATTGTCATTATCCTAGCTTCTCCCCTCACTTCGTAAGAAGCATCTTTTGCTGAAGTCATAAAAGACCTTGTGTCACTGCATGTAACAAGTGTTCCTTGGCCTTCTTCTTCTTCTTCTTTTTTTTTTTTTTGGGTCCGGTCATGGGGCCTGAACTCTGGGCCTGGGCGCTGTCCCTCAGCTCTTCAGCTCAAGGCTAGCGCTCTATCACTTGAGCCACAGTGCCACTTCTGGCTTTTTTCTTTTTGCTTATGTGGTGCTGAGGAATCAAACCCAGGGCCTCATGCATGCAAGGCAAGCGCTCTACCACTGAGCCACCTTCCCAGCCCTTCCTTGGCCTTCTTTTGCCTCACTACCCTCTTTCCACCACTGGACACTAACATTGCCTCTGGGATGCCCCAGCCTCCTAGTTTCTAGTGTTCTTTTCTTTAGGTCTTTCTTCTAAGCTTCTTTTATGGGATCATCTTCCTCTTCCTAAACCATTAGACTTGGGCACTAATATCAAACCATGAGCATCACTGGCTTTCTTCTCTTCATTACATTTTCTCCTAAGGCAACTCATCCTGACCCACAGTGTCAGTGGCATCTAGCTGTTGACGACTCACAAATGTGTACCCCAGCCCTTACTTCTCCTCTAAGCTCCAGATGCCCATCTTGTACCACCTAACTGTTATCTTCATTTGAGTGGCTCTAAAATACTTCAAACTCATTAGGACCGTCTCGTGGTCTCTACCCACTGCCAAAACTGGTGGTGTTATCTTCCATTCTACATGTGAACTCAAAATACTAGGGTCATCCCTCACACCTCCAATTAATGGCAGGATGCATGGATTTCTCCTAAAAATATTAGATGTATGTGCCCTTCTTTTGATTTCCTCCCACCCACCACCCAAGTCCAGGCCACATCATCTTTTTCTACACACTGCTATGATCTCCAGCTGATCCACTCCTGTTGTTCAATCCTTTCTCTACACTATTACAGAATTATTGTTTATTTTTAAGAAGCAAAGAACATAGTGTCACTCCTATGTACTCCTGAAGCTTAGTACTGCCCAATTCTTTTTTTGGGGGGGGGGTTCCGGTCGTAGGGCCTAGAACTCTGAGCCTGGGCGCTGTCCCTCAGCTCTTCAGCTCAAGGCAAGCGCTCTACCACTGAGCCACCTTCCCAGCCCTAGTACTGCCCAATTCTTCATGGTCTACAGATTCTGGCTCCTATCTACCCATCCAGATTCACCTGCTGCTCTCATCCCCCGTGTGGTACCCCCTCATAGCTTCCAAAAGCTCCCTGGTCTTTCACAGAGCTTAAAACAGTCCATTATTTCTGTCCTGAAATACTTCTCTTCCCTGTCCCATAACCTTGTTTCCTTCATAACATGTATATATATATATATATATATTTTTTTTTTTTTTTTTTCAGAGAAAGCTTCTTTGACCCATTGGAACAGAGGTTCTCAAACTTGAGTGTGTATCAAAATCTCCTGGAGATGTTTTAAAACATCTGGGCTATACCCCCCAAATATCTAATTCAGTGGGTCTGGGGTAGGGACATATTGAGACTATTTCTAACAAGCTTATGGGGGTGTTGAGGCTGCTGGTCTAAGGACACACTTTGAGAACCACTTGCCCAAGAGTTGATCAGCCCTTATATGCTTTCATAGACTCATTTGGCTCTTCTTTAAAGAATTTTACATAGTTTAGGATAATTACTAGATTAAATCATCTTTCTTTCTGAATTCCAGGTTAAGTAGATACCATGTACAATGTAGATCCACTGCAAAGAGTACAAAGATAAATACATTTATAAAACCTCCACTGAAATCCTAGCTATTTAGGAAGCTGAGATGGGAGGATCACAGCTTGAAGCCAGTCAGGAAAATCTGTGAGATTCTTATCTTGAATTAGCCATCAAAAAGCCAAAAGTGGAGCTGTAGCTCAAGTGGTAGAGTTCCAGCAAGTGAAAAAGTTAATGGACAGCACCTAGGCCCTAAGTTCAAGTCCCAGTAATGGCATACGTGCCACACACACACACACACACACACACACACACACACACACACACACACACACACACACACACACGGAAGAAAGAAAAGAAGGAAGGAAAGAAAGGAACAAAGAATCCCTAAAACCTTACATTACTACTTTGCAAACCAAAAAAGATCAAATAGCTACCTTTGGATCCCAAAGTCCCAAGATCTGAGTCCTTGGAGAAGCCAAGACACCACATACCATAAAATACCAATGGCTTTGGATCATGTCATGCTGACCCTGAGGACTAACTCTTCCTGGCTACAAAAGAGTTCCAGAGAGACACCGGGAAGACTCGAGTGGTTCCCATAGGAAACTGTCAGAAAGGGAGACTTGTCAGATTCATAACCAATTTTTATTGAAAACAAATACTTGATGAAGAGAAATCAAGGCAGTTGCTGAGAAGAGAGATTAAGACGGACCAATGGAATATCCTTTAGGATAATAAGATAACTCTAGAAATCAAACTGTATTTTTCATTGGGAAAAATAAAAGATGAAAGTCTTGGTTTCAAAAAAAAAGTATAGGCCCTGCAAGATAAGCAGATATATTAGGAGACAAGACAGTGGAAAGGCAGCTCCTTTCTGCTGAGAAAGAAAACAGAAAGCAAGATAACATTCTCTGGTAGCTTCTCCAAAGATGGAGAAGAAGGAATAAAGAGAGATTCAAGAAATAGAAAAGGGCAAGAAGGCAATGCTAAAAAGCAGATATTATTAGAAAAGAATGTGATGCCTTCTAGCTACATTAAAAAAAGCAGAAAAATGTTCCCCAGAAAAGAGACCCTATGCAATCTCAGATACTCCTCCAGGACACTGGGTAGAGCGGCACTTAACAACAGAGGCCAACGGTCACCTTGAGAAAACTGATAGCTGGTGAGATGTCTCTTTCAGGCTGTCCGACTCAGATCCTGAGGAAGGAACTCCAGAGCAGAAGAATGGTTTCTATCCTTCTTCTAAGGCCATCCACTTCCTCATATACCTTATTTGCTGGTTTTCAGGGTGACTTCCTCTGGAGTCACAGTTTCCAGAAAGTTCTGTCAGTCTTCTGCTCAGCCTGCAAACATGGCAGATTGAAGTCTGTCCTAGAGCAAGTGTCCAGGAAAGAGAGAGAGGATCAGGGGCACTAGTGGCCCAATCAGGGAGCAGCTTGTGGCCAGGATAATGTTCCCTCCATCTGGGAACAGGCCTTGGTTTAACTAGACAACAGGAATTTCTGGAAAACACATTTTACTAGCAGAGGAAAATAGGGGATGTTTTAACAAGGGTTTTAACATAGTCGTATGCTAAAGGGTTGAAATTAGTGGAAAATTTTTACTCCATAGTATTCTTATGGAAATAGTAAGAGAAGGAATGTGAACTAATAAAAAGCAGATGAGTGTTAGAGTCTCAAAGAACTAGGTTTGGTTACTAGTTCTCTCACATTTTAGCTATAGGATATTGGCTGATTTCCTCCATACACCTCAGTTTGATTATCTAGAAAAAGAGCCTAATAAATAGCTTCTTCTGGAGATTGAGTGACTAGAAGAGAAAAATGTACATGTAAGATCTGGTGTTACAATATATTAGTCCTCAAGAAATGGTAGCCAAGGCTAGGTGCCAGCGGCTTACACTTAAAATCCTACCTACTTAGGAGGCAACGATCTGAGGATTGCAGCTCAGAGCCAGCCTAGGAAGGAAAGTCATGAGAGTCTCATCTTCAACTACACACCGAAAAGTCAGAAGTAGAGTTGTGGCTCAAGTAGTAGAGCATTAGCCAAAGGAAAATGTGAGGCAATGAGTTCAAGCCCAGATACTGGCACAAAGAAACACAAAAATAAGAAATGGTAGTGAAAACAGTATGCATCAATGGGCTAGTTTATAGTTCTTTCTGACAGCAGACAAGGTGTGGTTGTCCCTGCAGAGATGGCATCCCTACATCCCTGGTCCTTTGGCTTATAACTCCACTCTAGCTGTCCAGGTGCAGCTAGTCTGGGCCACGCAGACTAACATTGCCAATCTATGCTCTCCTCTCAAGTTATCTTGCTATCACAAAGCAAAACCATCAAAATATGTCAACTTCTTTTCCCTTCCCTGAAATCAGTCAGAATTTTTGTTAGAACCTTGTCAGGGGGTTAGAGAATAAGAAGGTGGTGTGAGAAAGGACCAGACATACCCTTACAATAACAGTAAATATTTATAAAACTGATCAAGCCAGGTATTGGTGGCGCATGCCTGTAATCCTAGCTACTCAGGAGGCTAAGATCTGAGGATCTATGTTTGAAGTCAGCCCAGATGGAACAGTCTATGAGTCTAATTAACCACCAGAAAAGCTGAAGTGGAGCTGTGGCTCAAGTGGCAGAGCACTAGCCCATAAAAACACTAAGGGATAGCATTCTGGACCTGGGTTGAAACCCCAGTAACAGCACAAAAATAAAAAAATTAAAAATTAAAAAAAAACCCTGACCATGACTCAAGTAAGCTTTTTATATGTGAAATGTTAGTCCTCAGAATTAGTAGCCCAGAGGATCCTGGGAGTACTGAAAAAGTCTTACCTTCTTTTAAGAATGGCAGAACCAAGATTCAGTATGGGCATAAGTCATTTAAACCAAGCTATATAGCCAAGAAGTAGGCAGAACCACGTATAAGCCTAAAGTCTCATCCTAGAGTTGGACCTCCTAGAAACCATGCTAACTCCCTCCTGTGACATATGGATATGCTCATTTGGTAGTTTTCAACCAACATGCTCTAAGATACAGTCCTCCCTTCAATCTTGTATTCTAGAAGATTTTATAGCACTGCCAATGGCTCACAAAACAAAACGTCTTAGTTGTTGGGAGAGGTCCTATTCTGACTTTCCAATCTAAGTCTCAAAGACATACCACCACTAAACTGGTGACCACATGGGGGCCACACTGGGAGTGAGGACCAGAAGACCATAACAAGAGCAGTCCTTTGGCTTTCTGTGTGTGCCTAGAACATCCAAGACTCAGTCTTTTCACTCTTCCACTTCATCTTGAATCTGTGGGTGTGGCCCTTGTAGAAATGAAGAAGGGGATGGGTGGGTGGACCTGGACCATCTCACTCAAGAGGTTCAGGCCCTGACAAAGAGAACATGAGGGAATGATTTCTTCACATCTATTCTAAAAGGTTGTAATGAACAAGGACCTGCTTATATGTTATCTCTCTCCAATCCCAGTCGTCCCAGGCAGTGTCTCTGGGGAGTCCAAAAGAAAAGTAAAATCTGTTAACTGACAAACAAATGCATTATCCCTTCCCAGAAACATGGGTTGAGGGGATGGATAGCGCCAAATAAACCTATCAGACTCTGTGCTCCAAGGCCCTAACTCTGTAGTGACAGGTATTTGCTGGCACCCTCTTTTGTAGATGGAGAATCAGAATATCCAGCAATACAGGATATCCACAATCACAAACACACACAATCCTCCCACCCACAAACATATACAAACACACCCCTGCAAACACAGAAACCAACATGTATAAAAACACAGAAAATCACACATACACAAACATACACAGGAGCCTACACAACTCCAACTACAACAGCTGTTCTCTCATTTATTGCTCTCTAAGATTTGAACCGAGTTCTTCAGCTTTAAGAAGAAAAAAGACAAATAAAGGCCGAAAGGCCGAAAACTACTCAGGTTTTCTGGTCTCAACTTTTTTTTCTTTCTGATTATTAAAGTAACCTGATTGTTGACAAATTTATATAGCATGGAAAATTATAAAGAAAATAAGTCACTAGTTAACCTTATCTCCCTAGAGGCCTGCTCTTGCTGGGGAGGCTTAAGAATAGACACTGAGACTTTGGAGCCATTTAGATTCTCATAATCTCTAATTAGGAAATGAATATCAGGATTTGCCAGAGAGGAGATGTAAAATTGAAATTAGGAATACATGGGGGAAAAATAGCCCAGGGGAACTGGGGCAAGGTTGGCATTTCCAAAGTTCCTGCAGAGAACTGGAGGATGATGGGAATTAAATGGTGGCTCTGTTGATCCCAGATGAAGCCTTAATTGAGGCTTATGAACAAAGAAACATTGAACCAGACTGCAAGGAGCTGCTGCAAAGAAAGTGTCACAGATTGCTGCTGTACAGTGTTAATGTACAGGTCACAGCACAGGCTCTGAAGAGGTGAAGAATGCCATGAGTCCAACAGAAGCACACATATGCAGATACTGACTCTAAACAGTCAAACTGTCAGCATAATGTATTAAGGAAAGGACCTACTGTGACCAAGACCAATAGGCATTCTAATCACAGGGAACTGAAAGCACTGAAGACAGTTGGTCTGGGAATACCGTGGCCAGGGATAGCTAAGATGAAAATGTGCCCTTTTGACAATACCACTCTCATGACAGACATTACTAATCAACTGATGACTATTTTCTCATTGAGCCTAGGTGTGACTCAAGAATCCTTCTCAATAAGGTTCTTAAAAAAGAAAGAAAAAAAGAAAGAAAGGAAGGAAGGAAGGAAAAGAAAGAAAGAAAGAAAGAAAGAAAGAAAGAAAGAAAGAAAGAAAGAAAGAAAGAAGAAAGAAAGAAAGAAAGAAAGAAAGAAAGAAAGAAAGAAAGAAAGAAAAAGAGCTGAAGATGTAAGAAAGAGAGGGGGGAAGTAAACAATCCAGGAGTTAGAGTTCTGGCATAAACAGCCGTGACAACTATCATTAATGGTCAGAAAAGAGCATCAAGTCTGCACAAGCCTTGGGAAGCTAGCAGCTGGTATATCTGTGTGACAGTATCTTTGCAGTGAACACTCTCAGACAGACATTCCAGGTCATGCTTGTCTTTACGTCTCAAGATAAAAACAAGCACTCTTTAAGAAGCTATCAAACAGTTCTCCAAAGAGGTAGGTTTTGAAACCTGGTTCAAAGAGAGCCAGGGTGAGCTGCTTATCTGGAAAGAGGCTCCAGTGTCTGAACAAATGGAAGATAACACTCTTACAAAAAAAGAGGAGAGGAAAAAAGGGCAATCTTCTAAGGGGCCTTAAATTCCTTGGACTTCAACGTGAATCTGAAACTCAGTGGATTAAGTAGAGACAAATTCAGCCACTTCAACAGGCTCAAGCCAACCCAAATCCCAGGGTGAGTAAACATTCAATTGAGAAAAAGGTTTTAAATTTCATATACAGATATGTAATATGCACACAGATACACACATATGGTTATTAAGTTCAACAAAATTGACCAAAGCAAAATATGGGACTGAATTGTCCTAGTTGGACAATTGCCATGTCTCACAAGAAGGCACTGTCCCCAGCTCAGAAGGCTGAAATCTGGAGGATCACACTTTGAGGGAAGCTCAGAGGAAAGGTTTACTAGACCCCATTTTAACCAATTAAAAGAAGAGTGTATGCTTGTCATACACTCTGGGCAAAAAAACGAGACCTTGTATGAAAATAACCAAACCAAAAATAAAGGTGTGGTACAAGCAGTAAAGCATCTTCCTAGCAAGTGCAAAACCCTGAGATAATAACCCCTGTACTGCCACACATACAAAAAACATTGTTTCCATTGTTTTATATCATAAGGGCAACTATACTAAAAAGCTCTATACTAGGGTTGCTTCATGTACTTTCAGTCTTTAACTTAAAGTACAAACTTCTCCTCTGACTTTGGTCTGCATGCCTGTACTTCTACCTAGGGAAGCATCAGTGGTATTATCTCTGAAAACTCATCCTTGGGGTGAAGAAAGCCACAGCTTTCTGCTAGATTAGGAATATCAGTGCTGGCTCTATCAAGGAAATCCCAGCCTGGGAGGATGAAAGGCAAATGGAAATCTAAACATCCAGGGCATTGCACTGTTTTTCCCATGAGGACTCAGAGGTGGGAGTGAGGTGAATGCAGCTTATGAGCTTTGTTATAGGCCAGTATTTAGTACTTAGGTCCTTACAACTGCCTTTGGAGGATTTCTTATCTCTATTTTCCTTTTTACCCTTTTTTCTCTTTCTTCATTCTCTCCTTCCTTCCTTCCTTCCTTTCTTCCTTCCTTCCTTCCTTCCTTCCTTCCTTCCTTCCTTCCTTCCTTCCTTCCTTCCTTCCTTCCTTCCTCCCTTCCTTCCTCCCTTCCTCCCTTCTTTCCTCTTTCATTTTCTTTCTCTCCTTTCCTCACTCTTTCCCTCTTTCCTTCCTCCCTCTTTCTTTCCCTTTCTTCCTTTCTCTCTCTTTCAAGTCCCTCTCTCATTAAGGAAAAGTCTCCTCATACTGCTCAGGCTGACCTTGAACTAGGGACCCTCTTGCTTTCAAGTACTGGGACTATACAAATGTGCCATCACACCCAGCTCTTATCATTAATATTATATTCAAATACACAAGCAGGCTTCAACTTCACATGTTCTTTTATATGTACAATGCTTCTTAATTGGAGTTACCCTTCTCACTATCCCACCCAACCTATCTCTTCTCCATCTGTCCCTCTCAATTACCCAGTCCCATTTTCACATATGTCTGTTGTGCTGCACAACAATGTCCATTGAGTATTGTAACTGTATTGATAAGAAAATCAACAGACTTGGAATGCCTGTGGGGCATTCAGCCAGCCTTCAAGTTCTAGGCTTTGAACCCACATCTAGCAGATTCTAACCTATCTTCCCCCCTGGGGCTAATTATCCCATTGCTGTTAATTGTCAGTGTCCAGAGAAGTCCCTTGCCTAATAGACCTCTTGCAATCATGGATACTGGAGGTTTACATAGTTTCAGGATTTATCTTCCCTCTCGAAGGATAATCATTAGAGATTAAAGCCCAGTATTCTACCAAGAACAGGCTTGGCCGGATGAGATCCTAGAATAGCCAAGGGAACCCTCAAGGGGTCTGATGCTCTCTCTGGTGTCTCTCTGGTGGTCCCTGGGCACATGTTTGTGCCAGGGTCTCAGAGTCCCTTCCTGCACTCCATTAAAAGGCATGTACAGAGAATAAAGAAGGCCCCAAGAAAATGGCTGAAAAGTAAGGATTGAGACAGGGCAGTGGCTGTGACGTCCATGGTAAAGGAGTCCTTAGCCTGTTTGCAGATTTCTTCACCTGCTTTTCTTCCTAAACTAGAATAGAGATGACCAATAAGAGATAATAATAATACTAATGTTTAAATGCCAACTTCTTACTAGCCCTAATCTCTCCCAGACTATGGATAGAAAACCGGATAAAATTTGCATTTCTTTTTTTTTTTTTACTGTGAAAATACTGTACAGAGGGGTTACAATTACATGGGCAAGATAATGAGTACATTTCTTATCAAGCATTGTAGCCTCCTCCTTTGTTTCCCCTTCCCATCCCTTCCCATCCTCCTCCAACCCCACCACCCAATCCTTCCCGCTCCCTCCCCCCACCAAAGTTGTAAAGTTTGTTTTCGACATAACGACTTGTACATGTCATTGTTGCAATGGGTCCACCTGTATCCCTATTTAAACGATTTGTTTTTGCCCTTCCCTTCCACAAATTATACCGACATCAAATACAGTGAAAGCAGGGGTTATACTGTGGGGAAGGGGCATACAAAGCAACAAAGAAATAATCTTATAAATGTGTTAGAAATAATCGCATGAAAGAAAAAAAATTTGAGTACGTATCTTAGGGCTCAAAATGTGCATTTCTTACTTCTTGCATGTACCCTAGGAACACTGGCAGTACTTCCTCCACCAATCATCAATGAGGAAAGTGTGTTCAAAGAGTGAGGTAATGAAAGCAATGAGACTTGCAAGATCCAGATCGATGATCAGCATCTATCTTCATTCACACAGGAAGATGTCCCCTTCTCCCTTCATGTGTGAATGAGAAGATACAAAACCAACCCCACAGGCTCAGACAAGGCAATAGGACCTGTAAGGTGTCACCATAACTTGGTGGCTGGAACTTGAGCCTCACATTGGGTTATATCAAACTCAAAGAAGAAAGCCAATGCAAAGAGACAGAAAGGAGAGACAGTCTGCGGAGACTTGGAGATCCTACAAAAGCTCCAGTGCAGTTTGTATGAGCTGAGCCAGCTAGAACAGGGTTCTGTGCCCGAATGCACCCTGCAGATGGCCAGACAGGCATGGGGGCGGGGAGGTCTTTCCTATTTTGGACCACAGAACTGGAACAAAGGCAGGATACCACAGTGATGGAGGCTTCTAGTATCCTAATGCCTGTAGGAAGGCTGGCTACCTAAAGCAGAGCATCTGATACATGGGTTAGACTTGAGGAAATCACATTCTTTCCAAGTAGAAAATGATAGGTAGGAACTTGGGGCCTGTGACCCTAAAATGGGAGAAGCTCAAAGAGAGGGGCTCAGCAAAGCAAAATGAACCCTGACCAATCCTGAGAGGTGGCGACAGGCACAGATCTAAAGGAGCTTTTATGTTTTTCATGACATGGTCTGTTTAGAGGAGGACATGTGTAAAGATAGAAGGAAGGGCACAGTACCAAGGACAAATCAAGAAGAGTGACATATTTCTGTGGGAACAGCATCCAACTTGAGCCAAGATTTGTAAGAGAAAAAATAAAGTGTTGGGCTGAGAAGGTGGCTCAGTGGTAGAGCGCTTGCCTTGCATGCATGGGGCCCTGGGTTTGATTCCTCAGCACCACATAAGCAGAAAAAAAAGCCGGAAGTGGTGCTATGGCTCAAGTGGTAGAGTGTTAGCCTTGAGCTGAAGAGCTGAGGGACAGCGCCCAGGCCGAGAGTTCAGGCCCCACAACCGGACCTCCCCCCCACCCCCAAAAGTGCTAAAGTTGGCAAAAAAAAAAAAAGGTGGAGTGGATGATTTGTAGCTATGATGAAAAGCGATAAGGCCCATTGCTCAGGAATTATGATGGTGGAGAAGATACTGTAGGTAAAGTAACTTAGCGCTTGTTTATGCTTCGTCTCTCTGTAGAAGGAAAAGGGTCTTCTAGTTACAAAGGTTTAAACACACACCATTAAAAGGGCAGTGGTGGAGTGAGGGTGTAGCTCCATTGCACAGTGCTTTCTTATCATGTACAAGGACCTGTGTTCAATCCCCAGCACCGCAGGGGAAGAACAAAACAAAACAAAAATAGCCGTGGATTGTAAGGGAGAAGGGTGGGGTACAGTAAGTTGTGAAGCCAAATTTCCAAGTCCTGTAGGCTCACATCCCAGGGGCCTGGACAAACCTATGAATAAGATAACAGAGCCAGCAGAGTCAACATACTTTATCTCTGAGAAACTATTGAAGATGTGGAAGGTTCTAGAAAACAGTTGCTTGTGAGTGTCCTAACTTACCTAACAGGAAAAGATACATAGGTTTGGCAAAATTTTAGTCATATGATTTAGAGTTACTCTAAGTCCTTGGAAAAGGAAAAGGTGCTGTTTTGAGAAATACACGATTGAGAAAAAGAAGCCAGACCTGAAGATTATTTTAGTTTTTCCCCTGGGCAGTTGGAAGAGGCTACTTACAGTTACTATGTATCTTGAGGACAACAAAGAATTAAACATTAGTCCTGCATATTTAGACACTGGACAATGGAGCAGTGATTACACAGTTCAAGGATTTCTGGACAGTGTTACAGTTCCGTGCTTACTGGGCTGTCTGCAGCTTCTGCACCTATGTCACATCCTGTCCCCTTCTGTAGCATCACCTTCCTCACCCGCTTTGTCTAGCTGTTTATTTCCAGACTCTGCTTGAACAGCACCTCCCACAGGAAGCTGTCCCTTCAGCCTTGCAACATGGAAGTCCTCTGTCCATGCTGGGTGAGTGTTAGGTGTCTCTGTGGTCACCACCCCTGTGCTCTCTCCCAGGGGTGAACCCCTGAAGTCCCTACCTCCTTGCAAGCTCCTGAAGGGGTTTAGATTCCAAAGCCCAGCACAGTGCCACATACACAATGCATTCTCAAGTGGTGATTGTTGGATGAATTTAGTTTTCAGGGTCAAAGTTAACCTGAAGGGAATTGTCTCATTGGGGTGTTCCATGAGGTTCTCTAAACCTAGACCTTTTTTCAGTGACTTGGAGGTATAATATACTTTTAGAGATTATAAAGTTGGAGCAGAAGGAGAATTAGATAAAAGGCTCAAGGTTCAAGATCTAACAGCCTACAGATTCATCATGAAGATCTAGAAATATAGATAATTTTTATGTAGATTGATTTTCTTGATTTTTCTGTGATGTGCTAAAACAACAGGTTTGTTTGCTATTTTTGTTTTGGGTTACGAATCTAAGACATATCATCAATCACAGATAAATATATAAGTACTGATGGAAATGATGACATTAATATGCTATATTCCTTGAAATTGTATACCGTGCTTTGAACTATGCATCATTAATGAAGGACAATATGCTGAATATACTGTGTATTATCATTGACCATTCTGTATAGTATAATGTAATATCAATAAAACATTTATTACAGATATTTGTCTATGTCTCCAAAGTTGATGGATACTTTGTTGAAAGACAACTGAAAACTGACAATAAAATTTTGACAGAAATGATCATGATATTAGGTCTCAAAAAAGTTAACTAGGTAACTATAGTATAGAGAATATCTGGCTCCATCCTTCTATCCATCCATCTATCATATGTGCTAAATATTGTATGAGGAGTTACTTATTTAGTGGGAAACTAACACTGCTTTCCTTAAACATTCTTGTGGAAGGAAATGGATATTAAGTGAAATGATGTCCAATGCTACCTAGATCCATGCACATATGATGGGCCAGGGAGCTCCCTAGGATATGGAAGTATTCAAGCTTGCAGGTAATGTCCATGAAGAACAGCTGGATGTTAAGTGTGACAGTTAAAAGTAACTTCAAATGCAAATGATACTAGTAGAAACTGAATAATTAAATCAAGTGTGGTGACAGTCCTATTGCCTCTGTGGTGGTCAGACCAATTTTAGACTTCCTTCCAAAGCTGCCAAAGCTGTATTTTAAGACAATCATTGAGCATATCCAGAAGAAGAATATAGAAACCACACGTTAGGAGGCAAGGCTGAATGAAGATTCACCTGAAGATGTTCAGAAGAGAATAGGAATAATCTTGTTTGTTTTTGAAACAGGGTCTTGCTTGTAGCTCAGGCTGGCCTGCACCTGATGATCCTCCTGACTCAACCTCCAGAGTGATGAGATTACAGACATGTACCACCCTGCTTGGTCGGGAATGGGCTTTTTGAAGAAGTGAGCACCTCATCTCAGAAGCATTCAAAGACTGAGAGAACATCTGTTAAGCATTGTGAAGAAAAGATTGCTATTCCGTTTCCCTCAAGGAAAGAGTAGATCTTCATTTCTTTGAGTGGATGAATGATCAAGTACTGCAGATTGCTCTTTCCTCCTAGGAGTTTCTATGTTCTTGGAAAAGCCATATCTTGAGGATGAGAGGAACTGGTCTGTTATTAGTATTGGGCTTCTCTTGTCTTTGAGGTAGGAGGGTGTCTGGGTGTGAGGCACAATCCCTAGTGGACTTCCTATCTTTGGAACTCTAAGCAACTCACAAGAATTGAACTGCTCCTAACTAACAGCATTTAATTAGGAACAACTGCATGGTACTTTTGTTCATGGTGTGTGTGCGTGTGTGTGTGTGTTTATATATGTGCAAGTACAATTCTATCAACTTGTAACTACTTCACAGTGTCAGGTGGCCCATAATTTATGATTCAAGGTCACAGGCTCAATCCTACCTACAAGGTCTATAGAATATTCTAGAAAAATGTCTCCCTTACTTTCTCAGGCAGACAGGTGTTTCATTTTCTCTTCTAAGGGCCCTTTTCAGATGATGTCTAACCAGAATGAGTTACCTGAACTCTATAGTGTATATACTCCATTTAAGTAAATTACTTGTTGTAATCATTTTATGATTTTGATAGTGTATCAGTTCTGTCTTTGTTTTCATTTTTAATAGAATATACACAAAGTCCATTAAGATTAAGGCTAAGGCAGCTGTTTACTTAAATCTAAGATCAGCATTTTTTATTAGCGAATAAAAATAGTATTTCAATGACTGTGGAGAACATGAGATATAAATTCAGTGAAATACCATACCTGAGCCACAGACAACAAAAACAAACAGGGCCAACAGCCATGGTCCTACAGGGTATTTCTCTTCTTGAGGCCTCTAGAAGGTAATAAACAAAAAGAGAAATCAGATTCATGGATTCATTATTGTAGACTGCTAGGTACTGTGTCATGTGCCAGAGATACTACCGGGAATAAAACAGACTCAATCTCAACTCTCATTGGGCATGTATAAAGTCAATTTTAAAGTTCTGGGATAAGTTAAAAAAATTAATTCACTAAGAATTTTATTAACACTGTGCAACTCAATGAACCTAGTCATCTTAAAATATTCTAGGGGCAAATAGCATATAAATACATACATTTACAGGGATTTCAGAGACAAAATTATATTGGTAATAACTGTGTCTTTCTGTTGAAGGTTTATTCTATGTTAGGTAGTCTATTAGGGAGGCTACATCTATTATCTCTAGCATGCACAACTAATGCCAACCAAGTATTACTGTTTTCATTTTGTAGTTGAGAAACTGAGATCTACAGTTTGTTAACTTGAGCAGAAGCTGGCATGTGATTTACACCCAGCCTTAACGTTTTCAACTACTGGATTCATCATTCATGGTTATACCCGTGTATTCCCAGCAGACCCAGAAAACACAGGAAATTTCTCTCCTTTATGTGACAGGGTCTTGCTATGTAGCCCAGGCTAGCTTTGAACTCGAGATCCTCCCTCCTCTGACTCTTGGGTGCAGGGACTGTGGCTCAGCCAACACAGGCATTTTCCTAAACACTTTTATATACCAAAAGTTGGAAGAGTCAGTGCAGTAGAAGCCTTCAGGAGCACAGAGGCACCCAGCAACTTAGGCCTTACTGAAGCCTGTGCTTGGAGAAGTCTCAGCACTCCCTGGTAAGCAGAAGGGCATGACCACATCTTCAAGAATGTTCCCTCCCTCCCCTAACCCCCTCACCCCCCCACCCCCTCCCCGTGCCTCCTGCTCTTCTCAAACCAAGAGCAAAGGGCATAGGAATGGTCCCCACAACACCTTTATTTTTATATTTTGGTGTCCTGGAAATGAAATCAACCAATGCAAAAAACCAGACTTTCTGAAGAGGCATTAGAAGAAGCAGTGATTTGTCATATAAAAAGGGAGAAGAGCTGGCTCTTGATTGTAATCCTACCTACTCAGGAGGCTGGAATCTGAGGATTGATTCAAAGCCAGCCCAGGGAAGGAAAGTCTATGAGACTCTCATCTCCAGTTAACCACTAGAAAGTTGGAAGTAGAGCTATGGCTCAAAATGGTAGAGCATTAGCTTTGAGCAAAAGAGCTCAGGGACAGAGCCCAGGCCCTGAGTTCAAGCCCCATTACTGAGAGAAATAAAAGAAAATTAAAAAAAAAAAAAAGAAAAGCAAGAGGTTGGGAATGTGGCTTAGTGGTAGAGTGCTTGCCTAGCATGCAAGCACTAGGTTCAATTCCTTGGTACCACATACACAACAATTAAATAAATATTTTTTTAAAAAAAGGAAAAGCAAAGAACTTACTAATTACTTCCTCATTAGCTTGAGCAAACAAGAGGCTACATTTATATAAAATAGACAAATACACAGAGTGTATTTGTTGAGCAGATATTGTAACAAATATTTCCTTGTGGTAGAACTCAGAAAAAGGACAGATACTACATTTCTATCAGGTGTAAAGCCTGGCTGGAAACAAAGCAGAAAATAAATGCATTTTATTATGTTTTTGAGTATGGATAAGCGTACAGTTACTTTAAACATAATGCTTTAGCTCAAGCAGAGCAAGTCTGGGTTTAGGTGGGGCATTTTATTAATACGTCCTAATTGGTGATGGGTTGAGTTATTCCTATAGTTCCCTTTTTAGAGTGGTGAAGACTGAAGTGTCAGTGGAGGCCTACTATGACTAAGGATCAGAGGCTCTCATTCTCCATTCTCCCTTAATTTCATACTGGACCTGCCACTGCAGGGAATACAAGTGTTGCTCTGGACCAGTCTTCAATAATTACATATGATAACGCTGTGATGCTTTGCACTCAGATAGTCAAGCTAAGATCAGGTAAATAATAGAGATTTGAAATAAAGTTACCTGAATATAGTATGATATTTACTCCTTCAACCCTCTTCTACAACCTTTCTAACAATTGGTCACATTGGTCACCATTGCTGGGTCATCAATTCTGCCACTATTGTTCCAGTAATGAAACATAAAAATTTATTTTAGCTCTATTGCCAGCAAAGCCATTGAGTGACTTCAGGAGTCTAAGTGATCATCATTGCTCTGGTAACCATGACAACTGGAGTCTTTTTTTTTCTCATTTGTAGAAAAACACAAATACCATCATGTAGAGATTGGAGTATATAACAACAATAACAAAAATCCCAAAACTAGTTGGTGACATTCTTCAGTGAATCAATGTTATTTTGGTACTTTCAGAGCTCACAAACATCAAAATACCAATATATCTCCTTCTGAGAGTTTTAGGTTATTATTTTTTAGTAGCATCTCACTGTGAGAAGTCACATAAACCAAATTGTATTGCTGGGAAAGGTTGGAAAACAGTAGCTATTCTGTAAATAATCAGGTTCCAGAATATGAGGGTATGGTTTTGCCTGGGATAAGATATAAGCAGGATAACTCCTATCATTGCAATTTAATTCCTCCTCTCACTTAGGAGGGATTACTATAAGCTCAAAATGTTTATCGCATTTCTCTGTTTCTTATTAATTTATTCTCTCAGAGAAAACAAATACCTATGTACCCCAAGCCCATGAGCTAATAATGAAATAGGGAAGCATCTGCATACAATTACAGAAGTTTATTTCTGAACAGTTAGCCTAAATTTTCTGTTGAAATCTGTATATGTGTTCTCATTTACTGAGTTTCATCCTGAATAAGTGTTTTGTTTGCCTTTTTTCAAGTTACTTCCATCAAAGGATAACCATGTTTGACTTGTAATTGGGAAAATGAGATTTAGGATTTATAGTTTCTTTTTTGAAGAATTTTATTTTTCTTTATAGATGCTGACCCATTTTCAATAAAGTTAACCAAAAGTCCCGTCCAACCAATTGAAAATAAACATGTCTCATGGCTTGGTTTAGAAACCTTTCATTACAAATTTAGTTGGGCCACTTAACGATCATCATAGGCGCCAGGCACTTTTGGAGGGCCTATCCGATGCTGTATCAGAACCTATCTAATGTACTCCTACCTCACATTAAACATAACTTAATGTAGTTCTGAGAGTTGAGTCAAGTTGAATTGCAAATGACTAGTTACATTTGCTAGATATTTAAATAGTGTTTTCCCAGTCTTCACATTTTCTCTTCTTATTTTGGAACTGATAATTTTGTGTGTATGTGTTTTGGGTCTCAAACATTTTTCTAGTGATCTTGAAAAGATAGAGGTAGCAGATGTTGAGTCTTCAGAGCCTAATGGATAAAAGAGCCCTGCAAATTAAGTGTTCTTGTATTATTGCTAATCTTCAGGAATATTAAATCCTATGTGACTTAACACCAATTAGAATTGCTTTGAAATGTGAATTTTTTTGCTAAAGGAAATGAATAGCGGAAATAGAGATCTACCTGAAAAAAAACACAAATGGTTCAGGTTTAATAACGCATCGGTCCTTAGCTGCCCTAGTCACCACTAAATAATTGAATTCCTAAAATGATAAAAAAAAAATTATTTAAGCCTGGAACTTAAAATGAAGGTTTCTCTGCCACAGTGCTGCTTGGTTTTGTGGAAATTCCCGAGTGATGATTGCATATCCAGCTTTTGGCTTAGTTAATCAAACCCACATACATTTTTTTTTTTTTTTGGCTAAAATCAATGGCCTCATCGAGTCTACAAGTGTTTCCAGACAAACCCCAAGTTTCAGCTGGACTTCTATTGAATAAGGTAATAGATCTAGGAGCCTTTGCTTGTAAGACTGGGAAACCAGCTCAACCCAACCATCCAACTTATGCCACTGTAGGTCCAAAGTCACAGACCTGGCATTTTCTGTTGAAAACAATCTGCTTGACTAATAGAAAGGTCTGTGCCCAAGGGCATACATCTGACTTAAAATTGCAGTTGAAAAGCTTTAATCTACAGTTGGGGGGGGCATAGAATATAGGGTGAAGGATAATAATGTTGCACTTAAACTGGAGCCCAGCAGTAGCAGGGGAGATCGCAGGAAAAGGGCAAAAGGAGGATGAGGGAAATGTGGGTCAGAATCTCGTTTCCCACTTTGAGCTCTTTCAAACACAGGGAGACCATGACGCAGTGACTGGAGTGGGAGAGAGAGCGCAGAGAGGCAGGCTAAGAGCTAGAGATATTAAATGGACTCATCCATCCATCCATCCATCCATCCATCCATCCATCCATCCAAAACGTGCTAGCACCTTCGTTTCCAGGCCCAGTATTCATGCAGTTGGCTTAACTGTACCCAAATGATGTGGCTTTCTGACTTTCCCAAGGACACGGGAGGCTGCTCCGTGGCCCTCAGATAGTCTAGGCAGCCACTCCCAGAGGGGCTACGATCAACCCCACCATCCTGGCCCATGAGGAGGGCAGAGCTGTCTGCCCTCCCCGCTCTCCCTCCCCCCACCCCCTCCCCAGCCCACCTGGATTCTACGCGTCCCCAGAGCCCCGGTACCCAATTGCTGGAGGCCTGGCCGGGGGGGCCCGCCGCCCGCCAGCCCGGCCCGGCCCGGCCCCGCCCCGCCCCGCCCCGCCCCGCCGGGTCCTGCCCCGCTCGGCCCCGCCGGCGCCGCCCTCGTTCTTACCAGGGTTTTGGCTACGTTGCCCCTCTGGGTGATGTTTTTGCTGTGCTTCTCGTTAGCCATCCGGATCCGCTGTTTGGCCACCATGGCTTAGGCGCTTGGAGATGCGCTCGGCTCGCACCTGCAAGGATGCCCCGATTAGTCCCCGCCACGGATGGAGCGCGTCCCCCCGGCCCCCCGCCAGGTCTCCCGCGGCCCTGAGCCCGGGCGCTGCAGGTGGCAAGGGCGGCGGAGCCCAGCGCACCCCGCTCCCCCGAGCCCCCGCCAGCCGGCTTCAGAGAGAGGCCAGCGCCCGGACGGAAGTAATCTCTCATCTCAGGAAACTCTCTCCGACTTCCTTGCCATCCTTCCGGTCCCCCCCAGCTACCTACCCAGCGCGGCCCACCCAGGCAGGCGGCTGGGGCCAGGGCCCCTGCCTTGTCGCTGTCCAATGGCCGAACGCTGCGGGGCCCAGGGTTCTGGCGGCCGCAGCGCGTTTGTGCTTGGGGGGGGGGGAGGGGAAGGGGAGTGGGGGCAAGGCCGCGGATGGGACTTCACTGTCGGGGACCACCCAGGCCACGCAGAGGCTGGGGTGCCCGCGCTTCAAGCCCCAGAGCCTCAAAAGTCAAGTACAACTTGCTCTGAGCTGGATCTTCCGCCTAAAGAATCATCCCTTCAGGTGGCTGGGAAAGGGTCCCTTGCCAGGGAGCTCCCCTTTGGGACCTTTCTAAGATGTGAAAATCGAGTAGCCTATCACCGGGACAAATGAAAGGTCGGGGGTCCCGGGGATGGAGCTGAGTCAGACTTTCTTGCCTTGTCACTGAGGGACTTTCACGAAAAGATGGCCCACCCATCCACCTGAGCTGAACATAGAGACTGGATGAAGAGGTCTTGAACCAGCAGCCCAGATAGGGTTTGATAGTCACTGCTCCAAGTTAAAACCTTGGTTCCTCACCTGTGTTAGTAACTTGGACCTACCTCTGGTCCCCCTTTCCCCAGGCATCTTAGTTGTAACCTCTCAGATGAGCTGATAATTTCTTGACTGTGGAAGACTAAAGATAAGAGTTTGAGTTTCTCCCTATACATGAGTATTAGGACTCAACAGTCTTCTCTAGACTGGAGAAGGGTAGAGATTCAACAACTCTACTCCACTGTTGAATACACTCAAGTTAGCTCTTCAGATTCTAAGGAGGAGGAGAAGGGAAGCATCCAAGTAGATTTGGAGCTTTGGAGAGGGATGATCAAGGCAAGCTTCAGGCAAGCACTTCCACCATGTGGGGAAGAAGAGCTGCGGCCACAGAGAAGCATTGG
The DNA here is from genome assembly GCF_024711535.1 of Dipodomys merriami. NCBI lineage: Eukaryota > Metazoa > Chordata > Mammalia > Rodentia > Heteromyidae > Dipodomys > Dipodomys merriami. The sequence goes on from NW_027206254.1 coordinate 198,141, forward strand.
CAGGTGCAGCTCAGGGCCTCCTCTTGCAGACATCCAAGGCTGTGTTTCTGCAGGGTCTGGTGTAGGCAGAATTCCCTGAGTGAGTGGTAACTTGGGAAGTATCCTGCTCTTTTGAGGCCATTCTATAAATGAATTCCCTCCCCCACATGCATCTTTCAACAGGGGCTGTTTGGAGCTGCCTGGTATCCAGAAGGTGGAATGAATTATTTGGGACTCTTAAAATAATTAATTCATTTTTTTTCTTTCTCCTCTAGAGGCCAATTCAGCTGAAATGAGCCTTCACTGGCTCATTTTTGATCAGTACCACCAACATGGCCACCATTATTACAAGATTACACACTAAATCAGCCATATTCTACTCCTATACTTTTAAGAGCCACTAGTTTTTCTGAGAAATGGGCACGTAAAAGGTGCCTCTCCTTGACTTTCCCACCCAGACAAAGGAAAGAGAGGCAGACAGATGCTAGGTCCCAGGGACCATTCAAAGACTGGACAAAGATGATTTTCTCCTTAGGACTTCATTTAGAAGTGTTCTTAGCTGAAACAAGCTAAATTCTAACTTCAGGAAGACAGCCTTGTTGGGGAAAATTATTAATTGACCTTTGACTTTTGTTCATTTCTGGACAATTTTATTCCTTTCACTTTATAGCTTTTAATTCATTTGTTTTAATTATATGTAGACTGAATGCTTACAACATCCAAATTAAAATAAAAAGTGAAAAGTAAAGGTCTTCCCTGCCCTCCCCCAGTCAAAAAAAAGCCACACAATTTTTAGGTGGGCTTTTAGTATTTTCTATGAATATATGAACATGGTGTCACAAGCCCAAGCAAGGCTGGAGAATTATGAAGTTAGCCTGTGTTACACAGACTCTCTCAAAATGACAATAGCATATGCATGTGTACTTGCATATGTATATGTATATCTTTATGTGTCTGGGCAAATATATGGGAAAGTATAATGTATATGTGTACTATTGTAAAATGTACTTGGTCCTAATTAGATTTCCTGACAAAACTCCTAAAATCCTTGGAGTCTCTGGAGTGCTAAGAATGTCTCTTGCATGCTATTGAGTGAATTGGTGGCTCAGATACCCCTAGTAGCTTTGAGATGAAGGCTGATCTCCAGAGAGACCAAGGCATGATTAGAGGTTTGGAATTTTAAACCCCACCCCCAATCTCTTGGGAAGAGAGAGGGGCTGAGGTTGAGTTAATGACCCAATGACCAATGATGCAATCAATCACACCCTTGTAAGGAAGCCTTTTTAAAAGTCCAAAAGGGCTGGGTTCCATGAGCTGATGGATGTCTAAACACAAGGAGTTCCCTGCAGAGGCTGGAAGGTCTGTACTGCCCTACTATGCACCTTTTCCCTGTGGCTGCAACCCCTGTAAAATCCTTTAAAATAATAGGTTAGAATCAAGTATTTCCTCCAATTCTCTGACTTATTTTCAGACTCTAGTAGAAAGGTCACAGGACCCTTAATTTCCTGCCAGTCAATCAGAGAAGACAACTACCACTTGTAATTGACAGTTGAGGGATCTGATGCTAAATCCAGGTTGACACCAGAACTGAAATAAATTAGAGGACACACAGCCGGTAGAATTGCTCAGCATGTGGGGGAGAAAACTCCTTCACATCTGATGTCACAAGGTTGTGCTGGTTGTGTGAGAACAGGAAAAAATCCTTTTCTTTCCATGTACAGTCAAGTGAGAATTCTGGAAATAAAATTTCAATTTCTTATCTCCTTTGGCGGAGCTTCTGGTGATGGTTTGGGGATGAGAAGACTGCATGGTGTAACCTTTATTTCACCCACTTGTACACCTGCCGGTATACAAGCTCATTTGAAGCTCCCTTTTGAAGATCTCAGTGTTGGCCAGGAAGACCCTACCCTTTGGCCACCTTTAAAGATCTTTTCCTTCCTTTCCTTAGCCTCTAGCTTTCCTTAAGTTAGAGAATCTGCTGGCGCATCCCAAAGAACCTTTCACAGGATGGTGGGCCCAAGTCTGGTGATAGGGCCTTGGAGATCTCTAGTAAATCGAAACTGGGCTTAGAAGGAACCATACCTGGAGTTGCCTTGCATGTGAGTTAGGAGAACAGAGGGAGAGGAATAGAAACTTGATCAAGGGTTGAGAATTCCCCTGAGCTAATCTGTGCGGGCAGCAGGGATTTTGTAACATTCCAGAAGCATGCAGTGTTCAACCATACAACCTCTAAGTGCACTGTTAGGAAAGTGATTAAAATTTAGGGTGGTAGTTTCTTCAGCCTTTAGAACAAGAATCACTAACAAGCATACACACTTGGATTGAATTTGTGTATAGAGACTGGATTTTATTCATTTTTAAAATCAATGATGCATTAGCTAAGCATACATATGCTAAGTTAGATCAGTGATCTAGCAGATAACCTACTGTTTTTCTGCAGCTGTAAAGCAGATCGATTCTTCTTCCATAGGTAAAAAAATATCAGCAACCAAGAACTCTGATGCACATAAAAACAAAAATCCAGAATGTTCTGTGTGGTTATATCCCTTTCTGAATCTGGTAACCCTGTCATGTTACTTGAAGCTTTTAGACATTATCAGTAATGGCTTCTAGTCAACCTTTTATTTTACCAATATATAGGCCTTGGAGACAGGTGCTCTGGGGCCAATTCTTAATTATAGTTAGGAGTGGTTGGCAGGCACACCCTATATAAATAAAATCAGCAGATCCGGGACATTTCAAGTACATTCAATGTTTTTCTCATCCAAACCATATCCTTGCTAAAGAAGAGGAAAAATTGGCAACTCTCAAATCTTTTTTTTTTTTTGTACATACTAACTTACATGATTGTGGATATCTTCATGATGGTGTCTCAGTAGTGGAAAGAGACAAATAAGAAGAAAGCTGACAGCCAACATTATCTGCTACATGCAGTGTAATCTAGCTCAATTCAGTAGATTATGGTTTTATGGCAGCATGCTATGTTGTAATTGAAAAGAAACTTAGACAGCCATTCATTCATGTTTACTTAGTGTCTGTTGTATGCTAGATATGGTTTTAGGTTCTGAAAAAATTCAATGACCAGTAGAAGAATTATTATTTTGGGAAACTGTCAAATTTTGTAGAAAGGACAAAGACATATATATTGTAGGACTGTCCTAGTTTCATAAATGAGCAAAAGTCTCAGAATTGCAAACAGAATTGTAGCAGAGCTGAGAGCAGAATTAATGCTTCTTGACTTCTTCTTTCTGTCAAAAGAAACTCTCATTATACTTGTATGGGAGCCAGGGTGACAGAGTGCTTCCCCAGATGAAGCTTTGGAGAATCATTTTTATATTCACCTGAAAAAGTTACATCCATATACAAACACTGAAAAATAAAGAACCTACACTGCAGATGGACTTTGGTCATGAAATGGAGACACCAGACAGAATTTAACCTTTATGACAGCTATGTAGTTTCTTGAGGTGAAGTGATTAAGCTTTCACATAAGAGGCATGATTACCTTTCTCAAGTCTGTAATTAGTCTGCCTAATAACAATAAATCCGTTGTATCGCACAGGACACACACACACACACACACACACACACACACACACACACACACACACACACACACACACACACACACACACACACACACACACACACACACACACACACACACACACACACCTGTACAATATTTTCCTGTAATCTTCCATGGCAGTTCACTTACAGTTTCCACATGTTTGAGCTCTAGTTATGCACAAGCTCCTGCTTAAATTTCATCATTTATTTCAGAACAAAGCCCCCTTGTTTTTATTCAATCAGGGAGAATATATTTTTCTTTTCTGGATGCATGTTTTTAATCATTGGAAGATTTTGCTGAAGGAGAAAAAACAACATAAGAAGTCATAGGTAGCATTTCCAAAGAGGGTCAGAGCACCAAACCTTCTATCTGAGCGTTCTCACTTCTCCAATAGCCTGTTAAGTCCATGGATCCTGGAAACATGCAAGTCCTGGCTCCTCCACTCAGTTTTATAATGTATGTCTTTTTCTATATCTGTAAAATGGGGGTGACAGCAGTAATACTCATCAGAAAGGTTGTTTTAAGATTAGACAAAAATGCCATGGGAAATAAAAAAGCACCAAGAGGCTGACCCCTCTGCAGGGTTCTCATGTCTATTTTACCATTGAAAAAAACAAGTTTACAAAAGTTAAGTAACTTGCTCAGGGAAATCCAAAGCAGATGAGCCAGAGTCTATGACCTCAGGTAAATAATGTTACCTTAATACCTATGGAGCCCACTTCAGATATTCAGATAAACACTACTTACTGCAGTCTGTAAGTACCGATGAACACAAGATTGAAGTAGGAGACAGGGCAGAGAGATAAGCTTTCCAAGTAATTTTTATTTTCTTATTATTTAAAATTCTAAAAATAAACCCTAAGTATTACCTTAAAAGGTTAACAGAGAAATGCTATATAAATGCTCGAATAAACCTTATGAAATACTTCTAATTTCTTTTAAATCTCAAATAGTATCATACTATTCAACATAGTCCGTGTCCTACTTTTGTTTTGTTTGTTTTCACTTAATATTTTAGGATTAACCCATATCATTACATGGCAGACTTTTTTTCATTTTTTAAATGGTTGCAACCATATATATATATATATATATATAATATATATATAAATGGGAATGGAAACAATTATGACAGATATCTATTGAAGAACATTCTAGACATATAATTTACAGGTGAAAAATTATGTACATAAAAGCTTAATAAACGTATAGATACACATAATATATATGAGAGGTTCTGCTATTTTTTTACAGTTGTGTGACACTGGATAAGCTATCCTAAGTATTGTTATTAATTTCTATTTCTTTATAAAGTTTATATCAATAAAACTGACTGCTATGCTTATGTGGCCTAGACAACTAGCCCTGCCATTTCCTTAATCAAAGTTATTTCTTTTCATGGTTTGTAAAGCACAAAAGGAGCCAGAGGAGAAAACAGGCAGAAGGCAGTGGGTCACTAGCTTCTTTAAGGAATACTGTCATGTCATAGTGTCTTGACATCATGATGTGCTAATACCATACTCTGGTATTAAATACATGAACTGTTTATTCAGTGGTTTGCAGAATTTGTACTTCACTTATTCAGATAACATGTTGAATTGTGCTAAATATACAAAGCAGCATCACACTCCAAGTTATGACCCAGGTGTCAAAATAATAGATCACAACTTAAGTCCTCTGTCTTGCCTGTGTTATTTTCCTTTGCACTAGATTACCATTTTAAAGAATGAAGGAACATTTAGGTTTAGGGATATAATTATCATGTTTTCTAAAATCTTGATCCAGTTTAAGAAGAAATCTAGTCCTTTTCAATAACTTCATCACAAAGTTACTAAGCAGGAGCTAACACACAGATACTCAGCAACGCTACAGGCCTTTCCAAATGTCAGCACGTTCATTAAACCTATGGTTCCTAAAAGTTCTGGAAACCTGTCATATCCAATAGACTTTAAAAGGGTTTTGCAAAGAACTTATTGGCACTGATATGTATGGATTAGTAAATCATCTGCAGAAAACAGAAGTCTGGCAGGGGACTGTTTTCACTGAGCCCATGGTGGCTTTTTAACCACTCAGGATCCCTGGGGCCTTTGTGTACGTGGCAATGCTGGGCTACTCTGCCTTCCCAAGCTACATTGGGAAGAAGTGCTTAGAAGGCAAGGGTGACCTTAAAGTTATTAAATGTCACAATGAAACCTGGGGCAGGATTAGGAACTAGGTGAGGGAAGCCAAAAGAGGAACTTGGAAGAAGTCCTCACCTGCTTCGTGGTAGAAAGAAATATTAGAATCCCCATGTCCATTGTATATAAATGTCTAGGGCTAAGCCAGGTGCTTGTGGCTTATGCCTATAACCCCTGAGGATTGTGGATCAAAGCCAGCCCAAGCAGAAAAGTCCATGAGGCTCTTATCTCCAGTTAACCAGAAAAAAAAAAAAAAGGAGCAAAAAGCTGGCTCAAGTAGAGTCAGCCTCCAGTGGACAAAGTCAAGAAAGTGATGAGACCCTGAATTCAAGGCCCTGCACTGGGGCTGGAATGATGGTCTCTCTCCCAAGCAAACGTGCCTCGCCCATTTCATGTGAAAAGTGAAATCAGGAAAAAGCAAATCTAACGGAAGAAAGGAAATGAGTCAGGGCCATTGGCAATCTTTAGCAATAAGTGATTCCTAGGAATTCCTCTAGACATTGGATGGGGTGTGGGGTGTAAGCTGCCCTTTGACTCCAGAGCCCTTTGTCCAAGTGTGACAAATGCCAGCAAAGGGGGAATATGCTTCAGCCCCCATCTTCAGGGTCAGGCCTCAGGGAATAATGTGAATTCTTTCTGACAGACAAGCAGAATGTTCTATTGTTCATGCTTCAAAGCATTTTGCAGGGCTTAATGAATTGATCCTCATACCACCACTACTGGGAAAGAGATCTTTGGGGTTATTATGATTATTTCACATGTGTAGCTGAGAAATTAGCACACAGCTGGTCAGAACCAGAGAATTTTTACATAGGAGGACCTTAGGGACAGCAATCTGATTAGAGGTGGTAAGGTGGACAGTGACAGAAAGGTTTGGAAGCTGTATTTGCACAGTGTTTTTATAAAATTCAGAAATCTCTCCCCTGTTGGGACTTTCTGGGCACAACCATCATTGCACCTCAGAATGTGACTTTGCAAAGAGAAGGGGGTAGTTCTCAAGTACCGTCTTCAGCATAGGGTAAGGGATCTAGTTGCTTGGATCCTCACTCCTTTGCAATAATTCCCTATCGAGTGAGGCACAGTGGCTTGTGCCTGTAATCATAGCTATTTGTGAGGCTGAGATCTGAGGATCGAGATTCAAGGGCAATTTGGGCAGAAAAGTCAGTAAGACTCTTAAGTTAACCAACAAAAATAAAATCTAGAAATGGAGCTGTGGCTCAAGTGGTTAGAGCACCAGACTTAAGTGAAAAAGCAAAGGGGCAGTGAGTTCCCAGGCTGAGTTTAAGCCTTAGTGTGGACGTGCGTGTGCACACACACACTCACACACACACACACACACACACACACACACGCACACACCACACACACATACCCCCCTGTCCTTCACAAACTCATAAGATCTTGGGCTTGAAAAGAACCTTGGAGATTGTTCAGTTCAGTTCCCCATTCAAGCGGATGCAAAGACACCATTAGAATACAGAAAATCCTATCATGGCAGTTGCTTGGTAACAGAAGAGATTGATGACTTTCATATGAAATAACTGTGCTTGCTGAACTTGTGAATATAGGAGGGGAGAGCTTATTTCTCTATTGCTCTATCTTTTTGAGAATATAGAGGATACATTGTGAAAATAAATTTTTCCATTTTAGCATAGCTAATTATATTCTTCTAGTAAAAGTCATAAACAGAGTTTGGCAGCAAAAGGAACAAAGTATATAGAGAAAAGCCTGTAACTTATTTAATTGTTCTTGTTTTTCTCCTTGGTTTGAAGAAGCAAAAATAGAGTAAGAGGTAGATCACCAGCACTTGTATTATTTACAGGTAATGATAGCACTGCCAGATTGATAACAAACAGTCCCAATTTTCTACACTAGCCTGGCTCACCAGGAAACCTCTCATGTCTGGTTCTACCTCAACTCCCCCTGGTCCTTCAGCACTTGGGGGTTCCTCTTGAGTTTATTTCTTCATCATAATAGAAATTCTGAGAATACTGGGATTATGAACTCTTGGTTCATATTTACCTGATCTGATTTCCCTTTCTCTGGTTATGGTCCCTGAAATGCTGAAACTTCAAAGGATTTAGCAGATGTTTCAAAGGCACAGACATTCAGGCACATAGCCTTCTGACTGTCCTGTGTTAAGGATGGAAATGCCTAAATGCAGGCTCAACGTCTTGACTTTGTGCTTTAGAAATGACCTTTCTACTAGTAGAAAGGGAAGAATCGACTTACAAATAACACATCTGTGGTTTTTATCAGTCTGAACACCAGGCCCTAATGGTCCATCTATAGATGGTCACAATCCTTTTTTTTTTTTTTTTTTTTTTTTAAGGCTCTGGTTGCTCTGGTGCTCATGTCTCAGTGGGGGCTGAGAAACAAGGTCCATAAGATCTATCTGTCTCTGTTTTCTTCTGATGGCTAAGACTGCCAGTGTGACAGCTGGTTTATCTTCCCCAGAATTCATACTTTCTTCTGCTTCTCTATTCTTCCTAAGAGGCTCATACCTGGGAAGTCCATGGGAACCATTTCCTGAGAGGCTGTGTGACATTGTAGCTTGTGTTCTAGTTTAATCCAGCTTTTCTGCTCTGCTCCATCAAAAGTCAGAGAGAAGATGTCAAGTCATGATGACTTTTTTGTTGTTGGTAGTCATGGGGCTTGAACTCAGAACGCCAGTGCTGTCCCTGAACTTTTTTGCTCAAGGCTAGTGGTCTACAACTTTGAGCCACATCACCACCCACTTCCAGTTTTCTGGTGTTTAATTGGAGATAAGAGTCTCACAGACTTTAGCTGGGCTGGCTTCAAACTGTGACCCTCAGGTCTCAGCCTCCTGAGTAGCTAGGATTACAGGCTTGAGCCACCAGTGCCCTGCTCATGATTACTATTACATCATTCTTTCTCGGTTTCTCTCCTGCTCTCTGGGTTATCTTTTTTTTCCTGTTTTGCACCAACCCACAGTCTAATCAGTACCCAACAGAGCTTTATTACACACTCGCCTTTCTCAGTGATGACTTAATGAAAAGGGGCCTTAACTCCTGTTCTTGTTTTCCCCCATCCATCCTTTGACTTCAACTCCACCCCAGTGTGAACTGACTCTGATAATGGTACAGTTTGGTTGCTCCATCTCTGGCCCATTGAGATATGGAAACAATTGGCTCATCTGACACTTATTTCCATAGCTGAACTTGTCTTAATCAAATTGTAATCTCTCCTGCACATCATTGGCTGTTTATTTTCTCAACTTGAAATGTGCCTCCACCTCACTTCTGCCCACCCCCTTCACTAGCCTCTGTGTGTGTGTGTGTGTGTGTGTGTGTGTGTGTGTTTGTACTACTTTATGTGGGTGGCTGCCAATATAAAAGAAAGAAAATGACCAGTTAGGTCTCTGACTAGTGTAGAAAGTGTGGGAAAGAGGAGGCCAAGGAGAGAAAGAAAAGCCCCCTTGGAAACTTTTAGATGAATAAGGCCTTGCTAGCCAAAGAACTAGGATGGGTGTTTGCAAAGCTGATGGTCTAAATATGGTCTCACATTCATTACTACCCCCCTCTCTCCAATGTCTACTAATTCTTTAGTAGCCTTTTCCTTATAATTCATTTTCCTTCCAGAAAATTTTCATTTTATTTTACTGCAAATGGCCAAAAGTATTTTTCATAGTAAAATATATACGACATAAAAATTAACCACTTTAAGGTGCATACTTTGGGACATCCACATGAATACATGGGTTGTATTCAGTGTTGTGTAACTATTACCCCTATTCATAGAACTTCCCTTCCCAAACAGAAATCTTGCACCTTAAAACAAACCTCTCATTATTCTATTTCCATTTTATTTCTCTGCCAATTTGGCTATTGGAAGTACTGAAATTTTCAAAACAATTTTATGTGTTATGGTACTGACAGAAGGGATTTCAATTGTTTTCTTCCATCTTGGCTAGAAATTATCAAGATAAATGTGATAAGATGTTAAAATAAATAGAAGAACAAGAGTACATAATTCTTGATAGAATACTTACAGCTTAGAGGATATAGCATGCCAACCTAATGATCACATAAGTAAATGACAACTGTACTTCTGCATTCTATCCCACATTCAGTCCAAAGAAGGACACATGGTATATATGTTCAGGGTCCTGAAAGTTATGACAAAAGTTTCAGAGCAGGAAATATTGAGAGTCGTGTCTGTAAAGAGCACCCATTTGTTGGTGCTGTTAAGCCCCAGTAAACAACAGCAACAATAATTAGGGTCTCCAACTGAGTCTAGTGATAAGTGGCTTCAAATCCAATCCAATGTATTTCCTGCTGACTTGGTTTCAGTAATTCTTTTAGAAGAAAGGAAGTTTCATCCCATTGAACCTTTTCCATTGAGCCTAAAGATCACATCCTGTCAGTGACTTAGACAGGGAGAATGGTGGGTGGAATAGCATCAAGGATGACTATGTGAACATAAACATTGCAACTAAGAACTCAGACTGTCATTCACCAACTGAAGTAGAGTTGAAGGGCAGTAAAGAGAGAACCGTATACGCTCTATTTAAGACATAGAAATGTAAGTGATAATAGTATCTGCATTAAAAGAGGTTCAGGCTAGAAAAGAAAAAAACAGAACAAAATGTAAAACTGAGAATGAGACTAGAATTTATTCACGTGTGTTAATAGTGGCTCCTGCCACTGGTCACCCTTCAGAGAAAGCATTGCTAGGCTCAGTGGTACAGATGAGAGTATAAAGACCTTCTGATGTCACACAGCATCAAAGCATGTACCTACCACGTTGGTAGGTTTAAGACAGTGTTCTTTCCATTCTATCACAGCTACCCCTAAAGGTCAAGACCTCTTCTTTGGGCTGCATGGAAAGGAAAGAGGGCATTCCCTCAGGTGCTGAAGAGAAAGGAAGGGGAGGAGAATGTAAAGAATGAAAAAAATCAGGAGGAAAAAAGTCCAGAGAGTCAAAAACCATATATTCTTTCTTCTTACAGCAATCTCATTCAGCCATGATTGGGTAAGCATTGTGAACTTTGATGTTTTGATGAATATTTGCCAAAGGACTGGCACAAGGTAAATATTGAGGAGAAAATGCTTTTCCTTGATGAGTTTATTATCTTCTTGGTGAATAAGCAGACTTTGAATAAATAAGAATTTTCCAAGCAATGGAAAATCTCTGTTGGATGATCAACTCAGAAAAAAACCTGCCCGACTTATTATTATTGTCATTATCATCATCATCATTATTTTATTATTATTGTAATTATCTTTAAGTAGTTGTATAAAGGGGTTTCAAAAATTTAAAACTATAAAAAGAAAAGAACTGCAAAAGCTGGGCACTGTAATCCTAGCTACTCAGGAGGCTAAGATCTGAGGGTCATGGGTCAGAGCCAGCCTGCACAGGAAAGTCCGAGAGACTCTTATCTCCAATTAACCACCAGAAAACTTGAAGTGGTGTTGTGGCTCAAAGTGGTAAAGCACTGGCCTTGAACAAAAAGAGATCAGGGACAGCTGGGAGCCGACGGCTCACGCCTGTAATCCTAACTACTCAGGAAGCTGAGGTCTGAGGATCACGGTTCAAAGCCAGCCCGGGCAGGAAACTCTGTGAGACTCTTATCTCCGATAAACCACTAGAAAATCAGAAGTGGTGCTGTGGCTTAAGTGGTAGAGCACTCGCCTTGAGCTGAAGAGCACAAGGACAGCGCCCAAGCCCAGAGTTCAAGCCCCACGACTGACCAAAAAAAGTAAAAAGAGATAAGGACAGTGCCCCCCCTCACAAACAACAACAACAACAACAAACAACAAATGATTTTTTAAAAAAACCTGTAGAATTTCAGAGAAGGCAAATTATATATGTTCCGTTGTCCAAAAAAACACTTCAGGAGAAATGATATCAGATATCATTGCTCAGTATGTCAGAACCAAGCAGAATAAAGAGAAATGGATCAATTAACTGAGTACATGAAAATAGAATTATTTCAAGAACTACCAAACATTCATAAGGATTCCAGTTTCCCAAATCTTCAGCCGCATTCTTAAAAATTCAGGTCAAATTAAACTCATATCCTGAATGTCCACTTATTAGTTGGGTGGTCACAATCAAGATTATTTATATTTTCTAAATCTCAATGTTATCATTGTAAAACCAGTTTAATAGTACTTAATCTTCTTAAGTAGAATTATGTAACAACAATATAACATTTGGTGCACAATAGGTTTTTCAATAAAAACTACTCATAATTATTAGCCAACTCTTCTAGCCGAAGACCTCAATGGAATAAAATGTTATCTTTGTTAAATGTTATCTTTGTATGTCAGTCTGGCATGTGAAAATAATAGATGAATGGCCAGTAACAGATGAAAACAAGTTTCTTAAATGTTGAAATCATTTGAGGAACTCTGTCAATCTTAGTTCTTTTGGTTTGAAAATAAAAAAAAAAAACAGATCTATTTTTGATTCTGTAGATCCTAATCCTATCCAAACTACTTTTAAAAAGCTGTCACATAACAAACTTGACACATGATTGTGACCACATTTTCTAGGAGCTCTTCCCATTTTGATGTGTTCACAGATTGTGTTACTAGTGAGTTAGGCAGAATGGAAAATAAGATATCAAGTTGACATCTTGGACAGATGAAAATACAGAGTCGTCAGGCAGGGACATTTCATTCACTCAGAGGTATAAGGAAGGATACTATAAACTAAGCAATAATTTCATCAGAATATGCCAGAAGACACAGGATATTATGAAAGTAAATGGACTGGTTGTCAGAAAGAAAAAAGAAGAGTAATTCAGAGCTGTTGCTTATGAAATAGGTTGAAGGGTGATCTGGAAAGGCAAGAATACTAATAAAATATTTGGCACACAAGTCTATCATTACAGGTCACAGAATAAAATCTTTGGTTTTTGTCTTGACTATTCTTGGAGTAGACTGAAAAGTTAGCATGAGAATTTGAACATCTGGGTCTGCCAGCTATATAATCCCAACAAACCACTTACTTTTAGGTCTCATTCATATGAAATGTAATATGAAAATATTTATTCTGTAAACTATGAGGTTGTTATAACCACATTGAATAAAATAGATAAATGATCTTTGAAGAATATAAGGAATAATATATATTATTATTATATATGTTTCCTGGAATTTATAGTTTCTCTATTTTATTTCCTTTTTTAATTTTTCATTGTTTCCTCCCTCCCTTCCTTCCTTCCTTCCTCCCTCTTTCCCTCTTCCTCCTCTTCTCCCTCTTCTTCCCTTTTTCCCCCTCCCTCTGTCTCTCCCCCTTTCCTCCTTCCCTCCCTCCCTTCCTTCCTTCCTTGCTTGCTTCCTTCTGCCCTCCTTCCCCATTCCCTTCTTCTTTTACTCTCTCCTCCCTCTTTCTCTCTCTCCCCTCCTTTCCTCTGTCTCTTACCCTTTCCTCTTTCTCTCTTTTAACAGTCTTGCTATGTAGTCCAGGCTGGTCTCCAGCTTGTAATCTTCTTACCTCTGCCTCCTGAGTCTAAGATTACAAGCATATACCACCATGCCATCTACATTCATTTTATGTTTCAAAAATTGTCCAAGCTTTTACTTATTTGTTGAAAATGCTTAGCAAATACTTGTGTTGTTTTGTAAGAAACTAGATATGAAGATGTGCTTGGGCTTGCTCATAGATGTTATCATGCACTTGATTCTTTCTTCAAAAATGTTGATCTCTTCCCAGTCCTACAGGAGAACTGTAGAACCTGAAGACACAGTGATTGCTATTAGAGATATTGCCTATTTCATACCAAGCCTTACATTGTGGAGAAATTCCATTTATCTTTTCCCTAGAGAGATTAGAATACCTGATTAGAATGAAGTAAGTTCTTATGAGCACTTTTCTTAGGGTTGGCAGTATAGACCTATCTTGCTGTACACAGAGCAAATATTTGATACTGAAAAAGTCAGGAACTACTATAACTAATAGGCTCTAAACTGCAGTAATTATTACACATGTGATTACGTTAGGCAGTATAGGAAATGAGGAACTCCCATCAGTTATAATTTTATAGTATTTTTATGAGCAGGTCTGATTTTTTTTTCAAATGGAAGAAGCTTTGTGACTTAGAGTTGATGAAATATACTCATGTTTACACATGTCTACTGTGCCTGGCAATGAATAAGGTCACAATTCATTTATTTAGAGCTCAGAACACATCCATGAGAATGAAATTATTTTCCATATTTTATGAATAAGGAGAATAAAATGCAGATAACTTAAATTGCCAAATGATTTAAAGCTAGTAAAAAAAAAAATCCTGGAATTTAAGTCCAGAACTCCAAAGCTTATTGTGCTATGTTGTTTTATTGTGTATTGATCTATCAGGAATTTAAACCCTTTGCCCAGTTAAAAGTTAAACGAGAGTTGGGCTGACAAGTTCTATATCCTGGTTAAACTTTACTCCATGTTAAGTCACGTGTTATACCTTAATATTGCAGAAGAAGTGACCCTATAATTACTAGAGCAAAGATATTAGGTTGCTCAGGCAGAACCCTGCTGAAAAATAGACTGTATTTAATGCCTTCATTAGAAAGAGGGACTTGCCCCAGGGTCAGAAGATGGTAAGATGGCACCACCATAGTGAAGAGCAGACAGCCTTTTCACTATAGACAAAACTTGGCAAGTACAGAAGCAACATGGAATGTCAGCAGATGTTCTGTGTCCAATTGCCAGAAGGAATGAACATACATGTGCTGTCCTGTTTGCTTCAGTGAAGGTTCAAGTTCTTTTTATCTCCTTCCTTATTTCCTCCTCTTTTAAATTTCCCTAGGGTCACTGCCACCATGCACTTCTTTCCATTCTTCAATTTTTGCTTTTTCTAACATGGCATATCATAGTCATGTATTTAAAAAACATTTGCATATTAATCATTCCCTTTTTTAGGGGGGGGGGTCTGGTCGTGGGGCCTGAACTCTGGGCCTGGGCGCTGTCCCTCAGCTCTTCAGCTCAAGGCTAGTGCTCTACCACTTGAGCCACAGTGCCACTTCCAGCTTTTTTTCTTTTTTTGCTTATGTGGTGCTGAGGAATCGAACCCAGGGCCTCAGGCATTCAAGGCAAGTGCTCTACCACCTTCCCAGCCCTAATCATTCCCTTTTTATTCAAGTCAAAGAAGGTTTATAAAATGCCACAGTGATGACTTACAATAATGCAATTAATTCATTCAACGTAGGTGTTGTGTTTCCTCCAATGAAGATGGCCCAAATTCTGTTAATTCTCCTGATTTGGCTATGATATAGAATGTTATAGCAAGTCTACTTGTACATATCTCCTTGTGCACAAGGCTATTTCTTCCAGGAAATGCTATAACTGGGCCATAGACCACATGCACTTTCAATTTACCAAATGTTTTCTAGTATCTTGAATTCTATTGGTCATGTATAAAAATTTCTTACTCTCCCCACATCTTTGACAATACTTTGGTGTTGTTGAACTTTTCATCTTTCCCCAAGTGGATGGATAGATGGTTCCTCTGTTGATTTAGTTCACTGCTGACACCTTTTTTTTTTTTTCTTTCCTTCCAGCATGGCTTAGGGCTCATTAGAAAGTGGGCTATGCTCACTGCACCCACTCCCAGCCTCCCAGAAGTGGTAACTGCCATTCATCCTCTGTCTTAAATTTAGTGTCCCAAGTAGGCAGGCAGAGTAGGGGCAGGCCAGGATGTGCCCCGCCCCCTCCCACATGTGTGAGGTGTGTCATGATCCTCTGATGACTGCCTCTTTGCCCACATCCTGTTAATTTCTGCAGGACAGCCAAGCCATCACAAATATTGACCCCAATTTTCCTAAGTGTAGGCTTCTCTTTGTTTATTGGCTGGGCAATTTGAAAGTCTTCTGAGCGAGCATACAGAGCTGAAAGTGCCTGCAACCATAAACCAAAAAAAGGAAATACTCCTTTTTTTCCTGGTAGGAGTAACACCTCACTCCTAGGAATGAATCCCATGCCAAGTGCACATGGTAGTAATAGCTTGTTGACAAGTTTCTCCCTGGACCACTCTCCTTTAGCTCTTCCAGCTTTTCCAGTTGTGTGGTGAAGGACTTGAGATTTGGATGTAGATTGCTGATGTCAACTCCACCTCTTCAGAAGGAGTGGATCTCCAGTTATCTCATCTGTGAAATGGGGATCACAATAACACCTGCTCTATAGGATAGTTAGGCTTAGGGGAGGTGATGCAGACACACAGTAAGAGCTCATTAAATGTCAGCTATCTGTGCTAGTAATGATCTGATTTATGTGTGGGATCATAGGTCATGGTAAATGATGCAAGAACCACAGGATTTACATTGTTTTCCACCTTTAGTCCACTATGTAATGTGCCATTTGCAATTTTATCTTATAGAGAGATTATTAACTGATGGTCCATGAAATGTGTTTTATTTTATTAGAAAAGTAATTATGATTATTAGTTACTATTAACTTGGGAACTCTCAAGTAAATATCTTAATTTCATGCTTAAAAAGATGTTTCTGCAGCCTTGCATCAGATGCTTATATATTGATCATAACCCTCCAAAAACTCCCCTCCCCCTTGGTAACTGCCAGTGCTTGTGGCTCCTTCCTGGTGGTGACACTTCATTATCTGAATTTGTCCATGCGTGTAGCCTGCAGGGACAGAGGAAGAGAGAAAAAGGGAGGAAAACTAAACTAATATTTGGTGTCAGTGCTATGCCAGACAATTTTGTTGTACACATCATACACACTGTTTTATTTCATCTTCATAATAGCTGTGAGGAAAATATTATCTTTGTTATTTATTTATTTATTTTGGTGCCAGTTCTAGGGCTTAGGTGCTGTCCCTGAGCTATTTTGCCCAAGGCTAGCACTCTACCACTTGAACCACAACTCCACTTGCAACTTTGTCTTTTTGTTGTTTGTGGGACTTGAACTCTGGGCCTAGGCAATGTATCTAAGTTCTTCAGCTCGAAGTGAATGCTCTACCACTTGTGCTATAGCACCACTTCCGGTTTTCTAGTGGTTAATTGGAGATAAGAGTCTCATGGACTTTCCTGCCCTGGTTGGCTTTGAACCACTAGCTTCAGATCTCAGCCTCCTGAGTAGCTAGCGCCTGGTCTTTCCAACTTTTTGATAGTTAACTGAGTTAGGTTGAGTCTCACAGCCTTTCCTGCATGGCCTGGCTTCAAATCTCAATCTCAGCCTCCTGAGTGGCTAGAATTACAGGCTTAAACTACCAGCACCTGTTTCTATTATCCTTTCTTTAGAGACGGTAGAACAAAGGTGGTGACTTGAGTAACTCACCCAAGGTTACACTGCTATGAAAATAGATGTACATAACATGTACCTCATTTTTTCCTCATGCCCCTGAGATGTTGGTGATATTACTGTTCAGGGTCCATCTGTGTTGTGGCAGTTGTTGCTGATTTTCAGGTCTCCTACTGGGAAGAAAAAGGTAAACAGGTATAAAACCAATGCCTTGGGGGCTGGGGGGTTAGCTCAGCAGAAGAGCGCCTGCTTGGTGAATGCAAGACCCTGAGTTTGGTCCTCAGCTCTGGGAAAAAACCAAACAAAAAAAAACCCCAATGCTTTGAGGCATTGGTTAGTACATACTGCTTGGAACGACCTTCCCTCGTGGCGACCCTCTTCTGCTTGTCATGGTGTTTATTCCTGGAAGGACTGGTAATCATCCCCAAGTGAGCTGTATAACTAACTCTTCTGGGATGGCTTTAAGTTTGGCTAAGTCCCAATATGCTACAAGGCAAGGTTTTGAACTGAAAGAGGTAGGTCTCTTACCTGTCTGGCCATGACTTCTCAGCATAGTTGTGGAAGGACAGAGAAAATGTCAACCAGACAGTTGGAGCAAGGGGAAACAGGATGTGTTCCATCCTGAAGGTAATTACATGGCTGGTGTGGTGAAGTCAATGGTAATGAGGCACATGAAGTCACACAACACATGTGCCTCGGATTGGCTGAGGAATATTTCTCTTACCTGAATAAATATTTTGCAACAGTTACCTGGGTGAAAACCAACTTCCTGTAAAAGGGTTGATTAAAACCAAACAAAACAAAGGTTCTTGTGGGCTTGAGTGCTCTGTACTATATAATTATTTCCTAACTAATGATACCAACTCCACTTAATGTAAAGGGAGGTGGGGGTGGGGCCAGGAACAATTCTCACTGGCTAAGGAATGCTCTGGAGTACATAGCTATTGCCTCATAGCTTCAAAGGCGAGAACTACTCGTTCCTTTTATTCTTCAAACAGAATTTTCAGCCACTGAAACTTCCTTAAGTTGTTTTTTTCTTAAAGCATCATTTAATTTAACACTCACAATTCAGCTAAAAGCTCTTGTTTGACCTTAGAAGCTAGAGGGGTTTACTACTGAGATCCTTGGTTTGTGACTTGAGGTTTTGTTTTTCTCTCTAAAAATGAAAACAGACTGATTTTTTACTTGATGTCATGAGAACCAAACAATATTAGGTCCAATCTGGGAAACAAACATGTACTGAGTGTTGATTATGAGCTGAGAGGCACAATGACACATAATGGGGGGGGGGGCTGGGGAGGTGAGGAAGATCCTTGAGTCTTTGTCATTCTCAGTTTCCTGGAGACAGAGGCTTCCATAGGTGCTCTGTTCCCTGACTGCTGGGGCAGAAGACTGTACTGTAACAGAGGCCTAGGGGAGGCCATATCCAGCTGAAGAGGCAGGGTTAGTAGGTACGTGCCGTGTGCTGACTCTGGAAGGTGCATATTGGCTCATCCAAAACCAAGTGGATGGCAAGGTATGTGGGGGTTGTAGAAAGGCAAGTGCATGTGATTCAGCATGGAGATCACTCCCCCAGCCTTTGTGTATAACCAAATGGTGGGAAGAAGGAGGAGAAGGCAGAGGGATCTAGGAAATGTGGAATGCAGAATGGAGCAGGGCAGTGGGGGCACCGACTGCAAGGTGAGAACACCTGTTGCCTGTAGGCTAGAGGTGAAGGGCCGATCCCTGAAGGAAAAGATATTGGCAAATGTTACAACACATGTATGACCCGGGTCATGGTGAAACAGTCAACAGCTAGTCTGCTCCAAGGTCTCTTCTTGTGTGCAATCTTAAGCCTACGTTAAGTGATTTCTCACCACCTTCCAAGTGTTCTTTCAGTCATATCTCTAGGCTCAGCCTTGATCTCCTCCTCATTCCTGTGTATGCACAGGACCTCACCATTCTCATTTGCAGCATGGCTTGTTCCTGGGGGGCCCCCAACTCTAGATTCTAGGCCCTGGCTATGGAAGGCCTGCATGGCCGAGCACCTGAGAATTCGGTGAGCTCTATCTTTACAATTCTATGTTTGCTCTCAATCTACGTTAGGCATATGGACTTTGCTTCTTTGGCAAATATCCTCTTAAGACAGCCTGGAAGCAATGACAGAAAAGGGACTAGGATCTCAATAGCCCCTTCCAGTTCCCAACCCCACTGACCTAATTTCTCAAAGGGCCCATCAACACAGGCTGGTGGCCAAGCCTTTGACACTATATCATTGGCCGACACTTATCCAAACACATAAAGAGCTAGAACTTAAAAAGTTAAATAAAATTCAATACATTAAATAAGTTAAGCTAGATAAAAATCCTTGACATATGCTCATTTTGTATGAAAGTTATAATTTTTTTGAGAAGGAAGACAAACTATATAGATAACTGTAAAAAGAAATGAGTATAACAAGATAGACAAAGGATATAAAGAACACAGAAGTGTATCTTTGAGAATATTCATGAAGCATTACAACCTAAGTTAAAGCATCAGCATTTTCTAGTATCCAATAACAGTGCATTTCTAATGTACTATGGGCCAAAAACACTGATTTTATTGGAAGACTTCTCTAATCACTGCTTTCCAATGGGTTTGTTGGCCATTTAAATAGTATCTGAAATTTCCCACAGCTTTGGAGTGAAGGCTATGAGAAATATAAAGGAAGAACTAGTCAGAAGAACTCAGTATGCCCTTCCAACTCCTGGAGAATAAAAAGCACAGAAATGGTGCAGCAAAGAGTGAAATAATTCATCAGTCATACTCACTAGACACTATGTTGGAAATGAACTATACAACTTGGGGAGAAGGGGATCAGGAGAGGGTAAACTGGGAGAAAACGAGGGAAGAGGTGACACTGTTTAAAAAAAAAAATGTACTCCTTACCTGACTCATGTAACTCTAACACCTGTACATCACCTTTACAATGAAAAAGGGGAGGGGCAAAAAGTTCAATGTGAATATAAAAGCTGTAGGATTTTTTGGTTACTCTAAAAGCTATCTACAGTTAGTGACAATCTGAGGTTGGCCACTCACTCAACCCCCCCCCATCCCCCGACCTCCAAGTGTGCATAAAAATCACTGCTATAGGATTCATGGATAGTTGTGTGTGTGTGTGTGTGTGTGTGTGTGTGTGTTGGGGGGCAGGGGAGGGTCTTATTTCTGAAAGGCATTTCCAGAGCCACAAGACGGTTTAGAAGTTCAAGGACTGGAGTGTCTTTTCTGGCCACCTGAAGGCTATAGAGGCCCTTTCACTTTGGGGATTAAAATTTTGCTCTTGCTTTTACACACTTGTCTAGGAATCAACTTGCTCACAAAGATCTCTTCTATAAGCTGGTGCGTGTTGTCGAGGTGACAGGTTTATACGTGCTGAACCATTGCTTGGCCTGTGGGCTATGCCAAGGTAGAAGGCCTATCAGCACTGGGGCCATGCTCATCACTTGGATGATGGAAAAACATCCCTACAGTAACCAGGGTGGAAGGCATGATTTTTCCTTTGCTGGACATTGGGGTTCATGCCTATAATCCTAGCTACTCAGGAATCTGAGATCTGAGAATCAATGTCTTGAAGCCAGTCCATTCAGGAAAGCCCAGGAGACTTTTATCTCCAATTAACCACCTCACCCCCCACACATCCCCCAAAAAGTGCTGGATGTGGAGTTGTGGCTCAAGTGGTAGAGCAGTGCCTAGGACTTGAAGTTCAAGACCCTGTACTGACACAAAAACAAACAAACAAATCCTTTGACAAAAACAATTTACCATTTGTAGCTAGATAGCTATTGATGGACTTGGTAAATTAAAAACAATGGAAGTTTGACTCAGGGTTCTACAGGCGGGGAAATTGAAGAGCTTGCAGCCAGCAAGTATCTGGTGCGGGCGTTTATACTGAATCATAATATGGCAGAAGGTCAAGATTGCTTGAGAGACAGAGAGAAAATCTGGCTGAACTCTCCCCTTCTGTAAACAACCCATTTCTGTGATAATGACCCTAATCCATTTACTCTTGAAGGTAGTGTTCTAGTGATCTAATCACCTCTTTATTTGTGGTGCTGGGGATAAAATCCAAGTCCTCTATCACCTAAGGCAAATGCTCTCCCACTGAGCTTCCCCCCCACCCCCACCCCTTCCCTGAAGCCTTTCTAATCACTTCTCGAAGGCCACACCTGTTCAGGCCGTTACAAGGACAATTAAATATCAACTGGAGTTTTACGGGGCACATTCAAATCATAGTACTATAGATAGGAAGGACCGAAACTCAGAAAAAGCTCTGTGTTTTGTCTTTCTGATATATTTTTTTTACTTTCTAGTAAGAAGCAGCCCAAGCCCTGGAGTTTCCATTTATATGGGGGAAATGATCAACTGCCTTTCTCACAGCTTGGCTGGGTCAAATCATAAGGGACATTTCTCTCACTTGGCTGGGTCAAATACTGAGGTTTATGATGTATTTTTTTAATCACAAAAGAAGATTGTTAATTCTTCACTGCTTTTGGAATATTTATAGCAATATATATATATATGTGTATATATATGTATATATGTGTGTGTGTGTGTGTGTGTGTGTGTGTGTGTGTATTGCTCAGCCCCACTCCCAAGGGAGCCTGGAGCAGCTATAGGCATTATCTAATGAAATCTGGGCTGGGAGTGGGAAAGGGAGGCATAGTAATTTCTATTGTCTGGGGTGAAAATCCAGTATGAGGCAGAGGTCTGCACAAGTATACCCAGGAGCTGAACAGGACTTGCCTTGATTGTCTGACTTTGGCTCATGAATCTCTCCATGCCTGGTGGAACATTTTTTTTTTTTTTATAAAGGGTGAAAGTAAATATTTGTATTGATTTCTTCTCAGATGAAAATTTCCTCTTCCAACATCTTCTTGACATTCTGAACAATCTTGGTTAGGAATAATTATTATGATGACAAATCCACTCAAATAGTAAATTATATCATTGAAGCCAGGTTATCCTCAGATTAGACTACGTAAATTCAGAACATAAAATCAAGTGCCCTATGAGATGCTATCCTATTCTAAGATGTGATTCCAGGCTTGGGAACAGGAACATTAATCCAATCTACTTCTCAATGGCTGTATCAATGCTCTGGGTAGTCAGCAAACCACCCTGGTGCCTCTTCATTTGTGAAAACATGGTTCAGAGGTTAAAAAAAAATACAACTACCATATAATCAATGGCTTATACGCCATCGATATGCAAATGAGTGGGTTCTTATTCTTTGGGACAGTATAGAAATAAAGCCAGGAGTAAAAGAAAAGTCATGAAATGAAGTAACAAAAAATCTCCATCTGGAGAGGGTAGTCTAATGTAGTCCTCTCAGAGGACAATTTTTATAATATAAATTTGAGGGCTGGGAATATGGCTAAGTGGTAGAGTGCTTGCCTAGCACACATGAAGCCCTGGGTTCGATTCCTTAGCATCATATACACAGAAAAAGCCGGAAGTAGCACTATGGCTCAAGTGGTAGAGTGCTAGCCTTGAGCAAAAGAAGCTCAAGGACAGTGCACAGGCCCTGAGTCAAGCCCCACGACTGGAAAAAAAAAATTGAGGAAAAATGTATTTCCATTTCTCTTCTCTTTGGCTTTGCTCTGATTACTTAATCATTTGTGCATGTGCCTACGTGACTCTTTCCATTGGCTAAGCAGGCACCCAGGGCATTATGGGAAGAAGGAGAATTAGAGCAGAAAGATGCATTTGAACAGGAGCTTAGGGTACTATGGGAACAAGAAATGCCATGATGGGATACATGGTATCAGCCACATGTTAGTTAGGTCCACCACTTTTTATCGACCTAAGAGTTCCCCTTTCTCTCTCACCATGTGGTTTAGGTGTTTTTTTTTTCCTTTACCTCATTTGCTCATTCATTCATTCATTTCTTCTTCCATTTATCAAGCAGTACTGACTGTCTACTTTGTAGAAGGCATGGAAAAAGCTTTGGCTTCCATCCTCTGAAATCTTACCATGTTATGAGTGTATGGACCATCACAACTGAAGATCATGCACAAGAATATTTTAAGAGCACTGAGGAAAGAGACCTCATCCAGCTTTGGCATAGTCAGGAAGAACATAAAGGAAAGCTTCCAGTAAGAGGTAATATCACAAATTGAAAGTGCAGTTGTGAAATATTTACCTGGAGAATCAGACTGTAAATAGAAGGTAATGTGGTGGGATTCATCAACAACACTGAAGATGCATTTGAGTAGATTGAGCTGGGAAAAATGGATCTGGCAGAGTGTTTTCCTCTGTTTGTAGCCAGATGCTTGGGTACCAGTGAAGACTGGGAGTGATGGGCTTGGGAGTTGATTTTTCCCCCCAGGATTTGAGTTTTCCATGTAAGTATGAGAGATAAGGGATGGTTATGATCAAGGACATCTCAGGAGGGGAGAGGAAGTATAGCCGAAAGAATTTGGAGTCTGGTTATTGGACTGAAGGGAGTGAGGTGGGAAGGCAGGAAATTGGAGAATTTGGTACTTGAAAGTGAGATTTCCAAAAGAAATAGATAGCTGGAGGCAAAAGTAAGGTCGTGGCAGTGGGCCTGAGGTCAGATGTAGGACTGGGCCTCTGGAGGAGGGAAGCATGGAATTGAGGATGATGGCTGTTAAAATCACCAGGGCTGTGACAAGACATGTATTAATTTCCTATTGCTGCTATCACAATGACATAAACTGACTGGATAGAAGCCCAGCGTAAGGATTTTCATCAGGGTACAGGCTGAGTTCCTTTCTACAGACTCTAGAGTCTTCTTGTTCTTTCCAGTTTCAGAGGCCACCTGCATCCTTTGGCTAGTGGTTCCTTCCTCCATTTTCAGAGCTGGTGATAGCAAGTTGAAATGTCTCTCATCATATCACTGAATCTCTGTCTCTCTTTCACTATGAAGGACTTTTGTGGTTATACTGAGCCCACTGGGATGATCCAGGACACTTTACCTATTTTACATTCTGTTCATTAGCAGCCTTAGTTCTATCTGCAATCTTATTTCACTCTCCCTCTAGCTCTCTCTCTTTTAAATGTATATATTTTTTTTTGCTTAAGACTATCATAACAAAATACTACAGACTGGGAGACTTAAACCATGTAAACTAATTTTCTCACAGTTCAGGAAACTACAAGTTTGTGATCAAGCGTTGGCAGGTTAGGGTTCTTCTCAGACTGTTGCCTTGGCTTGTTGATGGCCAGCTTCGTGCTATCTCTTCACAATGACTTTTTTTCTGTAAAGATAAATCCTTGGTGTCTTTTTTTGTATACAAATTTCCCATTTATATAAAGACTGCAGGTCCAAGAGATTAAAGGCTTTATTTTTATTTATCTCCTCCTTTAAAGACCCTGTCTCCAAATATAATCACATTCTGAGATTAGGGCTTCAACACACAAGTTTTAGGAAGGAACGGTTTTGTCCCCCAATACTGTCTGACATATTCATAGGTTGTAGGGATTTGGATGTGGACACGTTTGGGGGAAGTTTTCTGTGTCTCATGAGAGAAATGTTGAAGAGTGTAGTAATCATTCTAGTGCTAAAAGCTTCAAATCATGGGGATGGGCATGGGGTGTGTATTAGTGACTGCAACAGGAAGCTCTGGTCTGTCAGCATTAGACTTGCTGGGGGTTTGGGAGAGGAGGCTGGAGGAGGCTGGAGGAGCCTGGCTGGGTAAGTGACAGGGTGCTCAGTGTGTGTAGAAAGGTCTTCTGCTGGGAGTTACTGTGGAGAAGGCTACAGAGAACCAGATTCCTTAGAGAATAGCTGGGTGTGGTGTGGGCAAGAAAGTGACAAGGATTTTCAGAGGCAAGATTAAGGAGATTTTAGTTGTCACATCATGAAATCAGAGGGCCCAGGATAAGAGTTTGGGGAGAGCTAGGAGGAGAGCAAAGGAGAGAGAGAGACAGAGACAGAGACAGACAGACAGACAGACACAGAGATAGAGACAGAGATGGAAAAAGGAAGAGAGAATTGTTAGCTTAAAGCAGAAAGTGAGAGAGAGAGAGAGAGAGAGAGAGAAGGTAAAACAAATAGGAAGATGGCCTGGGAAGTTTGGATTTTCATGGTAACTAATGTGAACAGTGATGTAAGGCAAAGAATGAACTACTCAGTGTCCCTTCTAACCTATCACCTTCAAGAAGCTTTCACAAACTGCACATTAATTTCATTCCTCTCATTCTTTTCTTATGTCATCTGGGTCTCTCCTTAATGTTTCTTTTTAGATAATTGTAAGGATTGTCTGTACAATTAGATATAGCTTCTTCTAGGCAAGGGCCATATTGATATCACCAATAGTGCCAAGAACAGTCCTAGGCATGTCATTCAGATGCTCAATAATTCATTAACTGTTTCCCATTGCTCTTCTCTTTTAAAGAAGAGAGCAAACAGACTAGCTCCACCATATTCTGTGCCTCCATTTTCTTTCAATTACCCATTTTTCTCACGGTGTGGAGGCTTAGTTTGACATGTAGCAGTGGCCTTGAGCTCTTACAGATTCAAAGTGATTGCTCAGGCTTATGGAATACTTGGTTCTGTGCAATAAACTCATGGAACTTAATCCTCTCAGCAACCTGATAAGGGAGATACTTTTACTCTCCTCATTTTACAGACAATGCAAGAAATTCTTGATAGATGAAGCAACTTTCCCTGGAATGACGGGCAGAGTTTGGTAGAATCACCTCTCAGACTCAACTTAATACGAAGCCAAAGTTCACTCGTGCAACATTTTTTTCTTTCTTAAAAATAATTTTATTGTTATTAAGGTGGTATACAGAGGAGCTACCATTTCATGCCAGGTAATACACACATTTCTTTTTTTGTACAATGTCACCCCTTCCTTTACTTTCCCTCAGTTTCCCCCTCCCATCCCTGCTCACAAGTTACACAGATCATTTTCCACACAGTGTATACTGAATAGTATAACATGATTATATTTGTTCACCCTTCCTTCCTCTCTTCCTGCATATCCTCCCTCCTTCCACATTTTAATGGGCTCTATTGGTTAGTCTTTCTTTTCTCGTGTGAAGCAATAAATGACAATGCTTACAAAAGTGCTGTTGCATGAGATGACCACTTTTAGACTTTATTGTAAAGCTTTATTTATTCATTTATTTATTTTTGGGTCTGGTTGTGGGGCCTGAACTCTGGCCCTGGGCGCTGTCCCTCAGCTCTTCGGCTCAAGGCTAGCGCTCTACCACTCGAGCCACAACACCACTTCCAGCTTTTTTCTTTTTGCTTATGTGGTGCTGAGGAATTGAACCCAGGGCTTCATGCATGCAAGGCAAGCACTCTACCACTGAGACACCTTCCCAGCCCTGTAAAGCTTTATTTTTTGGGGGAAAAATTTAAACCTCCAGAGCCCTGGGTCTTGCTGTAATATCACAATAGGTTTGTGGTCAAGGGGCCTCTGAATATGCAGAAATGAAGTTTAGAGCAGATTTTTTTTTTCTGAACAGTGCTCTAGGGAACTCTAGCTTGCTTGCTTGCTTTCTCTCTCTCTCCCTCCCTCCCTCCCTCCCTCCTTTCTTTCCTTCCTTCCTTCCTTCCTTCCTTCCTTCCTTCCTTCCTTCCTTCCTTCCTTCCCTCCTTTCTTCCTTCCTTTCTTCCTTCCTTCCTTCCTTTCTTCCTTCCTTCCTTCCTTCCTTCCTTCCTTCCTTCCTTCCTTCCTTCCTTCCTTCCTTCCTTCCTTTCTTCCTCCTTCCCTCCCTCCCTCCATTTCTTTCTTGTCCTGGGCTTGAACGCAGGGCCTGGACACTGTCCCTGAACTTCTTTTGCTCAAGGTTACACTGTACCACTTGAGCCACAGCACCACCTCCAGTTTTTTCTGTGTATGTGGTGCTAAGGAATCGAACCCAGGGCTTCATGGATGTTAGGCAAGCACTCTATCACGAATCCACATTCCAAGGCCCTGGCTTCCTTTCTTATCTGCTCTATAGAGCTGTGTATTATGATTTGTGAGGGTATCACCAAAGCTGAGAGACAGAGCTTTGTTACAAGTGGTTGTTCCATGGGCTTTTCCAACTGGAGGAAAAAAGAGCTATCCATGTTCACAAACCATAGTTTACTTCTTTCTGCCAGAAATAAGATTGGAACTCAGAGACCAGTGCTTGCTCAGCATGCATGCTTTCTTTTCTTTTTTTTTTTTTTAAATTTAAAATTTTATTTTCATGAATGCTTTCTTGCTCAAGTCATACTTCCAGCCAGCTGATTATTTGGAGATGGAGTCTCATGGACTTTTCTGCCCAAGTTGACTTTGTGACAAGTGAGGTTCTCTGTGTAGCTAGGTTTACAGGCATAAGCTACCAGCATACAGCTTAGAATTGTCGGCCGTGGGGATTGAAGCCTGAATTCTTCAGCTCAAGGCTTGCTAGCACTCTACCACTTGAGCCACAGCACCACTTCCAGCTTCCTGGTAGTTTATTGGAGATAAGAGTCTCACAGACTTTTCTTGCCCGGCCTGGCTTTGAACCACAATCCTCAGATCTCAGCCTCCTGAGTAGCTAGGATTATAGACTTGAGCCACCGGCACCCAGCTTAAAGATCATTTTAAAGCCTGGTATTGGTAATTCGTACTTGGGATGCTACCTACTCAAGAGGCTGAGAATGAGGATTGAGGTTTGAAGCCAGCCCAGGCAAGAAAGTCTGTGAGACTCTTGTCTTCAAGTAACCACCCAAAGCTGGAGGTGAAGCTGTGACTCAAGTGGTAGAGTACTGATCTTGAGCAAAAGTAGTTTGGAAACAGCTCCCAGGCCCTGAATTCAAGACCCAGGATTCTTTAAGCAACTGTATAAAAAAGTTTTAATTCAGCATGTCAATATATGTATATAATGGATCTTGAACAGTGTCACCTTTTCCATTGTCTCCCCTCTTCCATTTTTACCAATCCCACCAGTCCCCTTAGGTTTCCTAGTTCCATTTTTATGCTTTTTATGATTATATTCACCACCATCCCCCTTCAATTTGTCCATTTGTCCATTTGTATTTTAAAGAAAAAGAAAAGAGGGGCTGGGAAGGTGGCTCAGTGGTAGAGCGCTTGCCTTGCATGCCTGAGGCCCTGGGTTCGATTCCTCAGCACCACATAAGCAAAAAGGAAAAAGCCGGAAGTGGCGCTGTGGCTCAAGTGGTAGAGCGTTAGCCTTGAGCTGAAGAGCTGAGGGACAGCGCCCAGGCCCAGAGTTCAAGGCCCCACGACTGGACCCCCCAAAAAAAAAAAAAGAAAAAAGAAGAAAGAGATGGAAAGGAAGAAGGAGAGAGAGAAAAAGAAAGAAAGGAAGGAAAGGAGGGGGAGAAAGAAGGAAGGAAAGGAAGGAAGGAAGGAAGGAAGGAAGGAAGGAAGGAAGGAAGGAAGGAAGGAAGGAAGGAAGGAGGGAAGGAAGGAAGGAAGGAAATGTGTCAGCTTGCTTTCATGTCGAGAATGGATTATATTGGAACAAAAATTACAACCAAATTCAGGATATTGTCTGTACCCATTGTCTTTTTCTACATTTGGATTTCTTTTTGTATGTGCTGAGAGAAATTACATCTCAATTAATTTGTCTCTATATAGGCTGGGGGAATATTCTGAACCATTCGAGAGAAAGCCAGATTTTCTCTGCTGGTGACAGAATTTCAAGTTCCCTAATATTCTGCTAGATGATGGCTTTACTCCAGAGATAAGAAAGCCTGAACTTCTAAACTCTCCAGAGGAAATACCATAGCTTTTATCAAATGAACTTCAGCATCTCACAGCCATGTTGTGCTAGTTCTGTTGGTGAACTGAAATCACCTACTTCAGAGAAAGTAGGTCTCCAGATCCTGCTTTCCCTTTGGCATAGTGTAGATTACTCTTTCTAATGTTACTCTCCTTATGGAACATGGTTCTCTGGAGCAGCAACCCCCAATTTTATCATCAGAGCTTATCTGTGCATCCAGCACACAGAAGAAAAAGCTGATGCAGGCTCTCTGGGAGCCTGGGCCTATGGTTGCAATTAAACATTGGGAAAATCTCTTGCTACTACTGATGAAAGGCCAGGCATAGATCTATCTGATTGATTGGCTTTGACAAGTGGCTACCTGAGAACTCTTTGGGTTTTGTTCATCATGTAGCAAGTGATTATAGACTCCAGGAGGAGATCTCCAACACTGATGTATTAATAAACAACACGACCCCTTTGACTTTTTGAACAGGATAGGGCCCCAGTGTTTACACTTCACGAAGTTCTAATACATATCAAGGTTTGAGAACCATCTTTCTAAGCATGAAATTTATATATATATATATATATGTGTATATATATATATATATACATATATACATATATATATATATATATATATATAGTCTTTTGGTTTGCTGGCATGATATGATGCTTATAAAGAATAGTATATCTCATGGGGATTACCTTTTTGCAAAATGATTTCTTACATCTGGAAGGGGAGAGATAGATGGTACCAAAAGTATTATCATTCTATAATGATAACTGGAAAGAAAGACAACTGGAATCATTGATAACACAGATTACTAAGCAACCATAAACTGTCCAGGAAATGTATACCACCTCTTCTTGGGGAATGAAAGCTTTAAATTCCACTTAAGGAAGAACTGTTATTGTTTGTTTTGCTTCTGTTATTTCTGTTTGGTAAACAAGCCTTACAACAGCATCTTCAAATACTTAAAATTCTAAAGTGTATTTGATATGAGAGCTAACTATGACATCACCACAGAAGACACATGTACATGGTTCTTGTGGATAGTGGGTGATGAAGCAAACTAATTTGCAACCATGTATGAATTTTTGCTGCAGATCTATTCTCTCAAGAAAATGAGTCCCAGGATCACCATGAATCTTAAGTCAGTAGATGCCCAATCAACGAATCTTTCCAGTTCATCTTCTCTAAGCTATGAGAGCAAAACAGTTGTCAACCCCGCTGGGATCTGAACATTTGAACCTCACTTTTGCAGCGTGTGGGGTGTTTACATGCTGTTACTTGGCACATATACATCCCTACTCCTTTTCTTATTCCCATGACAGGACACAGTAGGCTACATGTGGGAACTTTAAAAAAAAAATCAAAACGAAGTGGAAAATTGCCACTAAATGCTCCAAGATGTTTACAAGAACCCAGTAACTACTGACGGTCTCATAAATGGAGTATTTGTTTAAAAAGAAAGAAAGAAAGGAGTCAGCTTTTAGAGCTTTGAAAAGAAAGCAGCATTCTCAAAGATTAGCTCTTCACACTGGTCCAGGCGCTACCCCCAGGAAACACTATGATTCTTTCCAAGGCCAACCGTTGAGACTGTTGGTGCCTCTGAACACAGGGTCCTATGTTCCCAAGTTGCATATGCTAAACAAAAATTTATGGCCCTGGAAAATATTTGTTTGTGGGGTGATGGCATCGAATATTTGGAGCCAGAATAGTTGTCAAGAACTGCAGACGAGGGCTGGGAAGGTAGCTCAGTGGTAGAGCGCTTGCCTTGCATGCTCAAGGCCCTGGGTTCGATTCCTCAGCACCACATAAGCAAAAAGAAAAAAGCCGGAAGTGGCGCTGTGGCTCAAGTGGTAGAGCACTAGCCTTGAGCTGAAGAGCTGAGGGACAGTGCCCAGGCCCAGAGTTCAGGCCCCACGACCGACAAAAAAAAAAAAAAAAAAAAGAACTGCAGACGAATAAATATTTCACCTAACTTCAGAGCTGCTGTCACCTCCCACATTAAAAAATACAAGGCAAAAGCTGGGTACCTGTGGCTCATGCTTGTAATCATAGCTACTCAGGAGGCTGAGATCTGAGGATCATGGTTCGAAGGCAGCCTGGGCAGGAAACTCCATGAGACATCTCCAATAAACTATTCAGAAAAGCTAGAAATGGCATCATGACTCAAGTTGTAGAGCATTAGCCTTGAACACAGATAGGCTCAGGGACAGAGGCCAGGCCCCAAGTTCAAGCCAGCCCCAGGACCAGCAAAAATACACAAATAAAATAAAGCAAGTAGAAAATAACTTTATTGGGTTAGCATGTTTTCCACATATATTTCAGTTGGGCAGGACTTGGACTGGTGAATTTGAAGGTGGGTTTGCTTATTCTATGTTCAGACTCTAATTTGGTAAAGAAATTTGAAAAGGAGCTTCCTTTTTTTTTTTTCTTTAAGCACTCTGTTCCCCCCCCCCCCAATTTGGAAGAGAATGATTATAAAAATTATATAAATATTTGGTGTAAATACTTACAGATGCTGGCTTGGAAAACCACTTCCCTTCTGCTGTGTTTTGTTCCATTTTATTTTATTTTTGTTCCCATACTGGGAAACGAACTCAGGGTCTGGGTACTTTTTTGATTAAGGTAGATGTTTTACCACTTGAACTCTACAGCTGTACTTCCAGCTTTTTTTTTGTCGGTCATGAGGCTTGAACTCTGGGCTTGGGCGCTGTCATTGTGCTCTTCAGCTCAAGGCGAGCGCTCTACCGCTTGAGCCACAGCACCACTTCCAGTTTTCTGGTGGTTTATTGGAGATAAGAGTCTCATGGACTTTCTTGCCTGAGCTGGCTTTGAACTGCAATCCTCAGATCTCAGCCTCTTGAGTAGCTAGAATTACAGGCATGAGCCACCAGCGCCCAGCTTACTTCCAGCTTTTTGCTTGCTAATTTGAAATAAGAGTTTCATGAACTTTGTCTGACCAGGTTGGCTTTGAGTCTTGATCTTCAAATCTCAGCGTCCTAATTAGCCTGATTAGCTAGGATTGTAATCATGAGCTACCAGCACCCAACCATCTTCTGCCTTATTCTGACAAAGCAAGAAGGTTCTTACCAGGTATAGTCCCTCAGTCTCAGACCTCCCAGTCTCCAGAGCCATGAACCAAAGAAACATTTATTGTTTATGTAGTACCTGGTATGGTATTGTTACAGCAGCACAAAACAGACCATTAAGACTATTACATCTTCAAGAGGCAACTTATTGTCCTAGCTATCAGCATATATCTTCAAGCTGTCAACGCAGAGTTTACGTTTGTTGCAGAAAGCTGCCTCATCTGATGAAGGCCTTGCCATTTCAATAACACACGGGACAACCTTGTAGTTTGATGTCATCTCCTGGACTCCTTGCAGGGCTGGCTAACCTTTCATTATGCAATGCATTGGTTTGATTTCTCCATCTGGCCATCTTACTCCTTCCCTGCTCTTCCACAGATTTGGATCCCTATCTGTTAAACTCTATCTCAGCATTACTACTGGGAGTAGCTCAGAAAAGCTGGCAAGAAGATGAAAAACTCACCACCGGGCAGGCAAAGAGAGAGAGAGAGAGAGAGAGAGAGAGAGAGAGAGAGAGAGAGAGAGAGAGAGAGAGAGAGAGAGAGAGAGAGAGAGAGAGAGAGAGAGAGAGAGAGAGAGAGAGACATAGGCTGACTATCCCGGACACAGCATGGCTGCCCATTTGCCTAAACTCTGGCATAGTATATTGCATGAAGAATAGAAATTAACTACAGCCATTTACCACACATTTGAGAAGAATGAAGGAACTAGCAATTACTGGGATTGATTTTTCTCAGTGACTCTGAGCAAAGCAGCTCAATAGTTCAGAGGTATTTCAAGTTAAAGATCAAAATTCCATCTTACTGTGAAATTCAAAGATTCTTGGAGACCGTAAGAACATTTATCAGCCAGGAATATGTCACTGCCAGTGAGATGATGCAATTAAAAGTCAAGAATGTAGCAATGGCACTCACTATACAATGAACTACACAACTCGTGGGTGGAAAATGGGAGGGAAAAACTGGGAGAGAGCAAGGGAAAGGGTGACGTTGTCCAAAAAGAAATGTACTTCTTACCTGACTTATGTAACTGTCACCCCTCTGTGCATCACCTTTATGACAATTAAAAAATGTTTTTGGTTTTTGTTTAAAAAGGGAGTCAAGACTTCAATATGCAGGCATCTCCAACATCCAAAGAAACCTGAATTAACTTGCCTTGAATAAAGAATAGCAAAACTATGGCCAAACAAAATGGAAACATCTCCCATTAGTAAGCAATGCTTAGCTTGTGTAAATTTTTATTGGTGGAGTGTCAACTCCACCAACTATCAATACTTAAGTATTAGCAAGCACTTGCATGTAAAATTTTGACCTACATCACTGCTTTCTGTGCCATGAGCTGGACAGAGCCTACCCTGAAGGTTCTCTATGGCCACTTCCTTGAGCTCATTGAACACAAACATGCTGGGGAAAAGAATCTTTGCCCACTTGCCTTTGTCAAGGTTTTCCAAGGACAGTTTCAAATTGTGTCTGTCACATGCTGCTCGCAAACAGTTTTGCAAAAACTCTAACTTCACCAGTGGGCAGCTGCATTTACCTTGGGTTGGGTTTTGTTCCCAGTAGCTGTGAGGAAGCCTGAATACACTTGTAAATGTCTCCGTGTTTACGGATACAGTGATAACCATCACACGTCAAATTTCGGCTGCATGTAGGAATCTCCAAGGAACACACCTAGGCTGTGAGTCACTGCTCTTTACCTGTAAATACAGTGCTGCCAAGAGTGTGCTTGCTGAGTGATAGATTCGAGGCGGCTGTTTAGTTTTTGCTTGTGTTTCCTACTTGTGCATGTTTTATGGTAAACAGTCTTTTACCTCTATGGTTTTATGTAACACTTGATGTCTTCCAGACCTCTTTCAACTGTTACATCATTTCATCTTCCTAATAGCCCTGCAAAACAAACAGTTACCATTTCCATTGGACATAGGAAGAAATGAACTTCAAGGGTATGTAATATGATGTTTGAGAAACATCAGTAATGAATGCTGTTGAATAAATTTGTACAGATCCATATCTGGTCTTAAGGTATTTTTATTATAGTATTATAAAAAAATGTACAGCTAGGTCCAGCATTGGTGTCTCATGCCTGTAATCCAAGCTATTCAAGAAGCTGAGATCTGTGGATTGTGATTTGAAGCTACCTGGGGCAGAAATGTCCAGGAGACTATTTTCAAATAACCAGCAAAAAAGCCAGAAGTGGAGCTGTGACTCAAGTGGTATATTAGTACCAGTCATGAAATAAAAGAGCTAAGTAAGAACTCAAGACCCTGAATTCAAGCTGTGGAGCCAATACTCACACACAAAACATACAGATAGGAAATTAACTGTATATCCCAAATACTTAAAATTACTAAAATTTACCCATTAGATATAAAGACGATAATACAAATCAAATTCAAATCAATAACATCCATTTTATGTGTGGTATGATGTTTTGCTAAAACTAAACTGTCACTTGGAAGATTGATGTATCTACATTTTTTTGGTACTGCACTTGTTAATATAACTTTTTTGATTAGTTTCATTGTTTTTATTATGGTTACTCCTCTTCCATTTAGATTGGGGCTAATGGCTATGGTAGAAACATGAGAAGGTAGAAAGGCCTCACCACATGCTAGACAAAGTCCCTTTACAGGCACTAGGCTACAAAAAACATACAGGCTTTCTCTATCCCTAAGAGACTCATTCTAGTATAACTAAACCTACTTTCCCTACTCCAAAGGAAAAGGAGGGCAGTTATTTTTGCTAGATGGGAGCGTGAGGAAGGAGTTCACATTACATTTGCATGGGTGCTGTTTTCTTATTCGCCAATTAATATCCAAGCTATTCATGAAAGGATCAATGATTCTCCAAAGACATAGGTTTTTGCTACAAGAAATCAGTGTTATATTCCATCTGGTTAGAATAACTGTTCCACTTCACTCCCAGAGATCAAATGGGCATCTCACAGAGACGTATGAAGTTGAGTTTGCTCATCCATTTCAAATTGCCTCCTTGAGCCACTTATGCTTCCTTTGTGGATGAGGTGGAGGGTCTATTTTGATCCAATCAGATTCACAAGGAGAGATAGGAAGATAAAATCAGGCAAGCTCTTAAAAGTTCAAGGCCTACAAAAAATATGACTGATTAGCTGAAAGGGGAACTTCTGAAGCAAGAAAATAGAACTTACAAAGCTTGAACTCCATAGCAAGGCAATCAATCTACTGATTTCCCCAAAGTACAGAAGTTTATATGTGACATTTGAAACCAAGTAACTACTTAGAAGAACTCAATTTCAGTCCCAAGTTGTTAAGAAAAAGTTTACAACTGCAAACTGGAGCACTACTTAAAAAAAAAAAATGTAGCAGAAGGTAAAAGACAATTCATACTCTTAAACCTAATAATTCTACTTCAAGATATGTTTTAAAGGAAACAATGCACAGAAATCAGTGATCCTTATGCAAAAAATCATTACTGATATATGATCTTTAAGATTATGACATATAAAGTGATTTTTGTTTTAAAAAAATCCTATTAGAGACTGGGAATGTGGCTTAATGATAGAGTGCTTGACTGGTATGCGTGAAGACCTGGGTTCGATCCCTCAGTACCACATAAATAGAAAAAACCAGAAATGGCTCAGGCTTAAATGACAGAGCACAAGCCTTAAGCAAAAGAAGCTCAGGGACAGCGCCCAGGCCCGGGGCACAGTCCCAGGACTGGCAAAAAAAAAAAAAAAAATCCATATGAGAATGTTAAGTAGTTTATGCTAATCTGATGAAACCATGACAGCAAATAATTTCAGAGAATGCGTAGAAATATGAAGAAATGTGAGTAAAAGAGTATATCTATGATGACTGTAGGGATGTAAATATTGTGTGGTTGCAGTGTTACCAAAACAGAAAATAGTTTAATTAGGTAGTGTGATTGTGTTAGTCAGCTTTCTGTTATTGTGACAAACACTTGAGATAAGGCAACTTAAAAGGAGTGATTGTTTATTTTGGCTTATGATTTCGTAAGTTTCAGAAATCTCTGGTCACTTGGCTTGGTTGCTTTTGTTCTGTGGTAGCACAGCACTTCATGGTGGGAGCGCATGTTAGAGGAGCTGCTTACCTCAATAAGACTGGAAATCAGAGTGTTGGGGAGACACTGGAGGTCCTTCAAGGGCATGTACACATGGATCAGCTTCCTTCTACTAGACCTTACATTCAAAAGTTCCACCACCTCCCAAGAGGGCCACAATCAAATCTCTAGCATACAGGGATTTTGGAAATACTTCCAAATCACACGATGGGTGACATTTTATGTGTGTGTGTGTTAAATGAATGAGAATGAGGTCAGTCACTAATTTAAGAGAGGAGTTCAGACAGGGCAAACACTAAGGAAACACCATAGTTTTTATTTTGGCATAGACTTGATATATCAGGATAATATGCATGCATTTTGTTCACAACATCATAAGGATTTTGATGTAAAGAATTTAGGCACCAGATATGAGTGCCAGTGGCCTGTACCCCTAGCTACTCAGGAGGCTGAGATCTGAGGATCATAGTTCAAAGCCAGTCAAGGCAGGAAAGTCCGTGAAAATTTTATCTCCAATTAACCACACACACACACACACACACACACACACACACACACACACACACACACACAACCTGGAAGTGAAGCTGTGGCTCAAGTGGTAAAGCCCTGAGCAAAAGAAGCTCAGAGACAGTGCCCAGGCCCCAAGTTCAAGCCCCAGACTGGCACAAAACAAAACAAAAAAGAATCTAGACACCAGAAGGTCGTGCGTGTGTGTGTGTGTGTGTGTGTGTGTGTGTGTACATCCATATGTATATATATATGCTCTTCTGATAAAGCTACCAAAGTGTAATACTCCATAAACCTTAAAAAAATTTTTTTTGTTGGTCATAGGGCTTGAACTCAGGACCAGGGAGCTGTCCCTGAGATCTAGTTGCACAAGGCTAGCACTCTATCTCTTTGAGCCACAGCACCACTTCCAGTTTTCTGATGGCTAATTGGAGCTAAGAGTCTCACTGACTTTCCTGCCTCAGCTGGCTTTGAACCTCCATCCTCAGATCACACACAGCCTGCTGAGTAGCGAGGCTTATAGGTATGAGGCACCAGCACCCGGTTCTACATAAACTTTAAGTGTTCATTTCTTCTCTATACCTATCTTGAGCTTGACCCCAATTTTTCATTGAATTTATATGGTTGATAATAAAAATAAATAAACACAGAGTTTCAAGATGTTACAAAGTTCCCTGTTTAAAAAGAGAAAGTTGTCTGTATTGAAATTCATTTTTTCATCCAGACCCAAGCTCAATATGCTGAGTTCTATCCTTACTGCTTTTTCTTTTAGACTATTTAACCCTTTAAGACCAAAACATTTTTTCTCTTCATTGCTCTTTTGTATTTATGCCAAGTGAAAACACAATGAACGTTTACAAATTGCAAAGTTAATGCGTCTAAATAATGGGCTTCTCCCTCCTGCAAAAGCCAAAAGCATACATGTTACTACTAGAGGTTTGTGTCCCCTCCCTTCACAAATCTGTGTGGTCATGTTCCCAGGGAGACTGCATTTGGAGCTGGGGCCTGTTAGGAAGTAATTAGGATTCAATGAAGACCAAAGAGAGGACTCTGATCCAATGGATTAGTATACTTAGAAGAAAAGATGTCAGACAGTTTTGCCCTCTGCTTCTCTCTCATCTCCATGTGAACACACAGCAATCCAACCAGAGATCCCTCACCAGAACCTTACAGGAAGGATGTCTTCATCTTATTTTTTCCAGTCTCCAGAGCTGTAAGAAAACATATTTCTGTTGGTATTTTGTTACAATGGTCTGAGTTGAATTAACACAATATACTTTCTCAGTTAAGTGTTCCTGTGTAATCAAGTACCCAGAGGAACCATCAGTCCTAAGAGTTTGGTTGCTTCATGGGCTAGTGTGTGGGCAGGGTTTCTTTTATCTGCTTTGTGTGTTGTGGTGTATATGCATGTGACAGATGGGATGACTCCTATAGGTCAACACTAGGAGCTATGAAAACAAGAAGAAGAAATCTGGCTTGCAGTAGTAGTTGTATAATACAATAATTGCTTTCTCCTTTCTGTTCTTCTGACCTCTCCCTCCTGTCTCCCAAGACCATGTGGATTAAGCCTCTAGTTATAATTTGTACTTCCAGTCAAATCGATATGAGGGATCATAGAAATGGTAGCATTAAAAAAAATCCAATTGCAGGAACATCAGGACCAGCCACTTTGACAACAAAATACTGGTGTGTTTACTGCTGTGTAGGAATACAAAGGCACTACTGTTTGGGGCATCTCTGCTTGAATGACCTAGGTAGTGTGGTATGATGAGTTTTGTAGCTAGTTCTTGATTAATTCTCTACCTCTTACTCATTTATTGCATTTGTTATATAGTACAAACTATAAAATATGAATGAGTTCAACCTATAAAAATGTGATAGCCCAGTAACAAATCATTACAAAAATAAAATATTTTGAGATATTTTAAAAGAAAAAGACTGTTTACAGTTTTTTTCACCCAGAGAGAGTTATCCTTATTTTCTGTGTTTTAGCCAGCTTTGGCCACATGTCTACACCTTCAAATAATTGTAACACATATGTAGTTCTGAATAGTAGTAGACTTCTGATATTCTTGAATTGGATATGGCCAATATCAATTTATATATCTTGGACTTCCAAGAGGTCAGTGATGTTTAATTTTGCCGGGGCTTTATGTTTATGTGGCTCCATTTCAAAGCAAGGAATTAAGAATCAGTTCATGAATAAGCCCAGCTCATCATGACTGGGACTAGTATTTTAATGTAGCTTTTTAGATTTCTTATGGAGCTTGTAAGATATTCTCATGGATGGATAATGATGTCTCTTCTTTGTAGATTTAAGTAAATTTAGGCAAGTACCCTAATGATGTGATATGATGTAATTCAATCCCTTATTTATCTTATTGGAAACATTTATTTTCATCGATTTGTAAGCAAATCTCAAGTACATAGATTCATTAGAAGTTTGAGGGGGTGGGCACTGATGGCTCAAGCCCTTAATTCTAGATACTCAGGAAGCTGAGATCTGAGGACCAAGGTTCAAAGTCAGACCAAGCAGAAAATCTGTGAGACTCTTATCTACCACTAATCACCAAAAATCTAGAAATGGAGCTTGTGGCTCTGGTGGTAGAGCATTAGCTTGAGCAAAAAAGAGTACAGGGACAGTGCTCAGACCCTGAGTTCAAGTCCCAGAACAGGCGCATGTGCACGCGCGCACACATGCACACACACACACATACACACACACAGAATTATGAAGGGATAAGTCAACACTGTCACTGAATCATAAAGAGGGAATATTATGCTAGTAGTTTACACTTACCTAGGAATTTGCAAGGACATTAGGCCATAGTCCTGAGTGTCAATAATGACCTTCCTTCCGTCCTTCCTTCCTTCCTTCTTTCCTTCCTTCCTTCCTACCTTCCTTCCTTCCTTCCTTCCTTCCTTCCTTCCCTCTCTTTCTCTTTCTTTCTTTTCCTTTCTCTCTTTCCCCCTTCCTTTCTTTCTTTCGTTTGTTCGTTCTTTTTCTTCTATCTTTCGTTTTTTCTTTCATATACCAGTTTACTTCATATGTTTTCCCTTACTGTCACATAATCATTATGAGTCATGTTAAATGACAACATAATCTATTGATTTGCTATATGACAATTTACTAAACCATTGTCCTCACACTTTACAGTTAGGTTTTTATGCACTATTCAAAATAATTTGCAATTATAAACTTTTTGTCTTCTTTTGACATATTTCCTTGATATAAATTCCTAAAAACAGATCAGAAAGGGATTGAGTTGGGTGCTGGTGGTTCATGCTTGTAATCTTATTTACTCAGGAGACTGAGATCTAAGGATGGTGGTACAAAGCCAGTCCAAGCAGGAAAGTCTATAAAATGTTTATCTCCAACTAACCACCAAAAAGCCAGGAGTGGACCTGTGGCCCAAGCAGTAGAGTGTTAGCCTTGAGCAAAATAGCTCAGGGACAGCACCCAGGCTCTGTGTTCAAGTCCCAGGACCAACACACACACACACACACACACACACACACACACACACACACACACACACACACACACACACACACAAGGCAGGGGAGGAATGTCTGTTTTTATAACTTTTAATGCATATTGTTTTTAATAATCCTTCACAACAATATCTTCCAGAAGTTTCTTTGCCT
The DNA here is from genome assembly GCF_024711535.1 of Dipodomys merriami. NCBI lineage: Eukaryota > Metazoa > Chordata > Mammalia > Rodentia > Heteromyidae > Dipodomys > Dipodomys merriami. Next base: position 238,087 of record NW_027206254.1, read on the forward strand.
ATCCAGGCCTTCATTCCTCTTTTTCTGATCTACTCCTGGGTATATCTCTATGATAGCATTTACTTCACATTTCTACATGATCAACTTCTCTGTAATTTTCCTCCAATATGTAAGTAAAAACTACTTTAATTTGTTTTATAGTTTTACAGTACTACAGTGCTCCATAAATATTTGTTGAATGAATGAATCAATTGCTGTATTACTCATCAGACATAGGTCCAAATGTCTCATAAAGGAGGGCAAATATTTACCAGCCCTGGGTATTGGCTGCATAGTGGAGAAAAGAGTCTCATCTAACCAGGGACCATGCTAGAGGTTTAAATTAAAAAATTAGGAAATACATAGGTGTTCTCTATAACCTAAAATCACTAACCATGATTTCCAAATGATTTTCTGAAACCTCAAAGGACAGGGAATTACTGGAGGCTACCATGTTCAACATTTCATAATACATAATCTGAAGACAAACCTGAAAGAGGAACCCCTAAATTATATTGGGCAGTGGCTACGCTAGAGGAAGTGATTAATCCCCCAAGATGAGTATTTTTGAAAGTGACAGCATCTATTTGGGTGATTAAGTTCTGATGTCATTGTCTGAAAAATATAAATTGGTCATGTTTTGGCACATCTCGTAAGTGCTGAGAAAGTTGTATAGGTAAGGTAGAGAATGACCCTCCTTGGGTACAAGGCCTGGCAGGTCTTGAGATAAGTTAAAGCTGAGTTAGAACTCAAGAGAAATGGGAAAGCAGTGGGAAAGAGAAAAATTAGGGCCCAAGTGTGGAAAGCATGGCGAAGGCTGTTTGGATAGAGTAGGCAATGGTAAGGAAAGAGGATAGGACAGATGGTCTCAAGAGGAGCCAAAAGACTACTCCCTCATTACATCAACCATGCAACAGCATGAGGAAAAGCCAGGGGATCATGGCTTTCTGGAGTCTCCTAGAAGCAGGGAGTTGACAGGTGATTTGCGGAAGAGTTCTTTTTAGGGAGAGGGGTAAACAAGAGAGGAGAGGAAGAATCTGACAAAGGTCAGGTCTCAGTTAAAGATTAGCCTTAGCCTGTCCACTATGGGGTGGGTGGTCTCCATATGAACCACATTGTCCTCAGACAAGGGTCTGGTCTTTGTGCCAATCACCATTGGTTATCTCCAGAGGCCGACCGAAGTTAGCTTCCCTGGTGAGGGTCTCTGGTCAGCCTAAGGAAACCTCCAGAGATGGAATGCAATTGTGAGCTGTGAGCCACCAAAATCTCAGCAGCCAGGAGCTGGGAGCCCTACATAGCAAATAGGGACTGGACAAGCTGCAGGTGATGTGTGCTGGTCCTTCCCAATTCCACCTGCCTGAATCCCTGCTCCTTTTGAAGACCTCTATGAATGCTTCTTTATGAAGATGTCCATAGTTTCACCAATATGGGGTGGAGTCAGCTCTTTTCAGACTTCTTAGATACATCATTCTTAGCTCACTTGGTATTTAAATGGTTTCTCCCCACAGTCTCATTTAGCTCTGTAGTCCTCTAATGCCACCCACTACAATAGCCGGTACAGGGATGTTCACAATAATTGTGCCTAGAATGAACGTCAAATGCTGCTTCTGCCCAAAGAGCCAGGAACTTAAGCTGTGAATTCATTCTTTCCAAGTCAACTATTAAATAACCTTGGATGATGGTAACACAGCTCTACAAAATCCTTAAGAATCCTTTCTTCTTGAGCATTACTGTAATATTTTGTGTTTTACTCCTTTGCCTGTGGGTTACTAGCAAGACTTGTACCATAGTAAAACCGTAGCAACTCTTAATGCTTTTAGAAGACTTATTTTGAGCTGCTCAGTGTCCAATCTCAGAGCTCAGTGTTGGGCCTGTGAATTTACTAGTGAAGTGATGTATTTGACATGCCCATGAATACATGCATCTGCCACACTGTGGCCAGTAGCCAGGTTGTAATTCTGAGCCTGCCTTCTGGACTCTGTTTTGGGAAGTCCCTGCCAATTGCTTATCAGTAGTGCAGAGCAGCAAGATGCCATGGAAATTGCTCTTCCGCCACCTTCCTTTCTTCTTCAAAGTGCCCTGATGTGGCCTGTTGTACTTTCCATCTGAAGGGGGGCATAGAGGAGGTTGTGTAGGACTACCAAAGGCAGCATGGCACTGGTGACTGTCCTGTAGGCCTCAGCGTGTCAATGTTTGGGTAAGAATGGAGAATGAGGGTCAGACAGGAGCCTTTCTGCTGGCAAAGGACAGCGTTTTTTTTTGTTGGTTTTTTAAATGCATACTTTGGAAGAACACCCAGGATATGTTGCTTCATTGCTTTATGCAATCTGATATATCCTGGGCAGGTTGCATTCATGACTTACTGTGCATAGTTTAATCAAACCCAATCCTCTTAAAAATGTTATTGGCAGAGATGGTCAGTAAGCATCTCATAAGCTTCTTGGGCTGATTCTGATAGTACTGTAAGGTTACATAAAATCCGTCATTTAAGGATTGAGTATGCTACCCATGCAACTTAAAGGAAATCGAATAATTAAAAAAATAAACCAATAACGAATTCTGTTTTTTTTTTCTAATTTGAGGACTCATACGTAGTCAAATATTTTCTTTGAGCAAAACTACTTGTTGGCCAGAGACAGGCAAATAGATATTAAGCATAGACAGTCAGGGTGTCTATTTAGAACTGGGTGCTGTTTATAGTGATGAGAATAATTAACCCTAGAAATGCTGACCAGATCACGAGTAAGGCCCTTTTTAAATATTTGGTATCAGGCTCATCCTAGATCTCACATCCCAGCTATTGCATAATGTACTCAGCATCAGAGACCTGCAAATATCGAGGGCGTTTGACTCTTTTGCACCAGTTTCCTGTTCTCAGTCACCACCAACCTTCTCCTTTGTCTTCAGTCTGGATTAAACTAAGGAAATGTTTTTAAATGGCTCCATTTACTGAAAATTCCAGTTTGGGCTCTATCCACATTTCTTGATTTATGTTCGTTAATTTTGTCTGACTTGGCTTGCTTGGTTTTCCCTTGGACATATGATCTTTATGAATAAAACATTCAAGGGCCAAATGTTTTTCTGTGACAACTTGATGTGAGTATCAGCAGAGACTGACATAAAGCATCTATCAGGGCAGGTACTCCTTTGCCAAAGTCAGAGCTGGAAACAGCTGTGGTGTAGTAGAAGGATATCTCAGACCTGGAATCTGAGGTTTATCCAAACACAAGTCTGTCATTAATAAGATCCTGGACTGGACAATAGGCTTTTCCTTCATTTCTTTATAAGACAGTATGCTGTATGGAATAAGCTATTATAATCTTTCTCTCTGGGGAAAGATTATGCAGCCCTGTCCCCTGGTGCCAGTCATGGCCATGTCATTTTTTGGCACCCCTACCTCTTGTGGAAAGACTATGCGTCCCTCCCTTTCTGACATCAGACTTGGCGATGAGATGTGCTTTGGCTAACAAAACTGCAAGTGAGGAATGGTGCCACCATTGTAGAGATGCTTTAAGAGCCATTGTGTACTTCTGTTGCCTCTCTTTTCTTTTGGTTGCTGGGTCTTAGAGTGAAGAAGACCTGGAGTAGAGATGTACCTGACCCATCAGGCATGTGTGACATAGTGAGAGTTAAAAGCTTTGTGCAGGTCAACACTGAGATTTTCAGTTTGCATGTTATTTCAGCATAACTGAGATTAAACTGACTACTGGGGAAAATATGATCCACCAGGTGAGCTTTTTGTAAGAAATCTTTAAGAGCATTAACCTAAAAGTGTATTGTGTGTCTATAATGTACCATGTGTTATATAAGATGTAATTACTATGATGTAATTAATAACAATATATGGTAGATGTTTGGTATTTCAAGAGATTCAGCTTGGGCTATCTATCCTCAAATCTAGGACAACATCTTAGTATTTGGTTTTTCTCCCCAAGATACTGAAAAGTGTCATGAATAAAGTGGATACTGATGCAGAGGCCATGCTGCTGGCTGCTATCTTACCCTAGTTAAGCAACTCTCTTTTCACCTGCACCTTGCAGATACAAATGCCTTATTCCAATCATACTCTAATACTTCATTTCAGTTGTGTATGGCAGCTTGCAATTAGTTCAGACTGTAAGTTATTCAAGGCTGACTGATAGGTGGTATGTAACATGGCAGTACCTAGTGTGGTTCATCACTTGATAAATGCTTTGTCAAAACTTTGAGAATGAGGGTACCTCATGAAGTACAAACAAAGACACAAAGTCCTGTTCTAGTCAAGGATGGCTCAGCCATCAGAAAAGGAAATTCACTCTTGGAAGTTCATTAAAGATGAGGGATTGGAAGAATGCAAGGGGACCTAGGGGGATTTAGAAAGATACCAAGAAATATCTGTTCCATTTTTCTTCTCCATTTCTCAAGAATTCACAGAAATGGAGGAACAAATGCAGCAGTGGAACTCACTAGACACTATGTTGAAAATGAACTATACAGCTTGGAGGTGGGATGGAAGGGAAAAACTGGGAGGGAGCCCAAGGGAAGAGGTGACATTGTCCAAAAAAACAAATTCATTCTTTACCTGACTTATATAACTGAAACCCCTATGTACATCACATTTATAATAACAATAAATTTCTTTTAAAAGAACTGTCCATGATCCTTTTCTTTGAAACTGAATTTGCCAGAAACTTTGATAAATTCTCATTTGGTCTTGCCTTGTTCTGATTTGTCATTGCGGTAATGGCTTCTCTATATGACTGTGATGGCTCTTTGCAAGTGTAAACTTGACTAAGCTTCAGGGTGCCCAGGTCAGTTGGTCACGCGTTATTCTGGGTGTTTCTGTGAGGATGTGACTTTTTTTTCTCCTCTTCCTCCTCTTCCTCCTCCTCCTTTTCCTCTTCTTCTTCCTCCTCCTTCTTTCTCTTTCCCTTTCTGTGAAGATAGGATATTTTCTGTTTCTTTCTTTGCTCCTTCTCCTCTTCACCCTCATCTTCCTCATCAGGATCTTATATAGCCCAAGCTGGTCTTAAATGTGTGGTCCTCCTGCTTCAGCCTCCAGAGTACTAGAACTACAAGCATGTGCCACCAGATCTGGCTTTGTAAGGATGTTTTTGGATGAGTAGACAGAGCTATGGTTTAGATCTGAAGAATTGCCAAAGGAGAATGTGTTACAGGCTTGATCCTCAATGTGTGTTACTTTTGGTAGGTCTTTTAAGAGTGAGACCTAGGGAAAGGCAGTTAAAGCATTGGGGCATGCCATTAGAGGGGACTTGAGACCCAGATCCTTGCCTCTTTCTGCTTTCCAGCCTCTGTTGGATGAACAAGCCTCCACAGTCACACATAACTGCCTTGAACCTTGGCTCCACCGTGGGCCCTAAGCAACAAGGTTCAAGCAATCATAGATGGAAATCAAGAGCCCCAATGAACCATTCTACCTTTTCAACTTGACTTCCTCAGGTATTTTGTCTCAGGGATTGAAAACCGACACACCAAGTAAAGCAAATAGCTTTCCCTAAAGTGAAGCCTTTGAGTAAGAGCCTGTTAGCTTTGAAAAGAAATGTTGACATTTGCCCTGTGTTTGGACTCAAGTTGCACCATCAGCGTTCCTAGGCCTTCAGTTTGCTGCCTACAGACACTAGGACACAAAGTCTTTAAAATTAACGTGACATCTTCGTAATAAATCTCTCTCTGAGCACACATGCTTGTGTGTATCTGAGTACACACTTGCACAGCCTAAACATTTTGTTTCTTAGAAAGACCATTACTAATATGGTGGTTGCATAGTTTCAGGCTCCCTGGCATTTTCTGTGTACTTTCCAGATGTCTGAACTGGTTTTATCAGGGAACAAATCTGATTAGCTCTGGACCAGATGATTCTGGTCCATTTAGTGCTGGTTAGGGAGCTTGTGGCCCATAAGACCCTCAACTTAGAGCAAGGCTAGGGTGGGTCCTTGAGACGGCAATGAGTGAGGAGCAAATAAACAATGTCCTGTCTCAGCATCCTCTGGGACAGACTGACTGCCACTCTACCCTTTATGTTCTTGTGAGAGGAGCTGCCATGGGATTTGTATATCCCAGTGTTCCATTTCCTAGGAGACTATCACATAAACCGGGTCTTCTCTCCTTAACTGTTTTCAAAAACCAAAACCAAAACCAAACACAAACCTCAAGCTGGGCATTGTGGCTAATGCCTATAATCTTAGCTATTCAGGATCAGCCCAGGCAGGAAAGTCTGAGGGATTCTTAGATCCAACTGGCTACCAAAAGGCCAGAAGTGGAACTGTGGCTTGAGTGGTAGGATGCTAGACTTGAGGAGGGAAAAAGAAAATCTAAGAGAGTTCAAGCCCTGAACAAAAGAAAACAATAACCAAAAGACCCTCAAAGCTCAGGAATGGAGGTATTCTGAGTTTATTGTTGCAAATGTATGATCAGGCTGTGGAGGGACATAATTGTCCTCTGGAAACAGTGGGTCAGGAGCCACTAGAATGAGGGCTCTGCTATCTATGAGATATGTGACAAGTGATTAGTAGGCAAGTCCCTCTATTTATGAGACATGGCTTTTTCCTCTGAAAAATGTGTTAGCATTTACTCCCAGAAATACATTAAAATGGTATTATCCTAACTCCCTTGATAATTTATTTGGATGTAAATATTAAGATTGTTTATGGATTCCATGATATCATAACTGGAAGATATTAGAAAGAATATCATCCAGTCCTGTCACTTAGAGATAATGGAACTGAGGCTCTGGGAGATAATACTATCACTGTGGACATAAGTAATGATTCTCTCAGTTCTGCGGTTTGTTCTGGTCTGACCTTTCCACCATTCATGAGGTGGCTTGTTTTCTTAGCTGGGCGGGTCACAGTCCCCAGGCTGCCTTACCTCCCTCTCCTTTTAAGGCTTTTCTTTGTTTCCCCTGGGGCTACTTGTTGGACCCCCCCCCCAACCCCCCATCAATTTCCCTTATAAGGAAGCAGGCAGCCAGCTGCTCCGTAGGGACTGACTTCCAAAAGCAGACAGTCGAACCTGTATGGCAAGAATAGTTAAAAACTCTAGATCTGAGCAAGGATTAGGACCTGCGGGCAGGAAAACCATGTAGCACAGAGGCGTGTAGTCCTGTGGCTGGGTTTTTAGGGGTGTACAGTTGGGCAGAGTTGAGCTTGGGGTGCCTAGCAAACAGCTTTTGATCCAAAGCCACGGTGGTGTTTGAACTTAGAGTACAGTGCCTTTAATCTCTCTTGGCTCTGATTTCCCAGGTTAATTTCCTGACATCTAAGGAGCTTTGTGTAGCCTGCGTAACTTCCTGCCTTTTATGTCAGAGCTGGTGAACTGATGGGATCCTGGAACGAGCCAAGATAACTTAGGGTGGGGGCAAGCCTTGGAGACTTGCTTCCAACTGTTTTTTTTTTTTTTTTTTCTTAGTCACACACTCCTCTTCGTCATAATGAGAACACAATAGAAATTTCGCTCCTTATGTAAGACGTTTGGGGCATTGCAAGGAGGGGGTTGTCTGTGTGCATGAAGTCTCAGGAGAAGTTTTACTTTGGTTTTGTGAGTTCGCAGAGATGTCTAATCGACTGGGGGGGGGGTGGGAAGCATGAGGGGCAGGGTCTTTCCATCCCCCTCCCTGCTCTGTCCACCTTCTTGTTCCCACCATTCAGAGTCCCTGGGGACATGATGCCCAGCTACCTCTCATCCCCTGCCCCTCCCCAACCTCCTATTCAGTTCTTCATTTACATTTGCTTTCTTTGTCTGACAGCTTCATTTTATCAGAGTTTGCTCAGCTGTTTGTCTTTTTTTTTTTTTTTTGTGAACAGCTGCAGGGTTTCTAGAAGATTCTAGACAGCTGGGCTGTGCCTCTTTCCTTTAGTGTTCGGGTGGCCCAAGCAGAAAGGCTTCTAATGAGTGGTTTTGATTGTGGCAGCACTTGCAAGTTTCACCTCTCTTCAGGGGCTGCTGTGAGGCTCAATTAACATTTCAGACATTCACATTGTAAATGCCAAGTAGTTAAGTTGGGGAACAAAATGGAAGGAATACAGACTGACCCCCCTTAACTGAGTTGGACTGAATTCCTTAGTTCTAGAGAAGTAGGGAAGGCCCCTGGTCATTTAGGAATTATCCAGGGACTGTTTGATGAGAAGGACTTTCCATTTCCTCTGAGCCCTTGAATACCTGTGTCTCAGTCAGTAGTTTTTCTTTTGAGTTTTATGACCACTGAATCCCCAGTGTCCTGCATCCAGTAGGTGCTTAAGACAAATCGACTGAATGAATGGAATTATGAAGATATATTCTTTCTCTCATCTACCAAGGGAGTTTCCATTTCATTGATCTGTTTGTTATGTATGTATTTTGTGGACCATTAGCTACTTCAAAGCCCCTCCACCCCCCAAGTTAAATCTACAGGCCTTGAGGAAACTCCTCAGGACTTCTCACCCGAGTGAGGACTACCTAGTCAGTCCCGTAGGATACTTGATGCCTTTTGGGGCTATTGTCCAGAAGCCTTCTTCAGAGATGGCTGAGTCCACACTATTTGAGCATTCACTGATTATTTGGCCAGAGACAAATGGTCTCACAGTGTTTCTGACCATGCCAAGCTCCTATCTTAAATTGAAGGATATTATTCAGGATACGTAAGGTTTGTGTTTGGGGTCAGGATACGTAAGGTTATGGGTCTGATTTAGGTGAAGCTCAGGCTTAATTGCCTTTTAGTAAAGTTAGCTAAAAAATAAACATAGCTTTCCAGCAATGAAAAACAAACAATGAGGTTCTTAGAAACAAAACAACCTAAAAAGCAAAAGTAAAATCTTCGTTAGGAATCTCTATTGCCTCTGTGACGCTGTTTTCTTTCTCTGTGCTTCCGTTTTCCTTTGTTTCTGGGTCTGTTAGTTTATTTGTTTGTTTACACACACACCTCCTCCCCCCACCTCCCACCATAGAGACAGACATTCTTTTTTTTTATAATTTGATTTTGTTTTATTGTGAAAATACTGTACAGAGGGGTTACAATTACATGGGCAAGATAATGCATACATTTCTTACCAAGCATTGCAGCCTCCTCCTTTGTTTCCCCTTCCCATCCTCCCCCCCCACCCCCACCCAATCTTCCTCCCCCCTTTCCCCTCCTCCCCCCTCCCCCACCACCAAAGTTGTAAAGTTCGTTTGAGACAGACATTCTTTCCCTCAATTTTTCTTTTCAGCAACCTTGTACTTTCTGGAGGGTAGCAAAGGTAGATCTTGGGGAGAGAGGGAAGATACCCAGTGTTTACCTGACTTATATTCCAAAGAGCCTATTTAGAAGTGTCCAGATCCTCCTGAGGGAAGGGCTAAGGGAACCCAAAGCAATATTCAGATCTGCTGTGGAATATTGCAGCAGGTGCAAAGACAAAGCAGAGCCACCCAAAGCACCCTGACACAGGTGCCTGCTGCCCCAGCTCAGGCCAGCTCCTTTCTAGCCCTTGGCCCTGTGATGAGCTCCCACAGGTGCAGACTGCAGACTCTAGCCTTTTCCCAAGAGGCCAAAAGAGTAGGGGAATGAAGAAGAGATGCGACCTCTGTATGTGAGAAATGCCAAGCATGGGGCCCAGTTCTGGAAATTTCTTCAGCATTTCTGGCATTGGGAGAAAAAAAGATTGTAGCACTGAGGCTAGATAGTACCATGATTTCCAACTTAACACTTCAAAAAGAAATTCAGTTCTATTTTCTCAACCACTTCACTATCTCCCTAGGGTGTTCATAGGAATAAAAAGAATGTGTGTGATTGGTGTGAGTGCCTTAAAAAGAAAGTACTATATAAACATAGAGTGTTCTATGTATGCATATATCTTCTCTGGCTAGAAGAGCTTTATTCATGGAACTAAGTACAGCAGGTTTATTTGGAATAGTAGCAATCTCAAAGGACCTGAACAGTATCCAAAATTTGTATGCGGGAAGATATTAGACAAGGGCAAAACTGTTTCTAGTGTCAGCTCCATCCTATCCCCTATCTGTGGAGTTCTAGTGTCTCCCTTTCTCTTTTCATTTTCCCTTAACAAGGCAACCCAGACACAGTCATACACTGCCTTCTCTGTGTAGCCTGTGGTATTCAGGCAGTGGTGTTCTAGCAAATGGTTAACAAATGGCTCTGTGGGTTGAGGGAAGAGGTAGAGAGAAGTTCTGCTTTTCAGTTTGTGCCAGTTTTCTTGATGCAAATACTCCTTACCATGGCCACTTTCGAGCTAGACACATGACTGATGGGAAACTTGGGAAAGATGCTCAGTAGGTGCCTATCATGTAGTTGCCCACTATTCACATCTGGTAGACAACTTCCAGAACATGGATAACAGTGAAGTGTAAAGGAATTAGAAAGTGATGTGTTTTAAGAATTTGTTTATAAAAATTTAATTAAATTAATTGTAAATACTTATGCTTTAATTTTCAGTAATGACTGAGTTAATAATAACCAGCCTGTTGGGGATAATGGATCATGCATGTAATCCTAGCTACTCATGAGTTGGAGGTTAGGAGCATGGGTTCAAGGCCAACCCAGATAAAAAGTTTATGAGACCTAATCTCAACCAATAAAATGCTGGGTGAGGTGGTGTGTATCTGTCATCTTAGCTATGACAGGAAGCATAAAAAGGAAGATTATGGTCCAGAATGGCTTGTTTTAAGCAAAAGGGGTTTGGTGGTATAGCTCAGGCAGTAGAGCCCCTGCCTAGCAAGTATGAGGCCCTGAGTTCAAACCTTAGTACAATAATAATAATAATTATTATTATAACAACAACAATAATAATCTGCCTGCAAATTTTCAGAAAATGTAGCAGTTGATCCTCTCTAGCTGGTTGAGGTGTTAACCTCGGGATGGCTCTGACTCTTCCTGAAGCCTCTGGCTCACTTTGCTAAAATCTATTGGACATTTCTACCTAGAAGTCACATGGTGATTATATAGAAAATGACAATGTAAATAAATTCCTCATTTCCTCATCAACATCCCTCTGAATTTCTCTAAAATACTCAAGTCCCCTCTGTCCTTTTGGCTCTTTCAGTCTTCCTTTTTTGCTAGCCAACTGTGACCAAGTTTTCCTCTGTAGCATCACTTGTAACTATGGCTCTCAAACGTGGCTATGCACTGGAATCACCGGGGAGCTTTAAACAAATACCAATGTCTGGATTCTGTTCCTGGTCAGGGGGCGGCTTGGGCATTATGAGCTTTTAAAGCTCCCTGGGTAAATCTAATGTACAGCCAGGGCTGAGAATCACTTGCTTTTACCAATCTCATACTCCAATTCTCTAATGCAATATAATGAAATACTGACTTGAAAAATCCAACAGAACTGGGTGGGAATCATGGCTTTGCCACTCACAAGGATATTCTTTTTTAAATGCTCTGAGAGTCTCCTTGGCCAGCTATTAAGTAAGAAAAATAGCTCCTTTGCTATAAAGCTATAAAAACACCTTAGCTCTGCATGTGACTTAATAAAAGTCAGATTCCTACTTTGTCTTTCCATAATCTCCTAATTGTTCCTATCATTTTCCTCTGGTCTGATATATGTGTGTGTGTGTGTGTGTGTGTGTGTGTGTGTGTGTGTGTGTGTGTGTGTGTGTGTGTGTGTGTGTGTGTATGTATATAAATATATATGTGTATATATAAATTTATACATATAAATTTATATATTTTTATATATGCATATATATTTCAAACTCCACTGTTAAAGTGGTTGTTCTCCAAACTCAAACACTGCTTTGATCCAGTAGGCACAGCCTCAAAGATCTCACCCAATGCACCTCCCACCAACAAAAATGCTCCTGTCCACCACCAGGTTGCAACCTCTGGTATGGCTGCAAATCCATCTGGTGCTTTTGCTCCCTTGTCTTTTCTCCAACTGCCCTCCCTACTCCTCTTGGACTTGAGAAAGCCCTCCCATTCTTCAATACTCAGCTCCTCTCATGGCATTCATTTTGTATACCACTACTGCAGGGATATCTCCCTTTCTCAGGTTGTCTTAGTCCTAGCTCTTTATATCTGCGGCTTGAAACTTTAGGATTCTCCTCACTGAATCTGCACATTTACCTTTCAGATTCTCAGATTAAAGTCTTTTAGTTGATGGGCAAGGGCTATTCCTGCAGCCAGTGCTATCCCAAAAAGGTGGCCAATAAGGGTGGCTAATTATGGATAGTGATAATTAGCCTTAAAGTTTGGAAGCGCCACTTTTGAAGCTGCTCAGATTGGAGGAAAAGGAAGAGGTTAAGGAACTCTGAGGTCCTTTGGCCACTCTTTTAGTCTTTTTTTTTTTTGGGTCCGGTCATGGGGTCTGAAATCTGGGCCTGGGCGCTGTCCCTCAGCTCTTCAGCTCAAGGCTAGCATTCTACCACTTAAGCCACAGAGCCACTTCTGGCTTTTTTCTTTTTTGCTTATATGGTGCTGAGGAATCGAACCCAGGGCCTTAGGCATGCAAGACAAGTGCCCTACCACTGAGCCATCTTCCCAGCCCCCACTCTTTTAGTCTTGATAGGGCATTTCTGCAAATCCTCTTTCCAACTTCTGTCCCTTAAATCTGTCCCAGTGATAGCTCAGACTCACTTGGACTTCCTGTATTGATTCTAGGCCTGAATGTTCATTGCAGCAGCCCTCCACATTGGCCTGTCTGATCTAGACACTCAGAAGTATGACATATTGAGGGGACAAAGGTTTCTGCTGCTCAGCTCATGGTGTTTACTACCAGCTATTGTTGGAAGCACCATGAAGACAGGAACCAACACTGTTATTCACCTATATCCTTAGAGAACATTTACTAATACCATTACAATAACAAAAACATCTTAATTTTATAACAATTGATTGTAAAATTTCATATAACTTAGAGCAATTCTCTTTACCAGGGCTATAATATAATATCCTATTACTATACTGAAAACATTTTGGATGGGCAGGACCCAACTTCCCACATTCCCATGTTCAGACCCCAGGAATTCAGTTTCTTAGCTCAATTGTTACCATCAACATTGACTCAGCTGGCAAAGTTAGAAATCTTAAGAATACCTTTGACTTCCTTCCTGCCTCACCCTCCAAATCTAACTAGCCACCAAGAGTCAACATCATCTTTTAAAGACCACATGCCTAGCTTGCTGTTATGACTTGGGTCTTAAATGTCCCCTAAAAGTTCATATTGACCTCTTGGTCCCCATCTGGTGATAGTTCTGTTGGGACGTGGCAGAAACATCAGGAGACAGTGTATAAAGGGACAAAGTAAGTCACTGGAGGACTGTGCCTAAAGGACCTATTGTGACTTTGCTCTCTATCTTTCTCTGTTTCTCTCTCCTTCCTGGCTGCCATAAGGTGAGAACTCTGCTACCCACCAAGATTTTTTTTCTTGCTACAAGCCTGAAGAGATGGGGCCAAGTGATTATGGACTGAAGTCTTGGAAGCTGAAGCCAAAACAAAATTTTCTCCTCTAAGCAGATTTTCCTAGATCTTTTGTCACAGAGATACATGGCTGATGAAGACATTCCCATCTCCATTTCCAGCAGTATTTTACTTATTTCCTTCTTTTGTTATCTCTTACTTGGCCTATGGTACTCTCCATGTCACAGTTGGCTTGCTGCCTGACACATGTTTTCTAAAATCTGATAAATCATAGCCATGCCTATTATCCTCAGCTCTTTCTCCATTATGCAAACAATCATGTAAAGTTTATTCAGTGTGACACACATCTTTATTTCTGACCCCAACTCAAGGCATCAGCCTCGTGCTTACCTGCTTCTTCCTGGTTAACTCCCCCCCCCCCACCCGGCCCCCTCCATACACACACAGCAAAGTTCTCTGGGACTTTCACACTTTCATGCCTTCATGTCTGCTGCTTCCTCTCCCTGGAATGCCTTCCCTTTCCTCTCCCATCTGAGCACTTCCACTCCTCTCCTCTGTCAAGGTAGGGTTCAGAGGTCAACCTCCACAAAACCTTCAAAATTAATTATCCCTTCTTTGTGTTCCCATAGCCCTCACTCCAAACCTTATACTGCCCTTGGCTGTGTTATTTTCATTATCTGTTTTCGAATTTGCCTTCATTCAACTGTGGCTTAGTCGTCTTGGTATTTCCCAGTGGCCCTACACAGAGAGGGAGGAACTTACAGATGCTGGAATAAATGGTTGCATTTCCTGATTCCTTTGCTTATTCCTCCTCTTGTCCTCCTGTGGGAGGGGCTATACAATAGACTAATCAGAGTGTACCTAGATCAGACAACAACATTTACAAGCATGCTAAAAGTTCTATTGATGCCCAGAAAAGCATTCCTTTCAGATCCCATAAAGCAAAGCATGATGAAGTAAGCTTCAGCCGGGCAGGTAAGAAATCTTCCCTTTAACCTCAGAAAGACTGTGTTTGGAAAACTTTCGTTGATTTTTAACTGAAATATTAGTCACCCGTAAAATGCTGCCAGGAATCTCTCTGGGGCCTGGGCCCAAGTTACAGACACGTGTGCAGATTGTTTTCTAAGCTGTGCTTTGTTAAAATAGCAACTCCCAGTTTGCCTCAGGTGTAGAGTTTAGGCTCATGGTTCACTGGATATTTTAGGAAAATAAGAGGGAACATTCCAAGCCTTTCTTTCCCCACAGTATGTGTGATTGTTTGTTCACATGGCTCAGACTTTTCGGGGAACAGATTGCTGATAATGGCCATTCCAGCTTTGGCATTCTCCCAAAACAACCATATTTAAGCTCTCCATGGATCTGAACACCCACAAAATTGGTAAGGGTAAGCAGGCGTTGGGATCCAGGGACTTTGGAGTCCCTGATAGAGCCATAGTTCTGAGCCTACATTTCAAGATGGGGCCAGACTTGGCAGTTTCAGGAGGCTGGGGATCTAACCAGACTATAAGGAAAAATAAATAAGCAAATAACCTAAATGGAAGGATTAGAATCCCAACAAGTCTCTCATCAGCTTCTCCTCACCATCCTCTAGCAGTTCATCTACTTGCCTTGGAACATGCACTTGTTGATGTTTCCATACTGTAGTTAGCTTGGTAAGGTTGACTTTCCGCGTCAGTCCAAAACACCATCAATGATCATGTACACGATGATTGTAGATGGCTCTGTAATGAACTGGAAGGAACCTTTTCAAAGCAAAATCAGATGAAGATTGAGGGTGATGAGAGGCTGAGGGGGGGAAACCCCCCACAACCTTTCCTTCCTCTTTCATTTATGAGTGGCAGGTTGCCACTCTTTGCAGGAGGTGTTGACAGGTTGGAAAGGGGAGGTGGGGGGCTAGGGAGACATGTTGGTGAAGCGATGAGGTGGTGACAGGGAGGAGGCCTTGGCAGAGTTCCAGCTGATTCTTGCTAGAGTTCCAGAAAGAGGGAATAAAGTGGATCACACTCATGAAAAGTCACTGTTCCAACTGCATGTCATCAAGCAAATGACCAAGGAGATCTCTCCGTGAGGCCAGTGCTACTTCATGTCTACCTGGGAAGATATTTGTGATGTTTTCTTATCACAATCTTTAGGAATGAAAATGGACATTCAAAGGAGAGACATGCTTGGGAATTAAAATTCAGTTAGGTTACAACAATCAATTAACAGCTATTTTATGGAGCAGGGAAACATGTAGAAATGAAGAGCTGTGTCCTGAGCTAGGCTACCACACAGAGGTGGTGTAGCTACTTTCTGTCAATTCACTGGGTTCCATGGACCAAGCTGATTCCTCCTCCTCCTCCTCCTTCTCTTCCCACTTCTCCTTCCCCTTCTCTTTCTCTTTTACTGCTTCCTCCTTTTCTTCCTCCATTCTTCCTCTCCACCCCTCCCTTCTTCCTCTTCTATTTTCTTCTTTATGTAGTCACATTGAACTCAGATCCTTGCTTTTGCTGGGCAAGCACTCTATGACTTGAGGTATACCCTTAGCCCTTTCTACATTTATTTATTTGTTTGTTTATTTATTTAGTGCCAGTCCTGGGGCTTGAACTCAGGGCCTGGGAGCTGTCCCTAAGCTGTTTTTGCTCAAGACTAGCACTCTACCACTTGAGCCACAGCTCCAATTCTGAATTTTTGCTGGTCAATTGGAGATAAGAATCTTACCAAGCTTTCCTGCCTAGTCTGGCTTTGAACTGCATTACTCGGATCTTAGCCTCCTAAGTAACTAGGATTACAGGTGTAAGCCATTGGGACCAACACTGTTTTTCAGACGGAGTATTGTGCTTTTGTCTGGCTGGCCTCAGACCTCCACTTTGTGAGTAGCTGGGAGCAGAGGTATAGACCACCATACCCAGTACCCTGGACCACAGTTTTGTTGTTGTTGTTGTTTGGTTGGTTTTTTAATTATCTCTTGATTTGTTCAGGAATATCTATATCTTGGAAATATGTCATTCTGGTTGCAAGATAGTTCTGGCAAAACTATCCTTTATGGCTGTACCCTGGGGTAGAGATGGAGGTTTATAGTGGGCATAAGCTTGGCCACACAACCCATATTATGGTAGCAAAGCAAACATGCAAATAATAGAGTTCAGAGAGTCACATCCTTTATCTCTCACTTGATCCTCACTGCATTCTTCTCAGGTAGTCAAGACATTCACTCACTCACTCAGTATTTACTAAGCACCCAAGCCAGTCTGTGCTAAGAATTATGAACATACTAAGACAGATCTTAGCTTCCAGATGTTCAAGGCCTCCTAAAAGAAACAGAAGAATATTAACCCTGGTGTTTTCCACAAAACATCTGATGAAAAAAATGCCATAAGCTGTGTGTCAAGTGGTAGAGCGCTAGCCTTGAGCTGAAGAGCTGAGGGACAGAGCCCAGGCCCAGAGTTCAGGCCCCACGACCGGACCCCGAAAAAAATGCCATAAGAATACATCAGAGATACTAACTCCCATCTTTGAAGAAACAGGCTTGATCTTGAGGATGTGTGGGTTACAAGGAGACAAGGGTGGGACTCAGATTTCAGAAAAGCAAGTGTAAGTATTATGCCCACCTTTGGTCCTCAGCTCCTCCCTCCCCTGGAGTTCCTGCCATATAGCTGGCCCCTCCCTCTCTCCACCCAGACCCACCTGAACTCCCATCTACCTCACTTCCTACCCCCAGACCCTGCTGCTACCAAGATAGAGGAGGCTGCCACAAGCTCTCTCTCCGGGGCAAATATGGCTCCTCTAATAAACCTTCTAATAATCTTTCTCCTGTGCCTGCCTGCCGCCGTGTGGTCTCCTGGCATGGATGTGACGGATCCTTTCATTGATCCTTTCAGTAAGAATAGATAGATACAGAGACATGGTGGGGGGAGGGGACTGTAAGCAGTATATTTTGAGTATGGTTGGAAAATATAGGTGGGATTCTGGCAAGAAATAAAGTCACAACTGTATATTAGACTAATAGTAAGTAGAGAAAAGCAATAGGATATTTATTTCTTTTAAATCAGTTTTATTGAAGCGTATTTTACATGTAATAAAATGCACCCATTTAAACTATGCACTTTGATGAGTTCTAGCAAATAGCTATACTTGTATAATGACAGCTTAAATTAAGACATAGAACACTCTCACCTCCTCCAGAAGATCATTGTGCTTCTTTCCAATTAACACCTTCCTCAGTGCCCAACCCCAGGCAACAGCAATCTGCTTTCAGGCACAATAGTTTAATTGTGCTATGTTAGAATTTCACATAGATATAAGCTCATAGTATGTCCTTCTTTTACATCTGGCTTTCCCTTAGTATAATGTTCTTGGGGGTTATACATGTTATTGGATGATTCACTTCATTCCTTTTTATCGCCAAGAAATATTCTACTGCATGAATATGAGTATCCATTCACTTGTTGATAGACATTTGGGTTTCCAGTTTGGGATTATTACCAATTTACTATGGCCATTCATGTTCAAGTTATTTTGTACATAAATATGAGATCTTTTAACATGAGTTTTATGTCTTTTAGATAAATAAGTACCTAAATATCTAATAAATCCATGAATCATTAGTCATCAAGAAATGTGGAAGCAAAAATGAGATACCAGTGCTCATCTATTAGCATGTCTAAAATGGAAAATAATGACCATAGCAAGCGTTAGTCAGAGTGTAGAGGTATGGGAACTCTCTAGTGGGTACATGAAATGGTAGTCCCATTTCTAGGAGAACAGTTTTACAGGTGAGTATATGCAGAAATTTACCACATGACCTAGCAATCCTACTCCTCATCTTTTAATCATTCAATCATTTTGAGCAGGGAACAAATTTGGTTTTTAAATGTACATTTGAGCAGCACTGAGGGTGGTAGATTCCCCATATTTAATCTTCATAAATACTGATTTTTATTGTTGAAAATAGTCTATCATATTTAAAGATCATATGTGAGCAATTATTTCCTTCAGTGGAAAATTAGATATTTTGTTATGATGTTGAATTCAGAATGAATTTTTCTACACATGTAACAGTTGGGATCATTATTGCTGTTCTAACTGTAATCAACAACAACATGTATAATATCAAACACTTTTCAGAAGAAAGATCAGAACTAGCTAGCCCAGGAAGGGAAACACAGAACACTGATTTGAGCATGGTAGTTATAGTTAACCTGTGTTACTTTGACCCTTCTTTACTCTGGTGGTTTTTCTTTCCTGCTTGCTTTGTTAACCAAGTGTACCTTCTGTTTATACTTGCCTTTACTCAGAACATTGCCTTAAGAACCTCTGCTCTGGGTCACAGACTCTTCTAGGGTTTAGGAATACAAAGATGAAATGCATATAGTCCCTCTTTTCAGAGAGATTCTGGTTTAGGGATCTTCCTCAGTCCCTTCTGTCTGCCTTACAGACACAGGGGAAAATTTCTCAAGTGAGCAGACTGAATGGCAAAAGAAAGGGGGAACAAAAGAATTGAAGCCATATGCTGGGCTATGGCTTTAGATAATACAGTTGACCAAGCTTCCAGAACCATGCTGAGAGAGAGAGAGAGGGAATGGCACTGGACTTCTGGCTAGATTAGTCACATGGAAGGAAGGCCAAGAATCAAGTAACTTATCTCAGCGGGAAATGACACAAGGTATGAGCTTAGGAAAGGGAGGGAATCCAGAATCATTCAGCAGGGAGAATGTCAGTAGCAGTAGCTGGGGGAGTTGATGGAAGCATTGTGAATCCAGTGCATTTTACTGTGAACAGCGTGTATTTTTGGAGTTCTTTCTGTGTGATTGGCATTGTTCAGGTGCTGGAAGTAAGTAGAAGTAAAAAGCTTTGGAGGTTGGAGACCAAGATGTTCCAAGAAACATCTGGCATGCATGAATTTGGATGAGGCAAGAGTGGAGTAGCTGTTGTGCTTTTGTGTGATCCAGCTCTTTCCCTCTGCCCTGTATCTCTACACCCCTTTTTCTACTTTCTTCCCCACCAATTAGGACTTCAATGACCAAACTGGACCTGTGGTGTTATTCCAGATCCTCCCAGAGGTACCTTGCCCAGGCTTGTGCTTCTATTCCTGAATCTTAACCACAAATGCCTTCAGATGCTCATCAGCCAAGTAACTAGGATTGTCATAGGCAACTAGAGCTGGGGCCATAGGATATCTCCACAGGAAGGAAGAAGCAAACCAGTTTCTATTTGAAATCTAAATGTGTTTAAGTATTGGAGATCCAATGAGTATGAACATTTCTAAGACATTGTTTAACTTTTTTATCAGATAAATGAAATAAGACTGGGCTGAACTTCACTGGTACATGTGTTAGGCATTGGGGTGGGGGGGGGTGAGGGAGTCATTGTCTTTGTGTCCTGTTCTAGGCAATGCCATATTCATGTTTCTTTCTCTTCAAAGCCTGTCTCTCATTCCTAGATTGACTTCCTTAGGACCCAGGGAGGTGATTAGTCAACTAATTAAGTTGTAAGCGTGATAATAGCTTGATAGTCTTCACATCCTTCAGGATTCAGGGATAGTGTGGCTGATGGGCCCCATAGGAAGTGCAACTACTCAGTGGATGGGCTGGCTCTTCTGGCCATCAACCCTTCTGGACAACCTGTGAGATGTGTCCCTGTTGAAGGTCAACTTCAAGGGATCTGGAGACACCAGTGGTTATTCATGAATGGCTTTACACGGACTCCAGGCTTGGAAGGAAGAAGGAACGGCTCCAGAAGAAGGTACCTATGGAAAGATATGGCTTGACCCCCAAACGCTGTCTGTGTGGATCTGGTTTAGCATTAAGATCCTGACTAGATGGCTTAATGTGGAAGCCACTAGCCTCATGTGACTGGTTAAATTAGTTAAAACAAAATAAAACAATTTAGACCTCAGTCACACCAGGTATATTTGAAGTGCTCAAAAGCCATATTGGACTAGTGACTGCAGTATTAGACTATGAAGATATGATATATTTCAATCACCATGGAAAGATCTAGATAATCAGTGACATGAGGAGGCAGGAGAACTGAATTTTGGCCCTAGTCCAGCCTCTCACTGGCTCTGTGACCTTGGCAAATATGTAATTTCTTCCGATCTTATTCTTTTATTAGCATAATAGAGATGCAACATTTTCCACAAGATTCCCTTGATAATTAAGAGAAATTACAAAAATATAGTCATCCCTTGGAAGCATCCTCAAGGGATTAGCTCCAAGTCTCCGGAAGGAGATCAGCTTCTACAGAAGCTCAAGTAGAAAACCATGCAACAATTACATGTAACCTGTGTGTGTCTTTCCATGTCCTTGAAACCATCTCTTGACTACTTACAACACTTAGTATAATATGAGTGGCATGTAAATAAGCATTATATGATATTGTGTAGAGAATGATGACAAGAAAATAAAATTCTGTACATGTTCAATACAGATGCAATATTTTTCTTAAATATTTTCAGCCTGAGGTTGGATAATCTTGAAATGTGCAACCTGCGGATAAAGAAGGCCAACTAGATATGGCAAGTATCATGATGAATTGTTAGTAAGGCCTTCCATGCTGGCCAGAATAGCATCTGCATGAAGTGAAGAGCTGGATCTTGCATGCAGAGGAAGATTGCATCCCTTCCCCTTATCCCTAAGCTTGGCTCATCGTTTTGCTGTATTGGCTCATTTTTCTATAACCAGAAAGAATCCCTTGATGTATGTAGGCAAGAAGGACCAGCAAGAAGACAGAACTATGGTGTGGATTTGTAAAATGAACAGTCTGCCTGACTGGTCAAGGTGGCTGGAAGGAAATTCAGGGCTTCTCACTGGGAACCATGAAGGAAGAACTGAGGGATGAGGCAGGTCTAGGAGAGGATGTTGGTAATGCTGAAAATCAAAAGGGGTCTATGGGCTGGGAATGTGGCTTAGTGGCAGAGTGCTTGCTTAGCATGAAGCCCTGGGTTCAATTCCTCAGTACCACATAGAACAAGCTGGAGTGATGCTATGGCTCAAGTGGTAGAATGCTAGCCTTGAGCAAAAGAAGCTCAGAGACAGGGCACAGGCCCTGAGCTCAAGGCCCAGGACGAGAGAGAGAGAGAGAGAGAGAGAGAGAGAGAGAGAGAGAGAGAGAGAGAGAGAGAGAGAGAGAGAGAAGGAAGGAGTCTAGCCCTAGTACCTGGCATGTGGAAAGAGCCCAAGAAACACTTGCTAAATGAATGAACTAAGCAGAGAGTTGAGGCCAATGGGGGCAGCTTCTAATGACTTTGACTACTAGAATGACTTCCCCATCAATATGGTGGCTTAGTGTGCAAATAGAGCATAATAAAATCATACAAGATACAGTAGTCTTTGTTTATTAGGTATATATTATATCCTAAATATTCTGCTTGTCTATTTCTACTCCTTGTAAATACCCCATAAGATACGTGCTTTTAATCCTTGTTTCATAGAACGATGATCTGCCTAAAATCGCAGTTTGTGTAGCCATCAGTTGCAGATTAAGGACAACTTAAAATACATACATCCCTGCTGTGCCAAAGCACCCTTACATGGGCAGTATGTGCTCACTGTGAGAGCTAGTGTTGCCCATGCTTTAATGCAAGAAGTTTCTATGATCTAAACCTTCAGGAGGACACCTGACATGGTGCATGCTCCCTTGAAGTTAGTTTAATTGTTAGGCTTGTCTGACCCTTTACAGTATCATATATGCAAGGAATTCCTAGAGAGAGTAGGCGTGGGGGGGGGGAGGAAGGAGGGAAAGGATAGAAGGAAGGAAGAAGGAGAAGGAAGAAGAAGAGGAGGAGGAAGGGAAGGGAGGAAAGGGAAGGGATCAAGAGGGGAGGGGAGGGGAGGGGTGGAAACGAAGGGAGAGGAGAAGATGGGGCATGGGAAAGGACGGGGAGATACAGAAAAAGTTTTACAATTAAATCACCCTGGTCAGTGAACCCTGTGATAATGACAGGAATTCATTCAAGGAGCCAAAGCCCTCATGAACTACTCACCTCCTCAAGGATTAAATTTCCAACACTGCAACTTTGGAAAAGATACATTTAAACTGTAACTTTATGTATCTATTGTTATAGTTAAAGAATTGTTTCATGCCTTTCACTTTTCAATTACCATGCTTGTAACTGTAGATTCCAGAAAGCAACAAAAGCATGCCAATAGACTTCAGATAACATAGAACATAGGTGTCATCAGAGGCCATATGACCTGGAGATTGGTTTGTCTTCTGTGAAGAATGTTGGGTTACATCAGACCCTGTTTATTCCTGGGGTTTCTATTACCAGCTTACAAACCTTCTGTTATAAGCCCGTCTATATGGCCAAGGGTGTGTGGAAGAACCAGCATTATAAATGGAGGAGAGAGCCACTCTGCCACCATCCTTTCTGGATCTTTCTTTTCCTATTTATTACCTGGATGATGTCTTTCATTTCTGAATCTAGCCACAGCCTCTTATACTCCAATGGATGTCTAGTTGTTCTAGCGCAAGGACCTTGGGGATATGATATCTGGTCTAGGGTTGTTGGAAACACCTGGAAAAAGAGAAGGGAAGGAAGTCAATCACATTCAACCCTGGTGAAGTGTTCTTCAGAGTGAGTTTTACAAAACCTTAGTTCACCATAGACTTTCCTGAGCTGATTTTAATCCATGATAAGATTTTAATTCAAAGATTTGGGAGTTGTTGCATATCACATCATCCATGTGGAGATTCACTGCAAATTAGTACTTTAAGAGTCCAGTACATTTCACAGAAAAAAGTTACCCAAGCTGGGCACTGATGGCCCACACTTGTAATTCTAGTTACTCAGGAGGCTGAGATCTAAGGATTGTAGTTCAAAACAAGTCAGGGTAGGAGCTCTTATCTCCAATTAACCACTGAAAAGCTAGATGTGGAGGTGTGGCTCAAGTGGTAGAGTACCAACCTTGAGCAAAAAAATGCCAAGTGGGAGTACAAGGCCCTGAATTCAAGCCCTAGGACCAGGATGCACACACACACACACACACACACACACACACACACACACACACACACACACACACACACACACACACACACACACACACACACACACACAGTCCTGGCTCTTTTGATTTAAAATATTTTTTTTTCTGAAAATTACCTCTATATGAAACCACACCCTTCATACTCCATTCATGTCTCTTAATATTCTAAGAAAATACTTGGCAGAAGCCTGAATTTCCTGGCTACAGGAGAGTCTGCACCTCCTTCCATATGCTGGTTATTCAGGTCAGTCAATCTCAGACTCTGCTTAGTATATTATCAAGCTTTGTAAACTTCCTCACTTATAACACATTACTTCAGGCATGTTAGTGTATGTTTGCTTTGAGCAGAAAAGCACTTACTGCCATATGCAATGTTTAGCAGCAAGTGAAGGACTACCCTGAAACCTTGATTGTTCTCTCCGAACCCCACTTTCTTTTATAGACGTCCACTCAGGAAGTCCTAGATACTGCTTTCCCAGGCTGCCTCCTTCACTCACAGGGCCTGGTTGCTCTGCTCTCCAGCAACATTAGGCACTCATGGGCATGGTTATCAAGTTATGGTTTTCGCTGGACTAAAGTAGCCAACATGTAATTTACCTCATCATCCCATCCCACCAATAAATCATTCCTTCCACTTGCCTTTTCTCATTAGGATTCCTAAAAACTAGGGCTTATGCCTCCTACCATTATTGATGCTTCCCACCTATCTACACAGCTGCTGCCCTGAAAGCAGTCAGGCAGAACACATACTTGATCATCAAGACCTTTGGTTTTGTGTTAGACCTCTCTTTTAACAAGGGCAGAAAAATGGAACTAGAAAAATGTTCTGCCCTGTCCTTCAACAAACCATAAAGTTTGTGTCTTACATTATGAATTAACAAGTCAGCTTGGGAGCAGTTGGTTCTGTGGGTTTTGAGGCAGAGTACTCCTTAGAACCATGACTGCTCGTAGGTCTAGGATTCGTCACTTTATGAAAATCCTCTTCTTTGTGACTGCCTTGTATACCTTCATCTTTCTCCTTTTAGCCTCATACACTGTTTCTAGAGCAACACTGCCAGGAACAGTATTACCTGACAGGCATTATTCTTATGTTTTCAAATAACTGGAGAGAAGGTAAGAACAGCCAGTGAGTCTTGTCTTTTGCTGGTCATAGGAAAGGGAGAAGGTGGGTATGTCTCAAATGATGCTCTTTTTTTCCACTTTCTGGAAAACAGAAAAGTCCAATGTGAACTCATAGAGGAGGAAGAGTTTACAGAAAATAAGTAAAATGCTGATGCATGCTGAACAGCTGGCTGTTTCTAAGGATTTTGTGGGGGAAAGAGAGATAAATAACACAGTAACATCAACATCCAGGTGTGCAGAAGCAGGAAATGCTTGCTGCAAATTAAATTTCAAGTCAATATTGATGATACTTTAGTCATTGGGCAGAAAATCCCCTAGATGGGTTTTAAAATTTTGTTTCTTAATCTTCTTATTTCTTTCTTCTCAGGAGGCAAGATACAAGAGTTTCAGAATTAAATCTAAAAGATTTAGTACTTGGTATGCTAGGAGTACTCACTAGCAAATATTTCAACGCCCAATAAAGATGAGCCTGACATGTTTACATGGAGACAAAAGGCATTTTTTTTATCCTTTCAGATCTGGCACAGGAAATACATTTCATTAACTTTGATGCATTAGGGATCTCCTTTATCATTTATTTTGAAAACTGGTAAAATATGCCTTTTTCCCCTAACCTCTGCTTGTTTTGAGAGTCTTGCTTTTCACACACACACACACACACACACACACACACACACACACACACACACACAGAGGATATGTATACACAAATTACAT
Source organism: Dipodomys merriami (assembly GCF_024711535.1). NCBI lineage: Eukaryota > Metazoa > Chordata > Mammalia > Rodentia > Heteromyidae > Dipodomys > Dipodomys merriami. The sequence goes on from NW_027206254.1 coordinate 263,203, forward strand.
GCACTTACAATCCATGTCTCAGGACAGGTGAATTGCAAAATGATTGTCTGATTCTTTCAACTAAGTAGGGAAGCTGTTTGGTGGTATCCTTTCAAAGGCAGGGTGTGGAGTGGAGCTTGGCAAATAGCATAGCCTTCGTTGCCTGCTCTTGGAACAAGAGGTGGAGGCTGAGATGGAGAAAACACTGCCATATGCTGTAATAGTCGGTTCAGTGTGCCCACTGAACTCTGGGATGATATCAGGCAAGGGCTAGTGAAAGTCAGAGCAAAGAAAACAGCTGAGACAGAACAGGGGAGGAGGGAGGGAATTTCCAGAGGAGATTTTGAGTGAGGTCATGAGTTAATGACATGCAGACTAGCTGTTCCAGATGACAGGAGCTAAAGATGTTATGGCACACTTATTTGTCTTTAGGGAGGAAAAAAAGGGACAGGAATAGCAAATATTAACAGTATTATATGCAGTACAAAACTGCATATAATAAGAATTTGAAGATACAAGAATACAGATTTTATTGAAGTTTTTGTTTGTTTGTTTGCAAAGCATGATATTCTAAATCCTCAGTCATTGTACATGGTATGATGGTGAGGTAGTTGAATTGTAGCCCCCTCTAAAGCAATACTTTTTTTTTTTTGTCAGTCATGGGGTTTGAACTCGGCCTGGGCACTGTCCCTGAGCTCTTCTGCTCAAAGCGTGTGCTCTCCCACTTGAGCCACAGCAATACTTCTAGTTTTCTGGTGATTAATTGGAGGTAAGAGTCTCACGGACTTTCCTGCCTAGGCTGGCTTTGAACCATGATCCTCAGATCTCAGCCTTCTGAGTAGCTAGGATTAGAGGCATGAGCCATTGTCACCAAGCTAAGTCAAGGATCTTTATATGAGAATGTCCTGAATAACCAGTTGACCTTATGTCCAATATATGTGTCCTAGAAGGAATAAAAATGAGTATTAACCATACAGAGAAGCAGGCCTTGTAAAGACAGAGCCAGAACCAGAAGTGATGCAGCCACAAGCCAAGGAATATCCGAGACACCTGTGGCGGGAAGAGGCAAGGAAAGACTCTCTTTTGGAGATTTCAGGGGTATCAAGGTCTAGCCAGTACCTTTATTTTGGACTTCCGGATATTAGAGTGAGACCATACAGTTATATCAATCAGTAGCAAACTAACATGGGAAGGGCATGTAGCAAGGTCTTAGCATCCAGGCAGAACTGACTTTAACTTCTGGATTCTCTTCTTCCTGACCTACAATCATCTCATAACATTAGCTTGTGCATCTGTAAAATGTGTAAGGTAGTTAGTACAGTACTTACCTCTTAGGCCAATGGAGTCAATGCATGGAAGAGACAGGACACTGTGAAAATCATGCCATAGGTGCTCTGTTATGGCACCTTATATTATTGCAGCCGTGATGGTCTCTCTTGCTCCAAACCACATGCTGGTTACAAACTGTCCTCCTCACTCAGCCCCAGATACACCCTTCTACACTTTGTCCAATCAAGCTAGGGCTGGGGCTCTGTGAACTACATTCATATCTCCTTTACCAGTTAGAAATCCTAGGGGGAGGTTGGTGGCATGATTGGAGAAAGACCTTGCCTTTGTGCTTGCCTCTGCTCTTGTTAGCATCACCCAAGAAGTTCACCTTGGAGTTGGTGGTTTTAGCTTCTGTTGAAAGCCTGGAACCAGCCCTATCCTTCTTGTTCTCAGGTCCTAGCACTTTGAAGGTAATGCCCTCTCCTGAGAATCTAAAGTCCTAGCCCCAAACACCTACCTCCAAGCTTCTAGGGCCAGATCACTACAATCCCCTTCACATGATGGCTCTGCCCCAGAGGAAGTAGCAATATCCGACAGCTATTAGAGTTTGTTATTTAGGGCTCCACACATATCTGTCACCAGCCCCTACTACCTATTTCACTATTTCCCTGCATTAAGTTTTCTTCTGTTAAAATCACTGGTGTTTTTTCTGTTTTCTGATTGTATCCTAGAAGATAGACACTTTCTGCTGATTGCTTGGTTTCTCGTGGGTGTGGGAAATGGTCGGTAGAGCTGAATAAGCACTGAATTGAAACCAGAAGAACTTTGATTTGTATTCTGGCTCCATTAGTTTCTAGCTGAGAAATCTGGGCCAAAATACTTGGCTTCTTTGAGACTCTAATTTTCTTATTTGTGTAATGGGATTAATAATGTTTATCTTGTATGGTCACGTGTTGTTGAGTGAGGTAATGTCTAAAATGTGCCTGGCACTTAACAAACCTTCGAGGGATGTTGGCTATCATTTTATGTGTATCAGAAACATCTCTTTGTCTCTGTGTCTCACTCTCAAGCTCTTTGTAGTTGCTTCTGAGCTCTTCCTAGGCCAGGCAAGCCTAGGCTTTTTGATTTCAGCTTCCTTGTTCACTTAAAGTGTTTATTTTAGACAAGGAAACTACAAGATCTGTTGTCTTAATTGGCACGAACTCCACTGCCTTAGGAATGAGGAAGTGAGAGTTACGAGTGTGAGAGGAGTTGCTTTGAAATTGTACCATGGATCAGGATAAAAACAAGACCTCCAGTGGGAAGTGCCACAGGGACACTTGGCATGGTGATTGCCACCGCTTAGCACTCTTTCTCATGTGGACAAGTGCCTAACTTTTAGAGGCACATTATATGGAAGTGTTGATATCCCTAGAGGAGTGGAAAGTGTATTTTTTAAAAAGTGAACAAATCTGGTCTGGCTGAGACAGTTTTGCCAGACTTATAATCTCATTTGAAGCTACTTCCAAAGTTAAAGTGTTAAAGGACATGGTCTTTCAGTCACCAAATATTCTCTAGGCACTTATTGTAAGATTACATTCAGTAGGAGCCGCCTGAATTATAAACAAACAAAAAATCAGTGTGGTTCTGCTGGCTGATGCCTGTAATCCTAGCTACTCAGGAGACTGAGATCTGAGGATTAGGGTTTGAAGCCACATCTGGACAGGAAAGTGTATGAGAGATTTATCTCCAATAAACCAACAAAAAGCCAGAAGTAGAGATATAGCTCAAGTGGTAGAATGCTAATTTTTTTTTGTAAATACTTCCATAGAATGCTATTCTTGAGCAAAAAAGAGACAAGGCCCAGGCCCAGGAGTTCAAGGCTTAATCAAGCACCAAAAAAAACCCAAACCAAAACCTCCCAAACCCCAAATACCCATATGAGTTCATGTGGGATTTTCAGTATAATAGAGAGACTAAACTGACAGACCAAAGACAAATGTAATACCTATCTGTGTGATTCTTTTAAGTTCTAGGGTTTTTTTTTTAAGACATTTCAGAAAGATTCCTGAACTGTATTGGACAGAGCTTGGATCATAGTTATCATCACTGGGAAGTGTCTTTTAGAATCTACTATTAATGATTTCCTGTTCTCTTTTTCCACTTGACCCTACTTGACTCCAGTACTCAATGCTGCTCTGAGTATTATCATCATATCAATTCATCAGCTGGGATATCAACGACTGTATCTTGTTCACCATCAGTGTATATCATCCTTACTCTCTCAGGATGCTACTTTCTTTGTCTCTATGTATATTTTGTATTGTCTATTGGATGAGAATAGATCCGCCAAGAATAGAGTTGGCTATTGTAAAACCTGCAGGAGGTTCAGAGGGAATTTCTGGGGAGGATGGAGGATGGAGTTCCAGGTTGCCATTATGCCCTATGAGTCTCTGATTTGTAATGCTCTCATTATCTCCCACACTGGATCAACCAATGGACATATGCCTAAATTAATCCTGTGTAATAAATTGTACTATACCATACAATGTACATTGTACAATGAAAGAATTCCATTGTTTACAAGTGGAAGGTGTCTTGGGTTCTCAGATTTAGCTGAACTGGAATTCAGACTATGTTTATCTACAAAATAATGGTCTGTTGACAGCTAACTTCCTCTCCTCTTACTGCCCATATCGTTTCCTTCCCTCTTTCCTTCTTTTCCTCCTTCCTTCCCATGCTTTTTTTTCTTTCCTTCTTTCTTGAAGGAAATTGTCATGTGAAGAGGAACTTGTCCATGGGTCTAAATTTCAGAGTTCAGAAGGTTTTATTTGCTGAATACCTAACCTTCCATTTTTCTATGGGATACATGCCTGTGTGGATATGGGTATACATGCATGCAACATACATACATAAATATATGTATAAGTGCACATATGTGCCTTGCACATCTATGCATGTATGTACACACTGCACATATGCACCTGTGTTTGTGTGTGTAGGTACAAATGTGCAGCTGTATTTGCACATGTGTGTCTGTATATGCATCAACATACACAGCATGCATTGCTGACATGTACATGCATGAGCACTGTGGACATGTGTGTGCACACATACATTTGTACATGTGCTTGTGTGTACATGTGGCTGAGCATATATGCAGGTGTATATGTACATGTACTATATGTGCACATGTATGAACATGTGTGTACATGTGCATGCATGTGTGCATTTGCGTGTGCATATGTGAAAATCTACTCTGCTAGCTGTTAGGTGGCAGCAGTCTGAACAATCTTCCATAAGAGGCAGAGCACACTTCTGTGTGCCACTCACAGAGAAGATTTCACATTGAAATGACAGCCTGTGCCCACAGCTAACTCTGTGTTGCTTTTATCGTACATACAGAGACTGTTTCTGCCTGCGTAAGTGTGAAGTCCCAGAAAGGGGAGCTGGAGAGGAAAGCCAGGAAGACTTCTGGCTGCTCCATGGCAGAGATCATCTGAGGGGTAGGAGGATGGTTTCACACCTGCGTGAAGTCCAAGAGTGGTGGCTGAAAATGAGGGTCTGCTTAGTTCCCGAACCAGTCAGCACTGGAGTTGAATCAGTCAGCACTGGAGTTGAACCAGTCAGCACTGTTTCTCTATTCCTGACAGGTTCCTGCAAGATGTTCTGGCTTCTAGCCCATTGTAATCTGTCTTCTATGTGGCTTTATGTTCAGGCCTGGCCCTTTATGTTCAGGCCTGGGTAAGAAGGTATGTGAAATTATACACTGGGAAAAAATATACACCAAATTTAAAAGCTGGTTCTTGCTAATTTAAATACAGACTAGAGAATCTAGAAGATTCAGAAGTTAGTATGGTAGAACCCCTAAAAGCAACTAATTCAGTGAAAAACAACAGCTTTAACATACACCTATGTTAAAAGTAGAAGCAACCAAATATCCATTCATAGAAGAATGGATAAGCCGGGCAGGGGGGAGGATGGGAAGGGATGGGAAGGGGAAACAAAGGAGGAGGCTACAATGCTTGATATTATCTTGCCCATGTAATTGTAACCCCTCTGTACAGTAAAAAATAAATAAATTAAAAAGAAATAAATAAAAAGAATGGATAAGCCACATATAAAGGAATATTATTCAGCATTGAAAAGAAGGAAACTCTAACACATGTTAGAATATAGATAAATTAGGAGAACATAAACTTAGTGAAATAAATCAGCCACAAATGGACAAATACTGTACAAGTCCACTAACACAGGGTCCTTAGAGTGGTCAAATTCATAGAAACAGAAAACAAAAGGTGGTTTGCCAGACGCCAGAGGAAGGGGAATTGGAGAGTTAATATATAATGTTTATAGAATTCTGGTTTTACAAAATGAAAAAGTCCTGGAAACTCAAAGCAGTGTGAATATGCATCATGTCAATGAACTGTGCACTTAGAAATAATTAAGATGGACAATTTTATGATGTGCATATTTAACCATAATTAAGATGTGAAAAAACAAGTAGAGAAAGGCAAGACAAGCCCATTGTAAAACAATTCACTGATTCACAGCTTTGCTAACTGCTTTCAACCAGGTGAACAAGCAGAACCCAGTCAGGGTGACTTCAGGGTGACTCCAGGGAGAGCAGAAGCTGTGGGAAATGTGTGCTGAGAAGGGAGGTGGTCCTTGATTGACCTTTGCCTCATCCTCTGGCCTTTGCCTTCAGGACGATACCCATCTCCCACCATCTCTGGTATACAGAGGAAAAATTCACTGCAAAAGCAGCTACTTTGGTGTTATAAATGGACACCATGTAGGAGCTGTTGACTCTTCAAGGTTTCTGGAGATGGTGGGGGTGGGGGTGGGTGGGTTTGTCTCTTCTTGAGCACAAAACAAGGTTGGTTAGACAGATCAAAGAGACTACCGGGGTGGATGGCTGATCTACTACTCACAGTATATTTCCAACCTGGGATGTACAGTGCTCCGTGAAAATTTTGCACACCTTTTACAAGCCCAGCTCTTATAGTATAAAGATATCCTAAAATCATAACTTGTACTCTGTAGCTGGAGCAACCTGATGATCAAGTTATGTGGGCTGAAGCTCAGGGTCTACGTTTATCACAAGATTCACTCCATTGAAGGGCAAATGACACCCTGATGCTTGGCATGAATGGAGGTGTGGCACCAAATTGAACAGGAAAGTGGTGGGAGAACTGAGTCATTCTACCACTCAAGGAAGTGGAGGCAAGCCACACTCGAAATGCCAACATCCTGACAATGCCAACTTCGTATGCATGCTGAGAGTCTGTTTCAACAAAATAACAAGATTCATATTGTTAATCTCATGGGTGTTGATTTGGACGAGGTTGACTTCTGAAGTTTTCTTACCTTTGAATTTGGGAATGTGTGGTGTTTTTCAAATTCTATCCAAGTTGGTACAAAGAAATTTATAACTGCATTTGTGTTCAACATTAACATTGAAAGGTCAAGTTGTCTTCTTTTTTAAAAAAGTGGGTAAGACATCCTAGCAGTTAAAATGGAGTTAGATAAACAGCCCTATCTAGATATGATTACATCTAAAGGGAATCTTCAACTTAATTATTGAGAATAAGTAAATTTGCCTTCTGGAAGGAATTCTACCCATTGTCTTCAACACAAGTTTTACACACACACAGACACACACACACACACACACACACACACACACACACACACACACATGATAGCATCTTATTTAAAGTCCTGAAGGAATTACCATGCCAAATTCTAAGCCCTTTCTTCCAGGTTTGGCTAATCTTCCATGTTTCATACCTTTCCACGTTTCATATTCTTTTATGGTTCATATCCTTCTAGGCTCTTCCATGTTTCATACCCTTCTAGTCTCTTCTGGTCCATTCTAGGGTTGTCTGCTTTCATTTAGGATGCTTGTTTTATATATAACTTCTAGACTTAACACTAGCAAATGCTTTGATTTCACTTTAAATGGATTTCTGTCAAGTAGTTCCTATGGAGTTTGGCCACCTTAGAAAACATTTACCAGCTGCCATTTTCTTGTTTTGCTTATGACTCCAAGACTTGCCCTGTGTATCTGCTTGGATTTCCAGCTGTCTTTGTCTCTACCTTCCATGATACTCTGACTATTATGGGAATGGGAGTAAGATCCTTTCTGAGCATAGACAGGTCTTTGGAGCTTATTGTCTGGACACTTACTACCTGAGCAGAGATATGTTGTACATGAATTCCACTTGCAGTAAAAAAAAAAAAAAAAAAAGACACACTGACAACTTCTTAATGAAACCGCTGATGTTTCTCCTAGAAGTAGGAGCTATTTCTGAAGATATTAGCTTTCCATGGCCTGTCAACGAGATATAACTCCCCGCTTCTTTTTTTTTTGCACCCCACCCCCGTGAACTCAGGCCCTGGGCACTGTGCTTGAACTTCTTTTGCTCAAGGCCAGTGCTCTACCACTTTGAGCCTCAGCACCACTTCTGGCTTTTTCTGAGTAGTTTATTAGAGATAAGAGTCTCAGAGCCTTTCCTGACCAGATTGACTTCAAACCATGATATTCAGATCTCAGCCTCCTGAGTAGATAGTATTACAAGTGTGAGCCACCAGCTCACAGGTTTTGTCAATCTAAGATGAACAAATGACAGTACCTGACCTTCATGCACTGATGGGTTTATTGGGGAAGGTGTGTATCTAAACAGGGCTACAGTGCAGCGTGACAGGCCTCCACCGACCACCCAAATGTCCTCCTTGGTAAAGCCCTCTGCAGGTGCAAAGAAGAAGTCCCTAACTACGGAAGGGGTCTTCATAGAAATACCAAAGGGTGGCACAATGAACTGGGTCTTGAAGAATGAGTGTTCAAAGTCAAGAGAAGAGTCTGGAGAAAGGCTTAGAAGGATGATCTGCATGGTGTTTAGATGGAAATGTACACGTTTGAGATGCCAGGTGCATAGGGTTTGTTGTGGGGATGTGTATGGTAGGAGTTAGAGAATGGTAGGAGCTCACAGCGGAAGGAAGTAGGAGGCAGATTTTAAAGAGGCTCACTCACATTCAGGCCAAGAAGAAGCAACTGCATACTGCTGCCCACTCCTTCTGCCTTCTTCCCTCCCTCCTTCTTTTCTCTCTCTCTTTGTTCTCTTTTCTTCTCTCCCTTTCTCCCTCCTCCCCCTCTTCCTCTCTTCTACTTTCCCTTTTTTCTTAGCTTTATAATTACTATAACATACAAATAACCCACTTTAAGTGTAAAATTCAGTGAATTTTATACTCCTGAATTGTAAAACCATCATCACAATTTGAATCTATCTATCTGTCTGTCTGTCTGTCTGTCTGTTGTCTGTCTGTCTATCTACCTATATCAGCACCAAATGCTGATGAAACCCACCAAATGCTGTTTGAAAAAAAGAAGAGGGACAAGAGGAATGGGAGCATGATAGAAGAGGTGAATATATTTATTCAAAGTGTACTATATATGTATGGGAAGATCACAGTGCCACTCCTTTATATTACAAATGTACACTCATTCCCCCCCTTCAAAAAACCTTTTAAAGTATTTATTTTATCAAAAAGCTTCTTTTTGTTTTGAAGGATGGGTGACTTATCAGGAACGTCATAGCTTTTTGAGTTCGTGTTTGTTTTCCAGTCGGTGGACATGATTCCTCACTATCTCACTGTTGTGTTGACCTTGCCTCCAATCAAACAGCACCAAATCTGGCTTGCATGCCACTTGTTTATTTATGAGCCTGCTGCCTGATAGTAGGTAGATGTACAACTGCCTGTCCTCCAGTACAGACTGGATGAGCGGGTATGTGATATAGATAAATACAAAGACACACTAGCAAGTTCAATAGGGAGGTCCTTGTCCATTTCACTGAGTGACTGTGCCTAGGAGCTGAGCTATGAAAAGATCTAGTTTCTTTCTCTGGGCGCCTTGTTGTCTCAAGTTCAAAGACTATGTTGGCTAGTGTGAGCAGCCTGGGTTCTTTCCACGTCCAACAGGGTTTCATGGACCCTAGGGCAGATTCTCATGAAGACTGGCATCCTCTTGGTGATTCTCCTTCTTTTCCTACATGAAAATTTGATTTGAGATCTGTTTGGAAATGATATGGTTAGCCTAAATCATCTTAGACTTTATGTTAAAATAGAGCTGCATGGGCAGTGTTTGACTCATACTGTTAGAGTTAGACTACTTGTCATTTAATACTACATGACTCTAAGGATGGGTATAACCAATAATTTTATAAGGTATATAAATGCCAGTGAGCTTTATCCATCTTGTTCTCTTCTCTAGCAATGTGCGTCATTGCTACACCCCTACCAGATAAGTGTATTTTAAGAGTCATCATGCATAATTTCTGCTTTTTTTTGGTTCTCTCTCTCATACTTATATTTACCAAATATAATTACCAATATTGGCCTAATAATTAGTTATTTTAACATGTGGCTTAAGTTTGTCCTTTAAAATAGTGCTGATAAGAATAGGCAATGGGTGGAGGTGGGGTGGGAGGCAAGTTTGGGACAGTAAGAGAAAGGAATGCTTAGTGCTTAAAAAGACCCTGGCCTAGTTAAATGAAGTTCTACTTGGGATTAAAGGCCCATATCCTAATCCTAACAGACGTGAGGCAGGATCTGCTCCAGGGTTCTACTTCTGAAAGCTGTTGTAACCATGTGAGCTTGGAACATATTTACCATCAGAGGTGAATAAGCCCCCAACCTCTGGCCAGCCCAGAGTGGGGAAAGGCACAGATAGTGTCAAGCTCCAGGACCTAGAATGGAGTTTGACATTCAGTCCCTTACTGGCTGTGTGGTCCTGAGAACATCAGTATCTCTGATTTTTTTTTTTTTTTTTTGGTAAAGAAATACAGTAACATTTTGGGGGGAGGAAGGGAAGGTTAAATATACCTAGAAGATAAATATACCTTGAAGGGCCTATGTATGTCTGATGTGACCCATTTGAGGATACCTGGCCAGTTATTTAGCTAGAAAGAGGGTGTTCTCTATCCATGTATTTATTCTGTCATTGATTCATTTGTATATTCACCCAATGCTGACCACTCACTAGGAAGATAGTGGAGGTCCAACGGTGGTGAATCAGATTCTGTCTGCTCTGGCCACTCTGGCAGAGATCTGGCTGCAAATAACAATTACAATCTAGTCTGGATGAACCCAACATTGGGGGAAGTGTGTGGTGCTCTGGCTGTGCTTGGAGAATCAGCTAACCTAGCTGGGAGGGATACAAAGAGTGGAAACCCAGAGGATGACAAGGCAGAAGTTAGGCAGAGGGTGTAGCATGGCATACCAGCAAACCATGTGCTGTCCGTAGATACTTTGGTACAGCTGGAATGCTGGTGTGATGGAAACCACAGAGATAAATACAATCTTGAGGTAGAGAAAAGTAACAAATTACCTGTGTACACCAGTTTTCTCTTGGCTACTCCATTCTATAGGCATATTGTTTGCCAAAGATAGGACATTCCTTGCGTGTAAAGTTAGAAATCACAATATACTGTTCCACAGAAATGTGCCCAGCGATAGCTCAGTGCGATTAGAATAATGGTATATCTAACACATTTGTCTATGCTCCTTTTCATCTGAGAAATGTAGAGGGTCAGATGGTCCAGACCTTGGCTAGGGCTCCTTTGTGCAATGCAGAATGCCGTACTTCCAGATTTAGCCATCTGAGCCTGACTCAGAGCTGTGGCTGCCTTTGCTTGTGTTTGAATTTGAATGTTTTGCTCTGAAGAGGCCATATGCCTGGCGTTTCCAGGGTTCCGCCTCTCCCTGCTCTTCAGTATCCTGCCCACTTACTCACACCCATGTTACCTACTTGGCCCGGGAAGCCACTGGACTTGGAAACCTTTTCTCTAGGCTGCAGAGTTGTGGATAATGTCATTGTTTCCGACTGATTCATCATCAGCTCAATGTTAGTTCACATACAAAATCAAATATGATATGCATGGCAGGGTTTGAATATGTCCTCTCGCTTTCCATTAAACCAAATAACTTTAAAAATTTTTTCTCTGTATCTTCTTCCTCTCTTTTTGTCTTGTCTTTCCAGAGTTTTCCTTTGCAGAGGCTTATGAATATCCACAGACTGTCTGGCACTTAGGATGCCAAAGCATAGGGAAATAGGAGTTCTAGCAGGAAGTAATGGTAGATAGACAGGTGGCCAATCCTATTGGGTAGGATGGATGCCCTGATGAGACAGGGGTTAAAAGAGCACCAGATAGGCGCATCTAAGCCATCCTAGGGATAAGATTGAGCAGAAATTAGCCAGACACATTCATGCACATTTCAGGCAGAAAAAAATAGGGACAAAGGGTCAAATGGCGTAGTAGTATATCCATGCTATTGAAGGATTGAATTTATGGCTAGGGGCAGAAAGAAAGGGACTATGGCCATGAGGGCTGATGATGGGAGACTCCTGCCTTTCCTGTCCTTCTCCTGGCACACAGGATGATACTAGGCACCTCCTAGCAGCACTCAGAGCTGCAAAGGACACTGACCTCCATCCTAGAGGAAATCTGTATTTTTCAAATGTTTCCTTAGCGTCCCAGGAGAGGAGAGGGGCTGAGACTGCACTGGCAGGAAAAGTGGACTAAACGGCAGGCCAAACCCAAAATAGCTCCTGGAGGTTGACCAGATGGAAATTAGATTACTAGCCTGTGTGGGCGTTGGCCTCCAGAGGCCCATAAAAAATTGTGAGAACAAGTCAGAGATGTCTTCCAGAGAGATGGGTGTGAATGTGTCAGAATATCTATATGCCATGTCTTTTATAAATTCAAAACCGAGGTGTTTCGCAGTGCCATGTAGCTATGAGCATCTTACTAATTGATAGGTGCTAAGAAAATTCTTGGCCCTGCTGTGAAAACTACTGGTATCTGGGCAGGCACTGGTAGATCATGCCTATAATCCTAGGTCCTCAGATGAGGGCTGAGAAATGAGGATTATGGTTGAAAGCCAATCCAGGCAAGAAAGGCTGTAAGATTATTTTCAACTAACCAGCAAAAAGCCATAAGTGGAAGCATGGCTCAAGTGGTAAGAGCACTAGCCTTGAATGAAAACACTAAGGGACAGCAATGTGGCCCTGAATTTAGCTCCAATACCAGTAAAACAACAACAAAATCCCCCCAAACAAATAATGCCAAAGCAACAACAGCAACAACAACAACCCCCACCCAAACCCTGGTTTCTGGACATCTTTGGAAATCGCAAACTGGTGGGAGGTGTCTGGTTTTTCTTTGTGAGTTGGAAAGCATGGAATCGTTCTCCTTCAGTCATTTGTACCAGGCACATGCTGTCTGGGTAGGAAAGGGGCTCAGAAAGGAGCCAGTCTGTGGTCTTAGCTCTCACATCTGTCTGTCTGTCTCTGAGCCTGATGTGGGAAGCCACCTGCTTAAGCCAGATGCGGCATCAACACATCACGAGGCTGTTTTGTTTTGTTCTTCTTTCATCACCAGTGTTTTGGGAACACAGTTCAGGGAAATGATGACGTGAGCCACGCACAGACAGCCCAGGTCTCCTCACAGCCCCAAGGGCAGCCGTAGGCAGGCACGCCTGATTTCCTCATCTTAAGGCCACAGGAAGTGCTCCAAGAAGAGCCCTCACCTCAGCCTCCAGAGGAGGATGATGTAGGGTGGGGTGGGGAGATTTAGATTACAAGTAAACAGTGAAGAGGATTTCACAAGCTTCTCGGAAATGGAAATACTTGGACCTGGTGCTAGTCATCTGCTACTAAATTTAACCTTTTCATTTTCCTTGTACAGGATATAATGGCCACCATGGCACAAATTCCGGGATGAAATTAGATAAACAACTCGGTTGCTGAGGATTTTTACCTGCTATGAGTCTCAAAAACGCCAAGGGTGGTAAGCATGACTCAGGACAATTCCAGGAAGGTGTTAAGCCTACAAAAACTCAGAAGTAGAACTGATCACTCTCTTTTTGACTTTTTCTGCAATTATGATTTTCATTACGCTCAATAAACTGCTGGAGGCAAACCTATTTTTGTCCGTTAGTTTTCACACATGATTCCCATGTTTGGGTAACTCTGTAGTGCTTCAGTATCGCCCATGGAAGGAAGCCTTACTGACTGGGTCCCCATTACCTTCCCTGAGTGTAAGGTATATTAAATAGGTAGGTTTCATTAGGTAGCCGATGAAGAGAACACCACGCGCTACTCAGGCAGGAAAAGAAGTTTATTTACTGAACTGCTGCCCCCGCCACACATGGTGGAGTGGCATGGTTGAAAAGGTAAGGGGGGGGGGGCATTGGGGAGGGACACCTCTGGGCCAGGACTTATCTAGGCCGGGACAGGAAGAGGTATGGCCAGGTGGGGGAAAGGTGTGGCCACACTAGATCTGGATGTGACCTCAGGGTCAGGGACCCTCCTGAGGTCAAGGAAGCATGTGACCAGAGGTGGCCCAGGATGTGACCTAGCAGGATGGGACCTGGCTTCCTGGTCTGCCAGTTACCAAAGTAACAGATACTGGGCGGACACTTAGCCAAGAGGGAGGGAGGTGTCCCTGTGCAGACCTTACGCACCTGTGTGTGCATACGTTAGAGCATGAGTTAATTTTACTGTATTATTTCTTCATGAGTCTGCCTTCCCCTTGCTGGTGTTTGAGCCCCATTGTGGACCATCTCCTGTTGACCTTTGTATTCTCAATGTGAGCACAGTGCTGGCATGTGGTAAATACCAGTTCTGGGACTTGAACTCAGCTCCACTTGAGCCACAGCTCCACTTCTGGGTTTTTGATATAGTTAACTGGAGGTAAGAGTTTCATGGACTTTCCATTCCAGGCTGGCTTTTAACCTCAATCCTCATCTCTCAGCCTCCTGAATAACTAAGATTACAGATGTGAGCCACAGGTGCCTGGCTGGATACATGTTTGATGTTAACAGTTGATTTAATTCTAGGGGAGGGAATGTTGGGACAGTCAACTGACAGTGAGGTAGAGTATAAGGAAAGATAGATCTCAAAGAAAGTTAGCCAGGAGGTAAAGAAGGAGTAAAGCACTTAGAGATAAAAGATTCTTCTTTTATTTATGTTTTCTGTCACTTTGGGCAACTTTTCATTGTCCGTGAAATAACACTACAGCTTTCCTTCTTGATTTTGTGGGGAGACTAAGTGATATAATAGGTCTGAATGAGATTTTCCAATTGTGATGAGTTTTGTGTGAGAAGCACCAGCATTAGTATAAAAAAGACTCAGTACCAAGGAGCCAGGATGGCCATGTTCCTGTGTGACTGGTTCCTTCTAACTCTTAGAATAACCTCAGGCAAACAACTTAGTTTGTTCAAAGGAAACTGCCTGACCTATTTCTTAGGGTCACCATTATGATCAGGGAGAAAGGAGACATGAATATGATACAGAGATGATTAAGTCTGTGAACTGGAGCCATGATTCTAACAGATAAGGAGAGAATGGGCTTTTCTAGGGTCTTTCTGCTGTTCTCCGCCCTTCCCTGGCATCTGTGCCACCAATTCTAGCCATACATACCTGTACACCAGAGTGGGGAAGGCCTAAAGCAAAAGCCCCCCTAACTCTGAGTGCCTGCAACTGAGGCTCCATCCATTATGCAGTAACCCTGAGGGACTTGATTCTGAGCCATGTAACATGAGCACAGAATGGGAGAAGACAGCAGAAGCTACCTCTGCGCTGAAATCTCACCTTTGGGGAGAGATTCAACACAATGTCCAAACAGACACATTTCTTCCTAGCATATCTGGACTGAGATTGGGCCTCGTTGGTATATATCTCTCTTTCATTCAAGGTCAGAGGATAGGCAGTTCCAATTCTCACCTGTATAATGGAAACCAAGCACTCGAAAGCATGATTAAGAGATAACCAGGACCCTCAATTCACTAGAATTATGTCGTTGCACTTCGTGTTTTCAAGAAAGATTTACAAGCCAATACACAAAGCTGGTATTCAGGACAATGTATGAAGATATTCTTTTGTGCTTTGTGCTGGGGTAGAAGAATTTAATTGGGTCTGACATTGTTACACATTAGTCCTTTTAGTTCACTTCTTTCATTCCAAGAAACTCAATAGGTCTTTTGGATTGTGAACTCCCGGGGGACGAAAGAGAAGAAGGGTCTTTGGGGGTGCCAAATGAGAACTGAGAGGAAAAGGGAACATCCTATACTGGGAAAGTGGGGGCTGGTAGGGATTGGGAGATCCTTGAATCATAGTATTCTTAGCCCATTCTCTGTTGCACCCAGGTGAGCAACAAAACAGATAGAGATAGCCTATAGTTGTCAGGAAGACTGAAACCCAGAGAATCGTGGTCCCAGGCACAGCCATAATTGGATACGTCTACCCTACTCACAGTCTGGGAAACACCAGGCACCAGGCCATCGAGAGACTCTATCAGCTCTTTGCTTGAGTCAGGAGGCCCCCATTGGTACTATGACTGGATTTTAGAACCATTGCCCTGAGTATACTTAATGAAAATAAACAAAGTTGACATTTCTGGGAGAACTGAATATGAGCTTGCAAGTATACCCTCAATTATCAGCAGTATTTGTTTTAGGATTTATTTTTTTTTAAATAATTGTTTTAGGATTTATTTTAGAAGTGCAATATCCAGGGTTATCTCTGGGGTCAGTTACTATTCAGTCCAGTTTTTCAGCATCTACCTGTTTGTCACTGATAGGGACTTGAAGAGTTGGTAGTGGAGCAAGAGAAAAGCTGAGAACCTTGAGTCAGAGGTGAGGGTGGTAGGCTGTTCAGAGCACTGGAACTCATCTGAGCCGGCTTTTGATAGTGGCTCTGCTATGTTGCCCTATAGATACTGTGCTAAGCATGCCATACATATCAATTTTCTGATCTCCTTAGCAACGCTGGAAAGCTGGGACTGTGATTAGCTCCCCATCTATGTACAGAGGTACAAAGATAGCTAAGCTTTCATAGCTAAGAAGAGACAAAATCTGGATGAGCCAGTAGCCTGGCTCACAGTTCAGGTTCCTAGCAACTATCTTCTTCTGTAGTAGATAAAACTCACAACTCAGCTGGAGACCTGTGGCTCACACCTGTAGTCCTAACTATTCAAGAGGCTGAGATCTGAGGATCATGGTTTGAAGAAAGCCCACGTAGGAAAGTGTAAGACTCTTATCTCCAGTAAACTACTCAGAAAAAAAATCCAGAAGTGGCACTGTGGCTCAAGTGGTAGAGGACTAGCCTTGAGCAAAAGAAGCTCAATAACAATGTCCAGGGCCCAGAGTTCAAGCCCCAGACCAGAAAGAAAAGGAGAGAGAGAGAGGAGAGAGAGAGAGAGAGAGAGAGAGAGAGAGAGAGAGAGAGAGAGAGAGAGAGAGAGAGAGAGAGAGAGAGAGAGAGAGAGAGAGAAAGAAAGAAAGAAAGAAAGAAAGAAAGAAAGAAAACAAAACCTATGGTCTTGGCTATGAGGCATTATGGGCATATTTATTTCTGGTTATTAGGAGGTAAATGGCTGTGTTTTATTTCCCCCTTTTTGGATTAATTTGCACAAGTACAAAAGCGAAGAGGTTTTCTGGGTAACCCCTGGTGGTTTCATTTCAGCTATACAAAACAATTCCTTCTAGTATATTGTGATTAATCTGGATTTTATTTTGACAAATGACGTTCAGTAACTAACCAATCTTGAAGTGGATTAGAATAAATCCTTTTCCGCTCTGCCCTCTAACTAAACCAAATGGAGTCTAGCTGGGAAATACTAGGAGTGGCAGGATGGAATCACAAAAACATCTTTGTTGTCTGACAGGAACATTGAATTCTGGCAGAGGGATTGTGGCAAACCCAGAGTAAATGGTTTCACCTGGCTTATTCTATTTAAATGAAATTTGACTAGGGATTTGGAGATCATTAGTATATCCTTGGGGAATTCCTGTGGATGCAAATAGTGTTTGTTTATAGGTAAATGCCATCAAGATTGCCACAGGTGAGTGAGTGGAGAATTTAGTACAATAGCTGCTGCTGCTTTCTTCTTCTTCTTCTTCTTCTTCTTCTTCTTCTTCTTCTTCTTCTTCTTCTTCTTCTTCTTCTTCTTCTTCTTCTTCTTCTTCTTCTTCTTCTTCTTCTTCTTCTTCTTCTTCTTCTTCTTCTTCTTCTTCTTCTTCTTCTTCTTCTTCTTCTTCTTCTTCTTCTTCTTCTTCTTCTTCTTCTTCTTCTTCTTCTTCTTCTTCTTCTTCTTCTTCTTCTTCTTCTTCTTCTTCTTCTTCTTCTTCTTCTTTTTCTTCTTCTTCTTTCTTCTTCTCTTCTTTTTGGTAAATAAGAATTTTCTTCTGCATGTGGGTCCTTCCTATGTGGTACTACTACTACTACCACTAATCTGGATTCCCAGATTTAGATTTTCATGGCACTGAATTCATAGTTCTTTAGCAGAGGGTTAGGTAAAATAGATGCATTTATGCTTGATGTGGGTTTTAATTTTACCCTCATCAAGACAGAGTAACATCCAACTTGAAGCCTCTTTGGTTGGAGGCCTTGAGCCCAGGCAACAAGGCTGTTGTTTCAGTAGAAATAGGTCTCAAAGAGTAGAACAAATAATTGAACACAAGTCATTTGTCAACCTCTTTATCCTTAGTGCTTTGCTGCTACCTTTCATTTCTCATTCATGTTTCTCTTTGGACTTTAGTTTCTGATTCTGCTGCAAAGCCATCCATCCGTCCATCCATCCACTCATCCATCATCCATCATCCATCCATGCATCTGTCCATCATCCAACCAGCCAGCCTCCATGCCTCCATCTATCTATCCATCTATTCTTTACAAAAAATGTGCTATCTATATCTTATATTCCTTGTGACAAGCTCCATTGGAGCTCTTAGTCTCCTACTCCAGGAAGCTCAGTAACTCCTTCTCACCATGCAGTTCTGTATAGGGCATTATGAGGCCATCCTCAGGCTCATCTTCCGGAACCCCTAGGTTGGCCAGTCCAATTCCACTGTTAGCTAAGTTATTGGTTGGCAGTTCTCATCCAGGACTTTTATTACACATTGTATGTTTTTAGGCTATAGAACTGGAATGGGAGGGAAGGAGGTTTGAGAGAAGTAAAGTCTTGGCCCGTCTTCTTTCTTCTTAACCTTTTTTTTTTTTTGTCGGCCGTGGGGCTTGAACTCTGGGCCTGGGCGCTGTCCCTCAGCTCTTCAGCTCAAGGCGAGCGCTCTACCACTTGAGCTACAGCGCCACTTCCGGTTTTCTGGTGGTTTATTGGAGATAGGAGTCTCACGGTCTCTCCTGCCCGGGCTGGTTTTGAACCGCGATCCTCAGATCTCAGCCTCCTGAGTAGCTAGGATTACAGGCGTGAGCCACCAGCGCCCGGCTTCTTCTTAATCTTTTTTGTTGTATATCATCATCTGAAAAAGATTTGGTCTTTATACTTTTTTTTAAAAAAGTAAGTAGAAAGCTTTGGGAATCCTAATGATATCTTTTTATTCACAAATCTTTTTTCTTTTGGTCGGTCATGGGGCTTGAACTCGGCCTGGATGCTGTCCCTCAGCTCTTCAGCTCAAGGCTAGCACTCTACCACTTGAGCCACAGCGCCACTTCGGTTTTCTGGTGGTTTATTGGAGATAAGAGTCTCACGACTTTCCTGCCTGGGCTGGCTTTGAACTACAATCCTCAGATCTCAGCATCCTGAGTAGCATGAGCCACTGGTGCCCAGCTTCACAAATCTTTATTATAGTCTATCACCTTTTTTTTTTTTTTTTTTTGTCAGTCATGGGGCCTGAACTCTGGGCCTGGGCACTGTCCCTCAGCTCTTTAGCTCAAGGCTAGTGCTCTATCACTTGAGCCACGGCCCCACTTCCTACTCTTTCTGCTTATGTGGTGCTGAGGAATGGAACCCAGGGCCTCATGCATGCAAGGCAAGCACTCTACCACTGACCCACCTTCCCAGCCCCCATAGTCTATCACCTTTATTGTGAAGTACAATTTGAGTTCACAGCATAGTGGTGGTATTTTTCCTCAAGTTAGCATGTTCCTTCCTGGGGCTGTAAATCTGTGCAGCACTGTCCAGTTCTAATGACAGAGGAACTGTGAATTAGGAGTGCAACAATGGTCCCTGAGAAGATGCAATGGATAAGTCATTGAAAGCACAGCTCCTTGTGAACCTGAGTGGAGCCCTTTCATTAAGTGGCTCCCACATTCACCGACCTTACTCTGAATGGTTCTATCTTCCATGGGATGTGGAAAAATGGTCTTTCCTTTTCTAGCGGGTTCTAAGATAAGGTCAAAATCTGAACTAAAGATTCTATACTGGGAATCCTTTCCTGACCATGGTCCCACGTCTGACAAGAGTGACTCAGCTGGCATTCTGCATCATTGCTGTGCCATTGTCCGTGGGCAATTTGGTCTCATGTCTGGAGTCAGCAGCCACAGGATGTGACCATATGTCAGGCTAACAAGCCAGGAAGGTTTCTTCACTGGGCCCCTTCACTTCCACTACCTGGATTGTAACAGGTCAAATGCAAGCACCTTCAGGCAGTTTGGCTTTTGGCCCTGGCTTGTGACTACAACTGGTTCCTTCTGTCTGATATTATGGCACTCCTCTTAGCTCTTTGTATGTGTGTGTTGTGTGGGTGTGTGAGTGTGTGCGTGTGTGTGTGTGTGTGTGTGTGTGTGGTTTGTCCATACTAGGGCTTGAACTCAGGGCCTGGGTGCTGTTCCTTAGCTTTTTCTCTCAAGGCTGGTACTCTACCACTTGAGCCACAGCTCTATTTCTGGCTCTCTGGTAGCTAATTGGAGACTTTCTTGCCTGGGATCACTTAAATCTGGGATCCTCAGCTCTCAGCCTCTTGAGTAACTAGGATAACAGGGGTAAGCCACTGATGCCTCACTTCCTTCCAGCCTCTGAAAGAAAGGAGATTAACTATATGCCACATAGACAGTGCTTCCTGTTTTCTGTCATTACAGTCTGAGGATTCAGACATCCCATTCTTTCTTCTTTCTATATTTTTATGCACAAACACACATCTCTTAGCAACAAGAATTTGTTCTAAGAACTGTGATTTGTGGTAATTTTTTCTTTGTGCAGATGTTAGGTATACTTGTATAAATTAAGATGGACATGGCCTCACTAGGTAATATAATCCTAAAATACTAAAGCTTTATATATGTATATATATATATTCATTTACTGAAATGTTATGCAGAATATACTTGTATTTTATTCTTTCTGCACATACTTCATACTCATAGTCCTTGAGTTCACAGCATAGCAATGGTGTC
Source organism: Dipodomys merriami (assembly GCF_024711535.1). Taxonomy (NCBI): domain Eukaryota; kingdom Metazoa; phylum Chordata; class Mammalia; order Rodentia; family Heteromyidae; genus Dipodomys; species Dipodomys merriami. Next base: position 283,628 of record NW_027206254.1, read on the forward strand.
TTTCCTCCAGTTAGCATATTCCCTTCCTAACTGGGGCCTTCTCTGGGTACCCAAACCAGTCTAACAAACCATCTGTCCTCACTCTCAGTCTTTTAGCTGAGCTCAAATGCACTACATTTGTCCTTTGAGCCAGTAATCAATGTCATCTCTTGGAGAGCTTCTTGTGATTTCTTTTCCCTTTCATTCTCTCCTTCTTCCTCCATTTCATCTCTCTTTCGGCAGAACCTGGTAGAAACTTACACAGCTGTTCTTGACTGTTCTTGGTCAGCATCTTTACTGACCTTCATAATTCCTAAAAAGGAATCTTTAAGACTATTTTGTGAATCATATCTTGGTTGGCTAAGAAAAGGTTTCTGGGGCTGAAAAAACAAGCAAGCATAGTTTGCTATGATTTAAATTTTGCCTGACTTTGAGGCTCTAGGTTGAATAGATAGAAGATAAAATGCAAAACACTAGATTTAGGAAATGTTGATTTTTAAAAAAATATTAAAAAATTTACAGTCCTATTCAATTTGAGAGAGAGAGAAGGAGAGAGAAAGAAAGAAAGAACTTAAAATCTGTTGCCTTTGGAGCTATGAATTTTATATGTTTCTGAAGCAAAGAAGTGAACAATATCTCACAGAGGAGGATTCAATGAGTGGGTTCAGTGTTACAGTATAAAGTCATTTAAAATACAAAACAAAACAAACTTTCCACAATAGAAAGGCAGGCATCAAAACCAAAGTGAAAGGCAATGAGGTAGAATCCCTGTGCATGATTTTCCTTGGTGGATGCTGAGAAGAAGATGGTAAATACTGGGGATTTCATGAATGTGCAACTCTATTGGGACACACGGTGCTGCTAAGAGACACCAGTCACATCTGTCTGTCAGAGCCAGTTCCCACTGCCCATTGCGAAAGGCAATGAGCTCCAGGTGTGTAGAGGACTATGATTGGGAAGGAGCTGGCGGGGGACAAACAGCTGCTCTCTGCCAGACTTCACCTCGCCTCGTGCCATTGCTTTCTGGCCTGGAGTGTTCCCATCTAAGCTTCATCAGGAGCCAATTCCAGATCTGCTTTTTTGGTGAGGTTGTTTGCCTCCTCATTCTGACATTCTGCGAATCAGCTCGTTGTCATGGGGACGATCATTTAGACAATTTATCTGAACAGAGCTTTGGTAACTGGGGAGACAGAATTCAAAAACATCTGTACTTCAGTACATGAGAGCATCCCAGGCAGAACACCATGTCACTGATGGGTAATAGGCATGGCTGATTGTCACCGTGTTTTTGAGCTTGGCTTTGTCCATTATCCCTTTATCTCTTCATCTGCTCAGAATACCCTTGTGCGTGGCTTCCTACACACAATGGATATAAGGCATCAGCAGCACTGTTTCTGATTTCCTAGACTGTCAGGATCTTCCTGTAGAGTCTGGGCTCCCCACCTCTGTGAGGACATGCCCACATGTCCTCTCCACCACCCCCCTCCCTCTTTCCTCAGTCTCCAGAACTACATGTTTAAAATGTGGAAGATATGAACGTCTCCTTACTTACCATGGAGGGCATCTGTTGTGACATCTCTGGCTGCCTTGTGCATTCTGAGAAGTCTTGTCTCAGAAGCTCCCACAGTACAGCACCAAAATGAGACCTGAAGCCTAAGAGATAGCAGGTGATGAACATATTCAAACCTAAAATGAATGAATGGTTTAGTAAGAGGCCTGGTAACACATAGATATGTTCGCAGGGGGTAAGTGTGAAGCCATCCTCAGGGCTGGCCTGAACACCTGTGTGAAATATAGGAATTGGAGGGAACGACCACACAAACACAGACAGAAAGGGTAGTTTAGGTTGAATACTCCCAAGTGATATTGGAAGCCAAGAGTACCGCACATCTCAAGAGCCATGGAAGGCCTTGCTCTGTATCTACAAGGCCCAGCAAAGACACCAGAAGGGATTCAGTGACACTAATGGGTCATCAAGAAAAACTAAATGCTCCGTGGCTCATAATGGGTTTATATTGCAGTAAACCCACTGGAAATTGACAATGAGTTTGTTGGGATGTAACTCAATTTTTCCTTACTGATAATAGATAAAATGCATTTAATACACCTAACCTACTCATCTTGTTATCTTAGCAACACAGCCCACAGTAGACTACTGTTTGTTTACCTGGTGATCAAGTAGGTGACTAAGAGCTCACAAACACCTCTGAGACCTATGGTGCTCCCTATTGTTAATGGAGAAAAGCATCAAATTGAAACCAGCATGTGGTTTCTGTTGTATATGTATTATCTCTTGTGTACACTCACACATATACACACATGTATTTTCAAGATGATGGAATGTACAGGGCTTCACCTAAGTGGAGGCTTAATAAATAAACAATAACCATATCTAATATAATCATTAATATTGCTTCTGGAGAACTCTGAGAAAGACAGTCTCCATTTCTAGTCCTAAAGTTTATTCTGCTCTCAAAAGGACGTGAGAGACAGAGTAGCTTAAACCTCAGAGTGGCTCTGGAGATTGATTAGTCAGTCTGTATTGCCATAGCAAAATACCTCAGACTAGATGTCATAAACAACAGAAATGTACTTTGTCATAATTCTGGAAGCTGAAAAGGCAAGCTGAAGGTAGAGGAGCAAGTAGCTCTCTAGCATGTACCTGGGCATTGTGGCATGCCTGTAATCCCAATATACTTAAAAGGCAGAGGCAGCAGGATCATGAATTCTAGCTGGCCTAGGACAAAGTGCTTACCCTATCTCAGAATTAAAATGAAATAAGAAGGGCTGGGGTCATAGTTCAAATGGCAGAATGTTTGCCTGGTATATGCTAAGTTCATATCCAACTGCTGGAAAGTGATGGGAAGAGGTCAATACTGGGCCAAAGAAGCAGCAAAAGTGGAGTTGCAGAATAGTTATGAAACATCAATAACTATGGATTGGCAATGGTTTAAAGGGAAAATTAAAAAGAACATCCTAAAGGGGGAGAAACACTGTGTTAAAGTGCATTTTGAGCTGGGCACTGCCGTCTGTAATCCTAGCTACTCAGGAGGCTGAAATCTGATGATTTGGGTTCAAAGCCAACCCAGTCAGGAAAGTCCTTGAGCCTCTTACCTCCAATTGATCACAGAAAAAGCTGGAAATGGTGCTGTGGCTCAAGTGGTAGAGTGCTAGTCTTGAGCAAAAGGAGCTCAGGGATAGTGCCCAGGCCCAGAGTTCAAGTCCCAGGGCAAGAGAGAGAGAGAGAAAGAGAGAGAAACAGAAAGAGAGAGAAAGAAAAGAAAGAAAAGAAAGAAAGGAAGGAAGGAAGGAAGGAAGAAAGAAAGGAAGGAAGGAAAGAAGAAAGGAAGAAAGGAAGGAAGGAAGGAAAGAAGGAGAGAGGGGGAGAGAGGGGGATTGAAGGAAGATGTTCATCTTGTAATAAGTATTAGAAAGACTTTTCAAATAAGTTTTTAAAAGTCATGTCTCCAAACTCCAACAAAGCATCACTGCCTCCCTAGAGAGACTTTAACAAGTGAAATAGGGGATTAGAAGATCGTCATGAGCCGGCAGCAACAGAATAAGGAGAGACACATCTCACAAACTCAGGATATTTCAGATCAGATTCTACCATTTTTAATATTCCTATAAGAACCTGCTCTAGGTGACAATGCTGATTAGCAGAAGAGAGCTCAAGAGTTAAAAGCAATTATCTTTCTCTTCTTCCCTGCTGATTTTGTAGGCTTCAAAGCTGACTCTTGCTAACTCTATTGTGACCAGGAGAAGCTGACTCATACACTGTTCCTGTCTTATGGGAGCATGACAGAAACACCATCAAGAACCAGCCAACAAACAAAACGGGCTGCCCAAGCAGCATTGACAAGGGTGAAGGGACGATGATTGGCTGGGAAAGAAGGTGAGGAAATCACCCTTGGAGATGAAGTGCACAGATTTAATTTACTATTGATTTCAGTTTCAGGAGGAAGAAATTGCATTTGCAGCTGAGCGTGCTGTCATGCAGAAATCTGCTTTTTCATTCTGACTAGGACTCTCCTTCCTCCCCCTTCCTCCTGTGTGTATAAGTGTCTTCTGCTCAGTGCACTGAAGGGCTCATTTATTCCCAATGCCAAGGACTGGCACAGACAGCATCTTCAGTAAAAAGCACCTCTGTATGGTAACCAGAAAGCCATCAACAGAAGGATTCCCATAATATTTCTCCTTCTTGCATCCTAACCAAACCTGCAGTTTGTTCTCACAAGTAAGTTTTGTTTTGTTTTGATTTTGTGTTTCAGGCAGAGTCTTGCTATGTAGCCAAGATTGGCGTTTAGCACATGAGCCTCCTGATTTAACCTCTTAAGTGCTGGGATTGTAGATGTGCACTATTTGCCTGTTTTCTAATTTATTTATTTTTTCTGGTCATGGGCTTGAACTCTGGTCTTGGGTGCTATCCCCAAGCCCTTTTTTGCTCAAGGCTAGCACTCTACCACTTTGAGCCACAGCGCCACTTCTGGTTTTTCTGGTGGTTAATTAGAGATAAGAGTCTCACAGATTTTCCTGCTCAGGCTGGCTTTGAACCAGGATCTTCAGATCTCAGCCTCCTGAGTAGCCAGGATTAACAGGAATGAGCCACCATTGCTCAGCTCTAAATGTTTGTGTTTATTTACTGATGCTGGGAATGGAACCCAGGGCCTTATACATGCTAGGCAAGCACTCTACCACTCATAACCCCAGCCTAAATGATTTTTTTAAAAAAATAACAAACAAGAACTCTTGTTTTGTCTTTGTGACACAAAGGGAATTTAAAAGAACTAGTGTTAGGATCAAACATAAATAAGCTCAGCTCTTGCGCTAGTACCATATCTAGTGGGTGGTTTTCTTTCAGACCAGGAAGAAAATGGCATCATTCAGGCCATAGCTGCTTCATGTAGCACAAACACCCATTCATCCCTTCCCTACCCAACTGAAAACAATATGACTGACACATAAATTGTGCCAAGCAAGGGACAGGTGAGTCAGCTGAGGTTGGGACCCTGCCAGCCCTCCAATCACAGCATAAGAAAGTTCTGGAATAAACAGTATATGATTTAATTGAATCTGAGCTAGGAGAGATACAGTTTCTACTCAAACTAGTTATGGCTGGCACATTAGTGCAGTCAATCTCACGATATCAAGCTCCTGAATGGCCGCTGTGCTGCTCTGCTCCCTCCTACTGCTTCTCTTCCTTTGCCCTCAGCTCTTTTCAGTCTCTTGCCATGACTTGCAATCAAGTTGTGGGAAGCAGTGGGCACAAAAATGATCCCGGCAACTCGCTGCCTTTAAATAGCTTATCATGGTGGAGGAGGCTATAAAAAGAGGAAGAAGAAAGGTACATATAAATAATTAGCTGTGGTACAGGCTGTGTAGCACCCTTTATTGCTGTCTTCAGTGGTAGGGAATCTCCTGTTCCCATGCTTTATGTCTAAAGATGGCTGCTGCAATTCCAGGCATCAAACAGCATGGCTTCTTCTATCCAAGGCCTCTATATGACACTTCAGATAAAAACAGCCCTGTGTTCAATTACTAATGACATCCCTTGATTTGCCAGTTTCAAGGGCTTGGCCTCTTGTGCAAGTTGTTGCCCACTGCTGGTATGCTACTACTTGAGCCTTACCTCCCGTATGTCTTTTTGCTGTTTAGTTGGAGATAGAGTCTCATGGAGATTTTCTGCCCCCTAGCTTCAAATCAAGATCCTCCAGGTCTCAGCCTCCATAGTAGTTAGGATTACAGGTATGGGTGACTGGAGTCTGGCCCAAACTAACTTGGTTAATTTTCACATAAAATTTTTAAAAATCTTCTTTGCATGCTTTCTTTTATAAAGGAATTATACTGGAGCCCATGAGCAGGAAGGAGGATAGTTAGCTAGAAGCACATAGGTGTTTAGTGATGCTCTCTACGGAGATGATGTTCTCTGCACTTCCCCCTGCCCTTTGTGTTTTTGCTGTTACCTTTGGGTTTTGCTAATAATATAAAATGAGGTACTACAAAAGAAAACAACAAAAAAAACCTTGTTATCCACTGAGTAAACAATGAAACTTACAAAGGCAGGCCGGGAAACTGTAGTTACATGGATGGGTGGTACAGGTCTATCTTGAAAGGAGTCTCTGCCCCACATACAATGTGTGGCAAATGGGTGTGCACACAAGGCTTGCAATTAGTTGTGTCCTGAAGCCTTTCTGAGCCTTGCTGAACCCTAGATAATGATGAGTTGCCTGTTTTGTGCTGGGAACAGAATCAGAATCTTGAACATGCTAGGCAAGTAGTCTAACACTAAGCGGAATCTAAAACACTATTTGTCATTTTGAAAGCATTTCTCTAGCACTTTCTTTCACAGGACTGGTACTTGCAAGGTTGTGTACAGAGTGCCTTCATATAAGAAGAGTTTGTGTTCTCAAGATCACACTAGCTGAAGCTGTGCTGGAACAGGAACCTCCCCCACCCCCTTCCCCAACCATAGTCCTATCTCAACTGCTCTTAGCTTCCTGGCCCAGATGTAGATCTCAGGATCTTTCTTTGCTTTGTACCACCCACCGGAGAGAGATACACATTTTACTACAAAATAAATCTGGGGCCAGGCCACTCATCAACGCAAGGGAAATGTCCATGGGAGAAAATAAACTGGATGAGCCATTGTTCTTACAACAGAGTCCTTAAAAATATTTCTTTCAGTTGCAAGGTTGCACAGGCTGAATTTGTGTTACAAAGACTGTGTCCCTGCCATTGTTTGTGCTATGCTGGATTCCCAGAGCAGAGAGTGCGTGTGTAATAAATTTGTTAAATGGTTGCTGGGAAGGAAAATATTGAGACAGGAAACAACCACTCAACTAATGAGGAATGGGAACCAGAACAATCGCTTGGTTAACTGGAGCTAATCAAGGCATTTTCTTTGTCAACCTCTCTATTTCTTGTGTGGAAAAAACTGTCGTATTATTTTGTTGGAGAGAATAGATTTCAGTGTGGAATTGTTGTCTTTCATGAAGTCAGTAGAATTTTACTTAAAAATATATATGTGCACATACATATATACATGTAAATAATTTTTAAATATCATCTATGCATATGTATATTCGCACAGGTATATATTTACATACGTGTAATATTTAAATATTATATAACTTATCTGTTCCTACCACCCTACCCACCTATCAGGATTATCTCTAGACTGTATGGGCAGCATTCTTGTGGTTGCCATGGGAAAAAATGTTCCCGGACTGTGGCCCATAAGTTTTTCTTTTCCATCATGGAATTTCTTGTGGAACATACATCTGTTTCCTTGTGTGAACAATGGAATTGTCAATACTCAGATTTCTCAGTGCCCTAAAGATGGACACATTTTCAGGCAGTATGTATAGGAGATGCTGCTGCTTGGCCATAGTTACAGGTAGTATGGCTATGATTTTGGAAGGTGTAGAGGTTATATTGAATACTGAGATCATTTCACGGTTGGTAGAAACATCTTTCTAGGACCAGAATGGAAAAGAAGCCACTTGTGTTGATGAGTCTGAATACTTAATAGACCCACCAGCTCTTTCCTGAAGGCCCTGAGAGATTTCATCCAAGAGTTGTCTGGGGAGAAGAATGAGGAAAGAGCTTAGAGAGCTATGGAGAATGTAAGTACTTTTAGCTTTAAAAATGTTTCCTTGCTTTATTCCTCTGAGCTGTGACAGGAGGGCCCTTCTCTGAGGACTCACAAGTGGAAGCAGTGATGCAGGTTTGACAGCTCATCATCTTGTGGTGAGGGCAGAGGGTATCAGAAAGGCTGAGCCATGAAGAAACTGAAACAGGTCCATTCAAGATGTTCATTGCCATTTGTGAAAAGTTAAATCAATGTTTAGAAAGTGGGTTTGTATGATTTTATTTATTTATTTATTTTTTGTGCTGGTCCAGGGGCTTAAATTTAGGGCCTGGGCACTGTCTCTGAGATTAAGGCTCAAGAGATTAAGGCTCAAGACTAGCACTCTACCACTTGAGCCATAGCTGGGAGAGTGTCACAGACTTTCTTGCCTGGACTGGCTTGGATCCTGAGATCTCAGCCTCCTGAGTAGCTAGTATTACAGGTGTGAGCCACCAGGACCTAGCTTTGTATGATCTTCTTGTGAAGTAGGGATGCTGAATCTAACTGGTGCCAACTTGCCTTCATGGTAGTGGCAGGGAAGTCCCACCTCCCAGGTTATGGGTGTGTCTGAATTCCTAGAAGTAGGGGTGGGGACTTGGACAATAAGTTACTGGATCTGCTAGTCTGGTTGTGAACTCAAGCTCTCTGTGACCCTGCTTCCTGACCTGATCCTATTTAGGCCCACACATGTCTCTGACATGACCTGTCTCCTTTCTCATGGCTTTTCTCCAGTCACATGGCATCCCACTTCAGCTCTCCGATGGAGCTGATCTGGGTTTTCGGCATTGCTTTTCTTTCTTTCCTGGTTTCATGGCTCAGTTTTCTGACAGTGTTAGGTGTGTTTGTGGAGTTGAAGAACTTTGGGACAAGAGTCCATCAACAGACATGGGTCTTTTAATAAAGACTCCCAATTCAACCTCTCAAAATGTAGCTTCTCTGTTTTCTCACTGTACAACACTTTATGGATGTATTAAACAACCAAACAACGTCCCCAAATAATTTCCATCAGTGGGTGAGATGAAACCGACTTGTCATTCTTCCTTCAGAAGAAAGAACAGCTGGGTGCCAGTGGCTCAGGCTTGTAATCCTAGCTACTTAGGAGGCTGAGATCTGAGGATCTAGATTCAAAGCCATTAAAAGCCAGCCCAGGGAGGAAAGTTCATGAGACTCTTATCTACAACTAACCACCAAAAAACCACAAGTGTGCTGTGGCTCAAGTGGTAGAGTGCTTGCCTTAAGCTGAAGAGCTGAGGGACAGCGCCAAAGCCCAGAGTTCAAGCTCTATGACTGCCAAAAAATAAAAAAGGAAGAACAGTCCCCAGCCTGATCTTGTGAAGATGAAGAAACTGAACCTTAACACAACATTTGTTGACACTGAAGAAGAATGATTTAAACCACCTTGAGACTAGGCATGTGTTGCCTGCTGTCTCAGTGGCTGGGGTTGGAGGAGACTTGAGGATGGGTGAAACAGCCCGGCTGATCATCTCATGGGGGTTTCCAGTGTCCAGGCCAAACCTTTACAACAGCAGAATAGCTATGCCTACCTTCCAATCTTCCCACATCAAGTTCCTCCCACTGTGTTCCATCTAGATTGAACTATTTGCCATTTGCCTTGCATGTACCCGCCTCACTTTGATTTTACTGCCTCTGTGTCTTTGCATATTTATTTTGGAATTCCCCTCTTCATCTCCTTTTCTGGCTATTGTTCATTTGTTCTCTAGGAAGTCTTGGCTAATGGAGAGTACCTTTGTAACAACTCTTCATAGCTCACACTCTGAAGCCCTCCGTGTGTAGTCAATGTCTTCATCTCCCCAGTGCTATGCGAGGACAGTGACCAGGAGAAATTTCATCTCCATAGGCTTGACAATGGAGTTCAACAATAGAGCTCAATCCTAAGCTCAGTAATGCTTGACCCTTATGAAACACTTGTCTAATTGTTCCATTGACCAATCTCTTCAATCTCAAAGTTGTGGAAGTACTAGAGACAGCAACTTCAGCAGAAATGTGTGAGTCAACTCTTTGCCTATGCTGAATTTCTTACAGGAGCTGATTATGGAGTTCACTTTCTACTCCTAATAGATTGGACCTGGTACTTCCTACCAGTCAGCTCAATTAATCTTTCCAACAGCACTATAAAATAAGTATTAGTATCCTTGTTTTACATCTGAGCAACTAAAGGCCAAAGAGAGGTTATGGACCAGGTTCAAATCTCAGAGGGCCACAAAATGGCAAAGGCAGATTTAGATATGAGTCAGTTTAAGGTTACAAGTTTCACCTGTGACCACTGAATCAGCCACAACACAAGATTCAGGGGTACAAGGATAGCAGGGAGCGGAAATACCTGGGTAGGGCTTGCTTCGTCTGGTCTAAACAGTTGTTACCTCCAGGCTTAGCATATGACCCCTCGTTGAGGCTTGCAGACTTGGGCTGTATGACCAGGTAATCTTGGAAAGAACTCCACTCTTGGAACTCGGGGATCTGTAGTATCTACAGCCAGCAGTTTCACTATTAAAACCTGAGTATGATGGTCTACACACTCATATACACGCACGGACATGTGCACACATGCATACACATTTCCCTAGACTCCTTTGGCCTCTAATTGAAGAGTAGTGAGTGTCAAGTCTTGCACAGGCCCTGGTAAGAGTCAGCACAGAGATTCCAAAACAATTCCAGTAAGAGAAAGTCCCAGGAGCCAAAGGCCTGGGTCTTGCTCTGTGTTTGTTCAGAGTTCTGGGCAGGAGTTTGGGGTGGGAGGGGAAAGGCTTCCAGCTGTTCTCCATCAGCCCTAGGCAATGGTCAGGGCCTGGACTCTGTCTGAGTTTTGCAGTCCTAAAGGGCTTTGCTGCTTACTGCAGACCAAAGAGCTGCCTAGAGTCCCCAGAAACAAAGGAGACCAAAGAGGCAATAAACACTCCCTGAAACCTTTTATCAACTGGATCTGTCCCAAGTCAAAATGAGAAATGAGTTGCTGAGATGAAAGGAGAGGGAGAGAAAGAGAAGAAGGTGAAGAGGGAGGGAAGGGAAGGGAGAAAAGAAGGGAGAGGGAGAGGAAAAGAGAGAAAAAAGGAGAGGGTAGAGGGAGGGGGAGAAAGAAAGGGAGAGAGGTTTCTGGGAAAGAAAATCCTGTTTTAAAATTGGAATGTTCAGTTTGAACCACTGACAGGTGTGGTCAAATGAGTGCAACACATTCAATTTCTACAAATGGGTCCTCTGGGGGGGAAAACAACCTGATAGACTGTGAAATCTTGGCATCTCATTTTATAGTGCTGGGGTGGGGGTGGAAGAGGAAGTGTTCTCCCAGTTTGAGAACAGCTTTCATGAGCAGAGATCATGATCCCAGTTATGAGCAGCAGGGGCAGCTTCTCAGGAGAATCATCTCCTTTATTAAGCATCGCTCATGAACTGGGCAAGCTGCTGATGTACAGTACTACTCATCACCTTTAAAACATGATTGCCTTGCTTTCATTGCTCTCATTGAACAGAGGAAGAAACTGGAATTCAAATTGCATATGTAACTTGTTCAAGATCCTATGCTGTTCTGAATTCAAGTCTTTCAGACTCTGAAATCCATGCTGATTGTGTTATTCTTATTTGTATGTGAATATCTATGATTACTAATTCAAAGTTTCAGGCTAGATCAGTGTTCTGCAATAGGAAATGGACAATTGTTTTTGCTATATATTAATTGAGCATGCCAAATAAGCAGAGGGTCCCAAACCAAGGGCCCAATCTCATTTCCAGGATCCCAATTTAAAAAACATTTTTTTTGTATTTTCCTCCTCAATGTGCCTTTACCCTCCTCTTTAAAAGTTTATTTATTATCATTAAATAGTTGTACAAAGGGCCTACAAGTCCACAAGTCAGGTTACAATGAGTACAATGGTTCTTGGTCAAGGCCACCCTTTCATCATTCTCCCCCATTTCCCCCTTCCCAGCCCTATTCTCATGTTACACAGTTCATTTTTTATATAACGCACATTGAATATAATAACTTCATTTGCTCACCCTTCTTCCTTCTAGTTTTCCTTCTGCCCCAAAACATGTTTTCACTTCATAGTATTTATTTTGATAAACGGCGTATTAGCTGTTCAGAGGAGTTACACCTTTGGGTTACACCATTCTTTAGTGAGTTTATTAGTGTATAAATGCACTGAGCCCTGTATTTGTTATCATGCATATTTGTATTTTATTTAATTAATTTATTTATTTATTTTGGGTCCAATCATGGGGCTTGAACTCTGGGCGTGGGCGCTGTCCCTCAGCTCTTCAGCTCAAGGCTAGCTCTCTACCACTTGAGCCAAAACGCCACTTCCGGCTTTTTTTCTTTTTGCTTATGTGGTGCTGAGGAATCGAACCCAGGACCTCAGGCATGCAAGGCAAGCACTCTACCACTGAGCCACCTTCCCAGCCCCATATTTGTATTTTAGAGCTAGCTCCTATGTATGAGAGAAAAAAAAATGCACCATTTGTCTCTCTGAACTTGGCTTACTTTACTTACTATGATTTTTAGGTCCATCTATTTCCCTGCAAATGACATAATATTATTCTTTCTAATAAATGAATAAAATTGCACTTGTATATACGTACCACATTTTTTTTACCCTCTGTTTCTTATGACTTTGTAGATTCATGTCCTTACATTGCTTCCAGTATTCGAAAACACAAGACATTTCCATATTTTTGCTAGTTGTTTTGCTTATTTTTGGATTGAAATCAAGCCATATATACTTGGCTTATAATTGAGCTGACATTTGAAAGAAGGCTTTTGTGTGATATTGTTTGAACTTTAGGGGTGATGTGATTCATAGCATCCTTGGAGGAGAGAGTTGGTGGGAAGGCCTGTTATTTGGAAAGCTCTTTGAGGCCTTCTTCCATAAAGGGCATACTCCTAGAGAATCACTGGAATCTGTCTTATAGTAACAAGATCAGCCCAGGAAGAGCTTGATGTAGTATCATTCTTGTGATATCACAGATTCATCTAAACACCAAAGTTACCCTCCATATAAAATACTGGTAATAAAACCAGACCTTATACACCTTATATGTATTTGACCTTTTAATAACTCAAAAGGTTGGAGGCATGGTTCATGTGATAGAATGTAAGCAAAAGTTTCAGATTAAGAATTCCAATTGATCTGTACAATTTGGGTGGGGGATGGGAGAGGGAAAGAGGGAGAAAAATGAGGGTGGGGTAACAAGTTTGACAAGAAATGTACTCACTATCTTATTTATGTAACTATAACCCCTCTATACATCATCTTGACAATAAAATTAAAATTTAAAGAAGAATTTAAATCTCAGTCTTGGACAAAGAAAAGGAAATAATAAAATAATTCAAGACAAGCAACATAAAAACAACACCAATCAAATAATCTTCCAACACTTTTTTGATGTGGTCCTGTAAGTGATATAACATCTAGGTATATCTGTTAAATTAATAAATGTCCACCAATCCTCTCTGAGAACATAAAATACATAGATATGAAGCCCAAGAACACCCAATCTTCCCCTCTTCTGTTTTAAAAATATTTACAATACTAAAGTAATTTTTCTTATAACAATCTTGTGTGCTTTTCAAGACAAGGAAAACTGGGCAAAGAGAAAGTAAATCAATTGCCCAACTTCACACACCTGAAACTGGAAAGTTTATACTTGTTTTGTTTATAATTCTTTTATTCATCGAATAAATATGCACAAGTTGCTACGTCTTCATGCTATTCCAGGTACTTAGGGTACCTACTTAGAGCAAGCTGATGACAGGTTACTGACACCCACGGAGCTGAGCTGGAGTGGCCACCGAACTGTAGATGTCCTGCGTAGCAGGACATCAATACTCTCTACAGCTCCTGATGGGATCAAAGTAGTGGCAAAGGCTTAGTTTGTTTTAACAAGTGAGTTTTACACTGCTAGAAGTGGTTGTTAAAGTGTCTCTCTTGTTGCATCTCATCCATGTATATGTGAGAGGATGTTTGAGAACCATGGACTGTTTTGTTTTAAGACAACAAAAGTATTGATTAAGGAATTTTTTTTTCTCATGGACAAAAGCCTGTCCTTTTTTCAATGGAAGAGCTGTGCTTATGTTCCTTTGCAGGCTACTGTACTTCTTCCACATTTGCATTACTTTGGTTCTGTAAGGTAAATTAAATAGGTAGGCTTAATTAAGTAGCTGATAAATATAAGAACACCACACAGTATTCAGGCAGGAGAGAGAAGTTTACTCCGGACTGCCTGCCTTGCCATGCATGGTGGAGGCATGGCCAAAAGGGGCAGGTTGAGGTCAGATGTGGGAAGATGTAGCCACATCCAATGTAGATGTGACCTTAGGGCCTAAGACCCTTCCTGGGTCCCAAGGGATGCGTGACTTCCGAGGAGGAGGAGGAGGTGACCTCCTCCATGTGTGCCAGTTACCTAGGTAACACGGGCACTGAGTGGAGACTGAGCCAAGAGGAGGGAGGAGTCTTCCCTGCCTTCCCAGAGCATACCTTACAGGTTCAAACTATATTTAGTAAAGGATTAAGACTGAGATGAGAATCTGTAAGCACCCAAAGGCCTCTCTCCTTTTGATGTTACTGCCTCTAAGCACCCAAAGGCCTCTATCCCTTTGATGATTCTTATGACCATAACAACAAATACCATGCCATAGCCTTCTTTCCTTGTTCCCAGCCCTCAAAGAAGTAGCTCATTGAAATGCATGCCAAATGTTCAGTGGATAAATGAAAAGACCTCAAAGCCAAGATTCAGGATGGCTTTTCTGCTCTTGACTCCAAGAATCTTGATCAGGTCCTCAAAGTCTGTGGGCCTCATGTCTTTGTCTTTAAGGTGAGAAGGCGGCCACTGTCCATCCCAGCCATCCCAGGGACCACGCAGAGGCAGGCAGGCACAGGAGATAGATTATTATAAGGTTTATTAGAGAGGCCATATCTTCCCAGGAAAGGGAGCAATATGGCTTCTGCCCCTATCCTGGTGGTCATTCTGGGGTTAGTAAGGGAACATACTGTGCCTGTGCAGGTAGGTCTGGGAAGAGAGTGGGAGGGGCCAGCTACTATGGCAGAGAGCAGCTCAGGTGCTTTAGAAAGGTAGAGGGAGTGGCTGAGGACCTGACGTGAGGAGAATCCCAACAAAGGCAACATCTCAGATCCACTCAAACTCAGACCATGCAGATTGTCTCTATTCAGGAATTCTTTGGGACAAGAGACAGGATAGCTTGTAGTCTACCTTGCAATTCTACCTCTAGTAAGCCTACGGAAAACCCAAATCGAATCGGGAGAGTGGAGAGGGTCTGGGGCCTGAAAGAAAAAGGGGAATTTTATTATTGTTATTATTATGGTTGTGTGTGTGTGTGTGTGTGTGTGTGTTGTGTTGTGTGTTGTTATTGTGGCACTCAGGGTTTGGGTGCTGTCCTTGAGCCTTTTTCACTCAAGGCTGTCACTCTACCACTTGAGTCACAATTCTACTTTCTTTTGTGGTGATTAATTGGAGATAAGAGTTTCATGGACTTTCTGCTCAGGCTGGCCATGATCCCCAGATCTCAGCCTCCTAAGTAGCTAGCATTATATGCATGAGCCACTGGTGCCCAACAATCATTTGATCATTCATTAAGTACTTGTGCTAGGTGCTACACTAAGTACTTTGTTGTTATGTTCTTTAATCCTTATATTTTGGTTTTTCATTATCTTCATTTAGAAAACTGGCAAACTTAGGCTCAAAGAGGTGAATTAACTTGCCCAGGCTCGTAGTGTAACAGGTGATAGAAACAGAAATCAAAACTAGGTTTGTATGTTTTCAAAATCTGTACTTCACAAGAGGTATTTGGAGAGGAGAGGTCTTCACACAGCACCCACCTAACATTTGTGCAGGTGCTGCTGTTTTGGGACAGAGCATCCCTTCGGCTCCAACTCTGCTGGGAGAGGCTCTGTTCATTCTCCAGAGGACACCAAAGTCTGGCCAAGATCCAGAGCTGAATTAAAGCCTTATTTGTTAGTCCTGCCTAACTCAAGCCAAACCAAGCCAAGCCAGCCAAAGTACAAGAGTAAGTAGACTCTTTGTACAAAGGAAAGAAAAACGAATGGACTTTTCCGGTCCTAGGATCCTCCATGATTAGAGCAAAGGGAAACAGTATAAAAAGAACCCAAAGTGATTCCCAGAGGGAAACTGGGACTGTCACAAGTTCTAAAACCTTTGTGCCCATTACACACACACACACACACACACACACACACACACACACACACACACACACACACACAATTAAGTAGTTGTACAAAGGGGTTTTAGTTTAATATGCCAGCTTATGACATTTTCAGTTTCAAAGCTGAGAAGATATCCAGCTCAGTATACAAATTTGAGGAACTCATGAGTCCTTGATTTCAAATAAATTTGTCTTGCTTTCTGTTCTTATTAACAAGGCTGCCATTGATAGAAACCAAAAGTCACTGAAACCTAGAGCATAGGGAATCTTGAGAAAATAAATCAGGTGATGACTGCTTTGGAAACACTGTATGTAGACCCTTTGGTCACTCTCTTCCCTTCCAGGATTTCTTTTTTTTTTTTTTTGTCAGTCATGGGCCTGAACTCTGGGCCTGGGCGCTGTCCCTCAGCTCTTCAACTCAAGGCCAGAGCTCTACCACTTGAGCCACAGTGCCACTTTTGGCTTTTTTTTTTTCTGCTTATGTGGTGCTGAGGAAACGAACCCAAGGCTCCATGCATGCAAGGCAAGCGCTCTACCACTGAGCTACCTTCCCAGCTCCCCTTCCAGGATTTCATTACCAACCACTAACCATACCTTGTGCAATCTCTTAGGCCTGGCGCTCTCTCTCTCTCTCTCTCTCTCTCTCTCTCTCTCTCTCTCTCTCTCTCTCTCTCTCTCTCTCTCTCTCTCTCTCTCTCACACACACACACACACACACACACACACACACACACACAATATCACTTCTACAGGTAGACAGCCTTCTCTAACAATGAATCCACTATACTGTTGCTCCGGAAAAACACCATGAATCAAAGAACTCATGGATATGTCATAATCTGGTGGCTGGAGCACTTTGTTGAAGAGGACCCAATAAAGTCAGAGAGACACTGTGTTTATTCACATTGCTTTCATTGTCCACCCTGACCATGACTAGCAGATGTTGTCCCAAGCCTACTACTAATTGAAAATATTACACACTCTTTTCTGGATTTTCAATGTATCACTGCTTACTCCTGCAAAACGATGGTTGATCTCTCAAGTTCTCCTCTTCCCCTCTTGTTCCCTTCCCTTTCCTGGAGGAAGCTCCAGTTGGCCTCTCTGACCTCATGGTCTGAGTTTAGATAGCAATTGGAGCCCTTACCTTCTCATGCTACAGATGAGGATTCAGAGGCCTTGAACATCTGGCCAAGGTCCCAGTAACTGGGGACACATACCAGCTATCATCACCATTAGTCTTGGGACCCCTTTCTTACCCATCCAACCTCTAGCAAACATTAATAAAGTCATTCATTGAGCAGCCTGGAATAAGGGTTGAGAAGCCTGTGGTTTTCAGCTTTGATAGCAGGCAAGAAGCATCAGAGCTAACCTCATAGGGAAAGAGATAAGATTCTCCCCACAGTTTCCAACCTCTGAATGCAGCTCAAACCCAAGCAGCACAAAACTGAGATTCACTAAATAAAACCAGTGGAAAACAGGGTCAAATGACCAAGGCTGCAAGAAACAACACAAAATGCCTCCTCACCCACCCTGAGAGCTGAGCTGCAGTGACAAGCGGCGGGACCAGGGAGGGCTCTTGTCCCTATTCCAGCACAGCTCCGGATGAATTACACACAGGAGAACAACGAGGCTATTTCTCACAAGTCATTTGTCAAGTTGACATCCCGGCCTAGAGTTATTTAAGGCTTTCTAAAGACCCTTCTCTCCTCCCCCGCGTCAGGAAGCACCTGTGCAGCTGTTAAACTGTGGTTTTGCTCAATAGTACTTTGATATCCCTGAAGGCCATCAATTACTCTCTGTTCCTGCTGCCCTAGACTTTGGCTGAAGGATGGAGAGGGACGCTCAGAGAGGATGATGAAGAGGAAGTGGACAGGGAGTTTCTCCAGCGTTGGAGT
Source organism: Dipodomys merriami (assembly GCF_024711535.1). Lineage (NCBI taxonomy): Eukaryota > Metazoa > Chordata > Mammalia > Rodentia > Heteromyidae > Dipodomys > Dipodomys merriami. The sequence goes on from NW_027206254.1 coordinate 301,323, forward strand.
CCAGACACTGTCTGGAGATGGCTTCTTGTTGAATCCTGTGGGGATTCTCTCCAGGTAAGGACAGTCTGAGTCTTTGGCTATCTTCAATGTTCCCAGAAGACCAGATTTCCTTCCTGGAGCAGAGATGTGTTCTTCAAGGACCACTGAAATGAAATTTGGGTATGTAAGGTGAGCAAACTCAGCCATCAGATTCAGGTAAATAACTTAAGAGAGATGGAACTTGGAAAGGGATCAAAACAGAAACAGAAATAATTAAAAGACTTGGAGAATAGTTAGGAGAATTAGAGAGGGCAAAGGTATTCAAAGAATCAGCTTTGATTATGGGAAAGATAATTGTGCAGAGATTAGTGGTCATTTCCATTGGAAATGTGATGTGTGTTGGAAACGCTTCAGTTGTTCTCGAAGGTTTGAATCAGTCTGTGCTGGCCTGTCTGGGTTTTCATATTATTATTCATGAAGTGGTGGGTCAACTTCTTTAGAGATTTGCATGAATGAAAATGACATCCGTCCAGTTGGAATGGCTTAGGGAAAGTCTGAATAGCACACCCCTCTCTTCCTCTCAGTTCACACCAACCAGTACCCAGTTTAACTCTTGTATGTAAAACTTCTATTTGGGCTCACCTGTTTGTCATCCTGGGTCCATTTTGCATACTGAAGTCCTTAAATTCATCTTGTGTTTTGTCAACATCCTGATCAAAAACACTAACTAACACTTGTATTAGTTAGTTAGCATTATGTTAACAAAAATACTTGAAAAAAAATCAACCTGAAAGAGACCAATGCTCTAAGCACTTCCCACCAGACCCCACCTCTTAAATCCCCTTCCTGCTTCCCAACAGCACTGCCCTGGGAAGCCTTTATCATGTAGGTGGTTGGAAGGGACACTCAAGATCCAAACTGGGGGGCTGGGAAGGTGGCCCTGGGTTTGATTCCTCAGCACCACATAAGCAAAAAGAAAAAAGCTGGAAGTGGTGCTGTGGCTCAAGTGGTAGAGTGCTAGCCTTGAGCTGAAGAGCTGAGGGACAGTGCCCAGGCCAGAGTTCAGGACCCACGACCGGACCAAAAAAAAAAAAAAAAGATCCAAATTGTAGCAATGTCTATTCACACATTGTTCAAAAAATTTGAGCATCTGTTGTATTGGGCATCTATAATGAGCCTGCCAGTATATAAAGCCTTTGTACATATAGTATAGCACAAAATAGATTAAGCCTCAAATGCTCTCAGTCTTTGTGGCCTTCACCTAGAATCTTCCAAGGCCCCCATCACCAGGTTTCTGTGCCATTCTGAACTTATAACCATCACAAACTTTCTCATCGACTAGCCTAGTCTACATACTGGAGCCTTTTCTCTCAGTGACTTCTGCCCACAAGTTTTCTCATTTAGAGCTTTGCTCTCCTTTGGTGTTAATACAATCTTTCTATTGCCACAGTTTTGAATTCTCCAGCACCTCAATTCCCAGGAACTTCTTTACCTGGCTCTAGATCATTTTTGTTGTTGTTTCAAAAGAGAGAGCATACAGATCTGTACATGTTCTGAGCACCTGTGTCCTTGCTTGCTGTGAGAAGGCCCTGAAATGACTGTGACCTGTGGCCTTTTCTCCTGTCCAGAGCTCTTATGTGAGTTGTGAGGAAACATCTCAGCGCATTTGACACTACAAAAGAAAGAGGTGAGGTGTTAAAACTTAAAAGATAGAAAGGATTTTTTGGGGGTGGGGGGAATGCTGGGAAGGTGGCTCAGTGGTAGAGCGCTTGCCTTGCATGCATGAGGCCCTGGGTTCCATTCCTCAGCACCACATAAGCAGAAAAGGTCAGAAGTGGCACTGTGGTTCAAGTGGTAGAGCGCTAGCCTTGAGCTGAAGAGCTGAGGGACAGTGCCCAGGCCCAGAGTTCAAGCCCCACAACTAACAAAATCAAAAAGAAAGAAAGGATTTGGGGATCATTTTATAAGCTCTGCCTTGTCTCTTCAAATGTGGAAGTGAGGACCAAAGGAACAGAGTTATGCAAAGCTACAAAGTGAGGTGGATGCAAAGTCGAATCTGGTTTTCTTTGTCCACAGCACTTCTCTGCCTCTGCATGGTCCAGCAACTGAGATCCTCAAGAGCCTATTATTTCAGGACACACAGCAAAGAAACAGTATAGTGTTTCTTGTTGTACTTTCAGCAAATGGAGACAAATTTATGGGCTTAAATAACACAGAGTTCTTATCTCGTCATTTTTAGGTCAGAAGTCTGTCATAGATCTCATCATGCTAAAACCAAAGTGTTAATGGGGCTGTGTTCTTTTCTGGAGGCTCCATATTTTCTGCCTTTTCCACCTTCTGAGTGTTTGCATTCCTTGGCTCATGGCATCTTCTACCTTCAAAGCCAACAATGTTAGGTTGAGTCCATCTAACTTGATACCACTCTGACTAAGCTCTTTTCTACCACTTTTTAAGGTGATGAAGGCTATTCTCTTATTTTAAGCCAAATAAAAGAAACCTTAATTGCCCTCTGTCATGTAATATAACATATTCATAAGTTTCAGGGATGTGAAGATTTTGGTGGGGCCATTATTTTTCCTACCACAAGAAGCAAGAAGAAGAGGAAAAAAGATTTTCCATCTTGAAAATGATAATACACTATCCTAGACATCTGTAGTTAACTTCATGCTTTTCTTATGAACCATGATTTGTTGGATTTTATCAAGGCACGAAGGAATGGAATTAAAATGCCAAAATATCTAAAAATGGAGGCTCACAAATGTTGGCTAATATGGAATCATGATCAAGGGAGAAAGACTCCTGTATTTTCTTGAAAATTACCATGCTTTGAGAGTAGAACAGAGTTTATATGAGTACTCTAGACAGAGCTTCCAAGTTGAAGGTTTATTAACTGGTCATTAACAGTTAATAAAAAGAGGAGGGAGCAAATGTTTCAGACAATTCAGGTTGGGATGGTTTCACAAATACATGACTTCACAGAATCTAAAAGGTCCTCAGGCATTCCAATGCCAAGCCTCACATAATGCAAGGTTCCCCTGCCCCCAAGACCTTTGAACATTCTTCAGTATCCTTTTTGTAAAGCTATGATGAGGAGTAGGAAATTATCTAGATTGCCCTCTTAGATCTTCTCTAATTCTCTGAGTCTCTAATTTTCAGTGAATTCCAATCCCATTCTTGGTTCATTTTTTGAATAGTAGGAAAATTAGGTGAACTATCCCTTTTGCTTTTTGCTTTTCTCCCTCCCCATCCCCCTACCCCACTTTGCCATGATGGTAAGATGTTAACTGTCACTATAACTTCATGGGGACTGTCTGAGATCCCTAGACTCATGTAGCATTTAACCCTCACTTATGAGATTGAGGACAGAGAGGAAGGTCCAAGGGAAGAGCCATCTGCTCTAGACCAGTGGCCTTCTTCAGGGTGATTCCCTTAAGACAACTACAGACTGTTGTTTAGTCTGCCCAGTGCCCCTCCCCCATCTCTACTGGTAAACAGACTCTGTTGTCCTGACTAGAGAGGGGGGGGGTCCTCAGGACCCAGGAGAGTCCATTGTATAGCTTAATACTTAATCATAGTTAAAGGGCCAACTAGCATCTTGGTCAGGGATTCTTTTAATGGGATGGAGCTGGGGGTGGGGAGATGCCCTCTCCACTCAGGTCATAAGCTATGAGAACATGAGCTTTACAGATGATCCCTTCCCTAGCTCATGACGGAGTGACTCTGAGAAAATGACAGCAAGCAGGATAAGAAAGAACGAGAGATTCCTAAAAGTGTTCTAATGTTCCTTATTCCTTTTATGAACAGATACATTTTCCTTTTGGGTTTAAGTTGGTTTAAGATGGAATTGCTGAGTCATTTAGATCATTTGTCCTAAATTAAATTTTTTTTTTCTAGACAGAAAAACAAAGATCAGAAATGATTAGTTTGAGTCCAACCTATCTGCCATGGCTTGGTTAAGAAACAGTAGACAGATAGGGTAGGAAATTACCCAGGTGAGAATTGGTGTCTGTTACTTTTGTTCCTTTTCTCATAAATCATAACCCTCCAACTCATATAGATTCAGGCCAACTCTTGAGGTCCCAGAGTGAGGACTTCTCTGTTTTGTGCACTAGCTATTCCAGACTGGCTGCTTTGACAGCCATAGGATAAGAATGAAAGAAAGAAGAAGGGAGGAGGAGGGAGCTAGAGAAGCCTGTCACAGTGCATGCCTGGTCATCCCAGCTACTCCTGGGAGGATGAAGTAAGGAGAATCACAGTTTGAGGACAGCTTAGGCAAAAAGTTATTAAGACTTCATCTCAACAAATAACCTGGATGTGGTGGTATGCACCTGTGATCCTGGTTATCCAAGAAGGATGGCTCAGGCAATAAAATTAAGACTCTATCTGAAAAATAAAAGAAAAAAGGCTGGATGTAAGGTTCAAGTGGTAGAATACCTGCTTGGAAAGCATAGGGTCCTGAGTTCAAGCTTCATTATTGCCAAACAAAAAAAAAACCAAAATAAAGAAAAGAAAAAGAAAAAAAATGTAAGGAGAAAGTAAGGAGAGTGGGAGAGGTATGACTTCATCAATAAACTGCTATTGAGTATTACCTATGTATAAGATGATGTTAGTTTCAACTTGTCATCCCAAAGCAGCAAGTAAAAACCTTATTTGTGATGGCAGACACTGAGATTAGGTGTGTCTGGCTTAAGACAAATGCACCCCCAGATAAGCAAGAAGAAAAGTCAATGGACAATTACTCTGGAAGCCTGTCAAAGAAGGAACAAGAATGAATGGCCCACATTTAAACTAGAAGTTAAGCTAAAACATCTGGAAGATTTTTTTTTATATGTTCATTTAAAGCTTGGAACCCTCACCACAAACAGGCCATGGCGTCTCTCTCAGAGCATGGCTGTTGAGAACAGTTTAGACTGCCTTCTGGTGACTTGGCTGAGCTTGATTATAAGCCTTTGCAACTCTGCCCGTCACATCTGCTTTTCAGTAACACATGGCGGGAGGCAAGTGTCTCCCTGGACCTTTCAGCTTAATCGGTCTATGGCTTTTGCATTTTTTCCTGGCAGAGTTTTTTCATGTTTGTTTCAAAAAGAAGACTCAGTCCCTCCTCCTCCTCCACTTCCTCCTATTCCTCCTCCTCCTCTCTCTCTCTCTCTCTGTGTCTGTGTCTGTCTCTCTGTCTCTTTGCAATAGGCTCTTGAAGAAAATGTACACAATTTCACTCCAACTTTTGGACACAGTGTTTATTTGTGCAGTTTTTAGCGAGTCAGGATGTATCTGAAAGGTCAGAAGACTGTCTGAACTTTTGACCATACTCTTGAGCTCATACTGTCGAGTTTGCATTGTTCTATCTTAAAATATGGAAAACCAGGAGCTATTCTTTAATCCTATCTTGCTCACAGAGCTTTTTCCCCTGCTCTTGTAGACTGTGCTACCACTTGAGAGCTTGCAAACACCCCCAGGAAACCACCTCATCACTGGGACAGAACTAATCGCCACTCACCACTTGGATTTCCTTCCTGGACGTCATGGACCAAAGCCCTGAGGTTCCCACGTTGTTTCTGCCATTGTCCCAAGGGGAGAGTAGTTCTTGATGTGAGCCTGGCCAGGACAGCTAGTCTCAGCACGAGCTCTTATGTAAGTGGTTGTGGGGAGAGTTGGCAATAAACAAACATTTTTTCCCCCAGCTTTTGTTTTTTCTGCAGCCTTGAAAAAAATATTTCTTTGGAGCTGCTGCTGAGCTCCAGCAACAGGATAGCAAATTCCCAGCTTTGAAATGCTTTGCACTGCGATTCTAGATTCTAAAATCAGAACAAAGTCTACTGAAATGCTCAAAGATGGGGAATTCTGCAGGGTTGTGTAGGTAGGTCTCTCTCCAAGAGGTTCTGCAACAGCCTTTCCAAAAGGTTTATGCATCCATGCTCTGGGTAACCACTGAAGAATTACAGTAACGGCTGGCCATGGATAAGAGGATCAGCAGATGACAAGATCTAACCTGAAATGAAGATCTCCTTGCACCAAAGGCAGACTCACAAATCACATAAACACAATGGGACCATTCATTTGTAGAATCTATTTTTGCCTTGGATTTCTCCATCTTGGAATTGCAAAGGAGGAACGATTTATAGGAGCAGCCTCGAAGCATTCTGCCCCTAACTCTCATGATTGGGTTTAGTAGAAATCCAACCACACTTCTTCCCATGTGGGCAAATAGTTCCTGGGGGAAGGGGGTCTCACAGAGATGCTAAGACAGAGTAGTCTCCTAGTTTAATAAGGGGTGAAAGGGGTGGGGGAGCTCCTGGGAGTCAAGCTGTCACTCCCATGGCAGCTGCCTGGGGGAGCCATCTGGCAGCCGCAGCAGCTTTTTCTGAAGCAGATGTCCTCTCTCCCTTCCTCTGTGAGACCCCACCAGAAAGGCCTTCAGCTCTCAGGACTCCTTCAGTGGCTGCAGTTCTGGGGGGTTCCCTGGGCTGAAGGCCACACTGAGTTCTCTACGCCTAAATAATACAAGTCAAGGAACTACTAAGTGAGCTTGTTATGGTAGAGGTGGGGACAGGAAGTACGTGCAGAGTTTCTTTTGATTGTCCATGAGTCCACCAAAACCCCCTAGAAGAAAATGATTGCCTATACCCTGGAAATACTGCTATATGCCCAAGAAGCCACCACTCTGCCTCTTGGCAAATCTGGGGGCTATGGCTCTATGAATCCTACCTTTTCTGCTCAGCTTTCAAAGGGCTTACTTCTTGTCACTGCACTGTGGAAATTCAACTTGAAATAAAACTACAGTCAGCATTGCGAGTTCATGGCCAGTACAGTTGCACTGGGCCTACACTGGTTTAATGTCTCCAAGTAATGGAATGAGGAGAGAGGAAGTAGTTGTCTGGGTTTACTTGGCTAGTCCTCTTGTTACATGTATCTAGGACTGCCTACATAATCTATGTGTCTGTATTAGTCAGCTTTCTGTTACTGTAGAAATAAAACAAAACAACAACAAAAAACAACCCTATGATGAGTGCTGTGGCTCACACTTGTGATCCTAGCTACTCAGGAAACTGATATCTTGGGATCATAGTTTGAAACCAGCCCAAGCAGCCAAATTCAAGAGTCTTTTATCTCCATTTAACCACCAAAAAGCTTTGAGTGGAGATGTGGCCCCGGTAGTAGAGTACTAGTCTTTGGCAAAGAAGCTCAAGGACAGCACCCAGGTCCTGAGTGCAAGTCCAAGCACTAAATAAATAAACAGATGGATAAATAACACTATGGATAAGCAGTTTAAAGAGAGGAAAGTTTTATTTTGGTTCACAGATTTAGAGGTTTCAGTGTGTAGTTCGTTGGTTCTGAGGCTTTAGACCTGTGACATCATATTGCAACAAGCAGCTCATGGCGTAGCAAGCTACTCACCTTGTGGTGGCTGGCCAAAAAGAAAGGAAAGTCCAGCCTCCCACAATCCTCTTTGAGGGTACAAAAGGCTCAGTGACTTAAAACTTCCTCTGAATCTCCATTTCCTAAAGGCTCACCACAGGCTGGGACCGTATATTTTAACACATGGGACTTTTATGGGAGGTGACAATGTAGAAAGAATCCAGTTTAAAGTAAAGATGAGGGACTTGTTGAAATATTAAGAATTCCCAGACAACAGCAGGTGGGTATGAAAGCAGTGTAAGACTCATGCCACTGTAAAGGTCACAGGCTTGTGATGTCTCCCAGACTGTAGCTTGTATTTAATGACAAGTTTTCAGAGTGGAGAGGTCAGAAGAGGTAAGTATTTGGAGATACCAGCTAATGACTGCTAGCAGGACATTCTTTGTAAGGAAGCAGCTCCTCCTGCATCACCGAACAACAGCTAACTATATAACAGCTAAGTATTTGCTATAGGTTGAATTGTTTCATATACTAGGTAAATAATTGGCATCCATTAAGTCATTAGTCTCACAGCAATCATACTAAATAAGGAAACTGAAGCACCACAAATCGCAGGGGGATAATTGACTTAGAGTTTGATTCTCAGCTGCTCTATTTTTCCAGTCTACTTGGAGCTTGTTAGATATTCAGAGTCTGAATCATGTTAAACTTACAGATAGTTGATGTATTGGCTATTAAAACAAATATATTCCTAGACCAGATAGGCACTACCATTCCAGTAACTGAGATGCTTAACTTCCAGTAATTTAGAGCATCTCTTTGGGGTATTGCAGTGTCTGCAATGACTAAAATAAGATTCAGGAGGTTGCTCAGTGAGCAGAGAATCAAAACAAAACTAATTGCAAAATCTCCAGGGAGATGTCGACTCCATTCAGGCAGACCCTGGGAATTCATGCCTCTGCTTCAGGCTCATCTTGCAGGTGGTCACTGAAGTCCTGGCTGCTGCACACAGGGTCTTTCTCCCATGCACAATCCTCCTTTGCAGATCTCCTCTGGCCACCTCATGTCAGCTAGTTACAGGACAACCGAGTAGGCTGTCCCTTTTCTTTATGTTGTTGCATCTTAGACTGGAATGCAATTCCAGACAACATCCAGACAACATCCTAGCAGTATCTTCTTTACAAAGCAGTTCTGAAAATGCTGCATCATCCATACCAGGATAGTTGATCTCCACTTGTTTCTACATCAGAACATAAACTGGATCCAGGCCCCTCCATACCCCCCAAATTTAGGCTTTACGGAGCTCCAAAAAGGAGCAGGGTGTTAATATCTTTAGAGGAAAGACACCAGGCTGGCCCCTTGGAGGTAAATTAATAGCCTATCTGGATGACGTTAAATCATTAAGCCAAGAGACTACACTGGAATAAGTGAGACTGAAGAAGCAGGAATCACATACATCTCCAGGGAATTGGTGCTTTGTTTTGTTTGTTAACCCTCCACTTGAAAGTTGTCATCTTGAAAGTTTGTCCAATTGATTCATAAAACCATCTTCTATTCATGATACACAGAGAAGCTGCCTGGGGAGATCCCAAAAGGCATCTTTTAGGAACCACTGTAGAGGTCAGCACAAAAGGATTACATGATAATGATGATAGCTAACACTAAATGTTTTTGCTAGGTAATTGGCAGGCATTATGCTAATTGGTTTAAAGTATTGTTTTTCACAACCCTACGAGATTATTTTCATTTTAGAAAGAGGAAATGGATTTGGACCTGCCCTGGTTGTACAAGTAAAAACAGTGATCATTAAACTCTTGGCTTCAGTCATGGAGAATTGGTTTACATTCACAAACATCTGATCCTGGTAATCCCAGCCACACACATACCCCTTTATATACTGTGGAAGACAGTAGTCTACCACTCATCCTCTAAGCACATGGAGTCTTCTTCCTTGGGAGGTGGTTTAATCATATCTATCTGTAAAAGGAGAAATGATGGCTCAGAGATATTTGGTAATTTTCACAGCTTGATGATACACAAGGACAGAATTCAGATCTCCCTGTCTCTTTCTGTGGTGTGGAATGTCTACCACTGGGACTCTAGGCAAACAGCAGGCCCACTGACAAGACAAACTCAGTCCTATTTTCAGTGAGCCTCTCACTGCCCTGCCAGAAACAACAGCTCTCCACCAGGGTCTAAGTCTCAGCTACACTGTCTCTTCTTGCTTATCTCCTTTCCTACTTAGAAAAGCAAGGATATGGTCTATAATTTATTTGTTTGTTTTGTTTTGTTTTGATTGTCTGTAGTACCAGGGCTTAAATTCAGTGCTTTGAACTGGCTAGGCAGGCATTCTACTACTCCAGCCACACCCTTAGTCTTTTTTTTTTTTTTGCTTTCATATAGAGTCTCATGCCCAGGGCTGGTCTTGTTCAATGATCTTACCACTTACCCCAGGGCTGGTCTCGTTCAGTGATCTTCCCACTTCCATCTCCTGTGTAACTGGAATTACAAGCATGCCATACCATGTCTGTCCCCCAACTATATTCACTTCCTTCACTCCCTGTTTTTGAGTAAGGATTCCACTAACAATTTTGCTGCAGCTGGCCAAAAAACTATGATCCTCTTATCTCTATCTCCTGTATAGCTGGGATTACAGGAATGTGAAACCTAACTTAGCCCCATTTGTCTACTTTTCATATTAAAATAAGCTACTTGAAAACATTAAAGGTCTTGGCATGGTGGCACATACCTGTAATCCTAGTTATGCTGCAGGTATAGGTAGGAAGATCATGATCCAGGCCAGCATTGAAAAAAAGAAGAGATCTGATCCAGAAAAATAACTAAGACAAAGAACAGCTTGTTGTATGGCTCAAGTGGTAGAGCACCTGTCTAGAGCTCAAGTCACTGCGTTCAAACACCAGCTTCACGTACACAACAAGAAAAGTTCCAGGTGATAGTAGTAATTTTTTAAAATTCACTTCTCGTTGAGAATCAACTAGTGCTTCTATATAGCATCTGCTCTGTGTCAGAAACCATTTTAAATATGTGATGTTAATTTAGTTTATCCTGTATCTCCTTAAAGCAAAGGATGAAATATATGAGACAAAAGATGCTAGAATCTCAGTTTTCTGTTGTTACAATCTTTGAACTTTCCTAAATGAATTTTCATAAGGCCTGACCTAAATAGCATTTGAATCTTATAGGTAACTCCAAAAACAACTCCACTCTCAGGTCTGCAGGGAGAAAAGAATCAAGGGTCTGAGGCCCAAATTGGGTCCACTCAAACCTAGTCTCTTGGGTCTCTCTGAATCTGTGGCTCCTCTCCTGGATTCTCCCAGTTACTGTAACATCTTTTTTGTTTTTGTAATAGTGAAGACCAACATGCTAATTACTTTCTGAAGCCACACTCCTACCTCCCTTTGTTCTCTGGGGTGCAGGCCCCCATCTCCTGGGATCCTTATTCTCCATCACACATCCTGGAAGGGTGGAGGCCAGCTGCTTCGTGGTGCTAGCAGAGTGATGAGAGACACATGGGTGGGGGGGGGGGGATTTGGCTCCCAGGAGCCAAAAACATGACCAAAATCCAAACTCTCCTTGGCAGATCTCCTCTGAAATCTCAGGTTTAACCACACATTATTTAGACTATCCAGTTTCACTTCCTTCTCCTCTCCCACCAGAGTCAAAGGCCTGTAGACTTAGGAGAGACATTGAGTCTGAATTAAACACTGTCATGAACCTGGTCATCTTTAAGTCTCTGGTTTCCCATGGGAAGCAGAAGTGGGGCTGGAGGGAGGCAAGGGAGGGATGAAAAGATACCTACAGGCAGGACGGATTTGCAGAGCAAACATGCCAAAACAGGAAAATCCCAATGAAAAACAACAAAACAAGGGCAGACCACTGCATGGTGATGGTGACATTATTGTCCATAATCATTTCTCTGAGTGGTACACTTACAGAAGTGCCGATAGGAAACACTTCGAGGGTTCCAGTAAAGAAAATAATGATAATAATAATGACAGCCTCAGAGAGTAACTGCAGCAGCCCTCTGGGATTCGGCTCTGTCCCTCCCCTTGGCCTTGGCCATGAGTTTAAGGTGTTATTTGATCCCTTCAAATTTCCTTCCACCCAGTTCAATCAAGTACCTGCCTGTCTGTGGCCTTCTACAGACCCAGCACACAAACAAGCTTACACTGACAAAAGCAAACCCTGGTGTACTGTTCCCTGAGGCAGGGATTTCCTGGGAGTTGGGTTTGTTATGGTAGACAACCTGTTCTCCCCACCAAGGTGAGAGGAGCCAGGAAGGAGGTGGAAAAGCCATGAGTCAAGCCTGGAGAATTTCAGTTTCAACACCCTCTCTGCAAGGGGCTATTTAATAATGCCTTTTACCTACAATGAAAAAAGGTAACAACTCTGCAGTAAAGGATTCTTTGCTGGCTGCTTCACTTACTGTTCTGATTCTGATTCTTTTACATTTTTAAAAATTCCTAGGGAAACTGTGGTATGCTTTGTTTGTGCTTTATAAAATGGTCAACAGAGTCAATGGTCAATTGCTGGCTTCAGTGGGAAGGTATGTAAACAGTGTGGAAGACAAGACTCACTGGGCAGTAGAGAAACAATTTGTAGCTCAAATTCTGGCATAGGTGATTATCTACGTCAAAGGCTCATGGAATGAATGCGAATCAATGGAATAATCTCTGTGGCCCGAGTGGGGTAGGAAGAAAAGAGGTCAGCACTGTGGCTCTAAAGAGAACATCTTGATCTGCTCAACGCTGTGACGATGTTCATGCCCTTCCAGCTTCCAGTTTGAGCCCTCAAACAGACTGACTCAGGAAGGTCATGTGGAACCTACTTAGGAGCTGCTTCCTGAGGACCTACCTTAGCTAAGAGACCTTCTCAGTCCCACCATACTTGTTGGCTATCTTCCTTTAGTGTTATGGCAAATGACTAAGAAGAGTTTGTCAAAATTGGTCTGCAACTCACCATAACTCAACCTCTTCATTATCCTGAAGAGAATAAAATATAAGAGATCAATTTGTGTGAGATTGTTTTGAGGAAGAATGGGAGGTCTGGAATACCAGTAGATAGAAGTGTCAAATGCATTCTGATAATTTCTTCATCTGCTTCTTAAGCATTTCTTTCTGTATGCAAGTCATTTAATAGCTAGTATAACACCTTTTATAGCCAGAAACAGCTCTCCATCAATAGAATGAAATACTCAAGACAGGAAAAAGAGGAAAAAGGAGCTAGGCACTTGTAGCTCACACCTGTACTGTAATCCTAGCTACTCAAGAGGCTGACATCTGAGGATCATAGTGCAAAGCCAGCCTGGGCAAGAAAGTCTGTGAGATTTAATTTCCAATTAATCACAGAAAAAGCTGCAAATGATAGAGTGGTAGTCTTGAGCAAAAGGAGCCTTAGGGACAGCATCCAGGTCCAGAGTTCAAACCTCAGGACCAGAAGAAAGAAAGGAAGGAAGAAAGGAAGAAAGGAAGGAAGAAAGGAAGAAAGGAAGGAAGAAAGAAAGAAAAAAGAAAAAAGAAAGGAAGAAAGAAAGGAAGAACAAAAGAAAGAAAGAAAGAAAGAAAGAAAGAAAGAAAGAGAGAAAGAAAAAAAGGAGAAAGAGAAAGAAAAAGAAGGAAAGAAAGAAATATTGTTTTGGCTCACTGATTTGGAGATTCTAGTCCATGATCAAGTGGCCCAGTTGCTCTGGGCCTGTAGCAAAGCAGCATATTATAGTGGAAACACATGTAGAGCAAAACTATGACCAAGAAGCAAAAGCTAATGAGAAGAAGGCAAAGCCACATCTCCAATAACCTAAAGAATTCCCATTAGATTCCACATCCTCAAGCTTTGACCATACTCTAATACCACCACCCTGGAGTAAAGATTCCAATTTAGGAGGCTTTGAGAGACATTGAAGATCCAAACTGTAGCAACACATCACCAGTACCTATATCCAGAATCCAACCTAGTCTCCTGGGGCCTGAAGCATACAAGTGTGGAAGCCTTATTTAGGAAAATTAAATATTTTTTAAAATGCCAACAAACATCACAAGCATCACACACAAAATGTAAGAAAAGTAGGGGGACGGAAGGGATGGTAGGGGAAAACCAAAGGAGGGGGTAACAATGCTCGATAGGAAATGTACTCATTACCTTACTCATGTAACTGTAACCCCTCTGTACAGCATCTTTACAATAAAAAATATATTAAATGAAAAAAGAAAAGTAGCATATTCTTTTTGGTAACTGTAAGGTCCACTCCTGGATGGCGAGCAGACTCCACCCTCATCGCAGAGAAGTCTCCACCCAGTACCTGCGTTACCTAGGCAACTGGGACACCTGGAAGAGGTCACGTCCGCATCTGCTGAGGTCACATCCTAACCTGATGTGGCCACACCTTTCTCCCACCTGATCCTACTTCCCTTACCTGGCCACACCTTTCCCCGCCCATACCCTAGATAAGGGCTAGCCCAGGCCCAGACCCCTCTCTCTCTTTTTCTCTCTCTCTCTTTTTTCTCTCTGTTCGTTTCTAGCTCTTGCTGCTCTTTTCTTGCTCTCTTGCTCTCTCTCTTTCCCAGCCACGTGGAGTGCCAACCTTGCCTGGTCCCAGCAGGTCTACCCCTTACCTGAATACCACGTGAGTGCTACTGTTCTTACCCCTCTCTCTGCTCTTTTCTCTCTCTTTCCTCTCTTCCCAGCTCTCTCTCATTCCCAGGCCTTTCCCAGCCACGTGGAGTGCCACCCTTGCCTGGTCCCAGCAGGTCTACTGAATAAACCTACCCCTTATCTGAATACCACGTGCGTGCTGGTGCTGTTCTTACTCGGCTACCTCTTTTTAAAAACCTAACATAAATGGTGCCGTGACTCGGATAAAGGCTTAAAGTCAGGATAGCTGGGATTTCTCTGTTTTTTTCCTCTTTTTTCTTTTTTTTTGTTCTTCCCTTTTTGCTCTGAGGAATACCCGCAGTTCTGACGGCCTTTTGCGAACCAGTCTGTCTGCGGCGGAATCAACGCATCGATACCATTGCTGCCTTCACATCCACGTCCACACCACATCTCTACTCTGGTGAGTGAAACTACTCTACGGCTCTCTGTCACTCAGTCTCTGTCCAGACGTGGCGCCACGCCAGAGAGCTCCTACGGCCTTTAGCTGAAAGGCGGTCACCTCTGAAGCTGAGGATGCTTGGCTTTGGGGGCTTGGCCATTTCTCTCTAGAGGGCTCTGGGGGAATTCGGGATGCCGCTTCTGCCTGGTCAGCTCTCCTTCACTCACCAGACTGACTCTACTCATTTAATGGGGTGCTACGAATCACGCCTGAGCCGTGAAACCCCTTTGAAATGTCTCCCGCGCTCCCTGGAAAGCCAGAGAGCCTCATTTTTATGCCATTCTCAGAAGCACAGTTTTTGCTACTGCAATGGTAAATGGTCAGAAGTTTAATTTCAGGCTCTTTGCTCTCTCTGCCATTCATGGGCAACTTTCTACCCTTTTTTTCTACAACTTTTTGGCTTGTGCCTTGAAGAGTGCGACGCAGGCTGGGTCCCAGGGACCCCCCTCTAGGTTCCCTCTCAAAGGCTAGCCAATGTAGGCTTAATCTATTCAGGCTTTCTTTGCATTCTTTCAGAAATTCGCCATCTTGAATTCGCCATCTTGGCCACGTGGTGGGTTAAGGGTTTGGCCCCATCTGACCCTTAACCTTCCACTAAGTTTACTACTCCATCTATTCTAAGGTGCCTTGCTAACAAGTTGCTCTTTTCACAGGCCCTAGTAACTGAGGCCCAACCATCTGATGTGCTTTGTTAGCAAAGATGTCTAAATGTTGTCAAAATTTTAGGTTTTGAGTTTTGCCTTTTTTGTTTTGTGTTGTGTATTCTACTACTGACTACATGGTTCTAAAATACTGGGCATATCTATGCTAAAATTTTCATCACATCTAATGAGTTTTGTCATTTCAGAATATTTGTTGGCAATTCTTGATAAGAACCAGGTAAGCTCTACTTATTCTACTTGATCTCCTTGTTGCTTTAATTGGAAATAATAAAGGGCTTTTGTGGCAAAGATTTCAGTTCAAAGCCAGCTCGGGCTAAAAAATCCCTAAGACTCCGTCTCCCAGCTAAACTCTGCAAGTGGTTCTATAACTCAGTGTGGCAGAGTGCTAGCCTTGAGCAGAAGTGCTCAGGGACAGTGCCCAGACCTTGAGTTCAAACCTCCTTGAATACTAGTGGTACTATAACTCAAAGTGGTTCAGTGCTAGCCTTGAGCGGAAGCGCTCAGGGACAGTGCCCAGGCCTTGAGTTCAAATCTTGAATACCAACTGGGACAAGCCATCCCAGCAACGAGCACCTAGACTCAGCCAGTCTGGGGAACAAGGGAACGTGGAAAGGAGTAAGAGGAGATGATGTCACATCAGCTATTTTGTGCCTGCCCTTTCAAAATTAACCTGAGCCGGGAGGTCGGTAGAAGTAAGAAGCCTGCCCATCCAATGTCTATACCTGTCTACCTATTAACTGAACAGGAATTTATATTCTTGCCTTTGTCACCTGACTTCTCTACCTAGTCGCCAGATGTCAGAAGTAACTAGGGACATTTCTACCAACATTTTCAGCCCCAAGTCCTTCCTCTTGCCATTTATTTGCTCTCTAGTATTTTTTTCCAGCCCCTCAATGCTCATGAGACTTCTCCAGATTTCATCTAAGGACTCACGCAACCAAGGGACAGCTGCTGTTCACTGCCTTCTCTGGGAGGAGACCAAATTCCAGCCTTTTACCCCTATTGTCGACGCCCCTTGTCAGCAAGAAGTAGCCAGAGAGAATCCTCGCCCTATTTCATGATTATTAAAAGGCTGGAATGTAAGGTCCACTCCTGGATGGCGAGCAGACTCCACCCTCATCGCAGAGAAGTCTCCACCCAGTACCTGCGTTACCTAGGCAACTGGGACACCTGGAAGAGGTCACGTCCGCATCTGCTGAGGTCACATCCTAACCTGATGTGGCCACACCTTTCTCCCACCTGATCCTACTTCCCTTACCTGGCCACACCTTTCCCCGCCCATACCCTAGATAAGGGCTAGCCCAGGCCCAGACCCCTCTCTCTCTTTTTCTCTCTCTCTCTTTTTTCTCTCTGTTCGTTTCTAGCTCTTGCTGCTCTTTTCTTGCTCTCTTGCTCTCTCTCTTTCCCAGCCACGTGGAGTGCCAACCTTGCCTGGTCCCAGCAGGTCTACCCCTTACCTGAATACCACGTGAGTGCTACTGTTCTTACCCCTCTCTCTGCTCTTTTCTCTCTCTTTCCTCTCTTCCCAGCTCTCTCTCATTCCCAGGCCTTTCCCAGCCACGTGGAGTGCCACCCTTGCCTGGTCCCAGCAGGTCTACTGAATAAACCTACCCCTTATCTGAATACCACGTGCGTGCTGGTGCTGTTCTTACTCGGCTACCTCTTTTTAAAAACCTAACAGTAACTATCTACCATACTTACAATACTGTTTTTCCCCCATACGTTTTTGACTACATACTCTTTGTGGCCTCTTTCTATGACAATAATTGTTCAGGAAAAGCAACAGAAAGATAATGCAGTCTTTCATCAACATGACAGACCCAATTTGTAAAAAAGTTTTGATGCATAAACTTTGTCTCATGGCAGGACATATTTTGCCTCTTATAAATTTAAAGAGACAAGTAGAATTTCCTTTCTCACTCGATGGCCAGAGGGATTGACATTTTCATTTAGAATTTTGCATAATGATGATTTCCACAGCCCACCCGACTGCCTTTATGTTCTCAAATCTTGATGATCTTCTATCTCCCACACATTTCCAGACTCAGATTCTGCACTGTACTTTTGCATCGTGGTAGACTTCTCTTTCTGTGCCTTCACGTCAGATGCTTCATATGTTGGCACTTGAATTGTAAGAGTATTTCTAGATGCAATTTCTACCCCATGACAAATAGTACTAACTTAATTATGCATAGCAGTAACTGTAAATCAATTACACTTATATCCATTAAACCCATTATACTAAATGTATATCCAACTCAAGTGCACCTCTGCCAAGTCCCCAAAATAATGTGGCAACTCCCAGCACAAGGTGGTCACACATGCAGTGAAGGGGAAGTGAGAGTAGAAGAGAGTCTTTCTTCACCACAGTTGCTTTTGCAAAGTTTGCAAAGTTATGTGACCAGGGGCTTGGAGCTTGTACTTCATTAACTTCATAGCATATTTGCTCTCTTGCAGTGGTTCCTTGGAATCCTCCAGGGCATTGGTCCTAGGACTTTTTGTGAATATCCAAATCTAAGAATGCTCAACTCCTTTATATAAAATGCATTGCATAGACTTAAATTATCTCTAGATAACCTACTGAAGTAGGTAAGTAAGAGCCTATTGACGGGTCTAAGTAATATCATCTTGTTTTCACAAAGCCATCTTGGTGCCTAGTTGGGTGATGGGGGCTTTCCACCCAGCTTCAAAGGCCTAGAGGTGAGACAAGCCATCCTTTGAATTGCAGATGCTTAGTGCAAGGAGAATATGCAGATACATCATGCTGCTCTACCCCAGCAAAAGCCCTGCTCCTTTTGCTGTGTTTATGGTCTGCTTTTATTAACACTTAATCTAACCCTAAACATGTGGTTTTTGTCATTAAAAGCTTGGTTCACGCTCTGTACTGGGCTGCTGGTCTTTGAGACAGGAGTCTACCAATAGCCACTGGCTCTCCAATAAAGACTCCCAATCTGGCCTCTCAAAATATAGCGGCTTTGTTTTTTCATGTCTGAGATTTTCCTTGCAATACTATAATACTTATAATACCTAATACACTGCTTAGACATCACAAAAATTTTGGTATCCCAAAGATGAGTTGTTGCTAGAAGCAGCCACTTTCTTGAGGAAGACTCATTTCTCAGCCTCACTTGCATTTAAATGGAAGTCTTCTAACAAATGTCACTTCCAGGCCAAGACCTCAGTGGCGTGATTATATCTTATCAATACCCTCTCTTCCTTGTTTGGCTGCCTAGATGTGGATGATAATAAATTCTTTTGGCAATGTTTCTCAATCTTTGTACTATTAACACATTGGACGCTATTGACCATTGTCTCTATTGTTTTACAGAATGTCTAGCAACATCCCTAGCCTCAACCTAATAGATGGTTAAAGTACTTCTCAGTCTCAATCATCAAGAGCATCTTCAGTCAATGCCAAATGTCCTCCAGAAAGATAAAGTACTCCTAGGATGATGAAGCTATAAAACAGAAAAAAATGGGTTCCTGAAACACTGCAAGGAAGGCAGCCATCATTGGCTTCCTACGGAAACCCATTGTATACCTCATAAGTGATAAATCAGTGCTTGTTCTATTATGTTACTGACCTTTAGGGACTTATTTGTTACAGCAACTATGTTATTCTAAGTAGTCCAACACTATGAAAATTTCAAAGCTCAGCAAAACCTTAAAATTACAACCTTCTGGCCTCTTCAGTGCCACTAATTAGTTGTGTAATTCTAGGTAAAGCATTCTCTGAGCCTTCATGTTTTCTACTCTGAAACAAAGGCAATGTGTGGCCCCAGACTTTTAAGATTGCAAAGCACAGGAAGAAATGCATTGTGACTAAGGACATGTATTCACTTTACAGAACAATGACTAGTATTATTATAAGCATGTGAATCTGATGTCCACAGGATACAACACCTCCACTATACTTAAGGGTGTAAAGAATGGGAAAGAAAAATGGGAGAGCGATGAATTTTATTGTGTTGAAAAGCGAGAAATCTTAACTGAATTCTTTCTCATGGTAGTTACTTCGAACACTGTGCATGAAACTTCATTTTTGCTTAGAAATGTTTTCCTAATAAAAAGGAAA
The DNA here is from genome assembly GCF_024711535.1 of Dipodomys merriami. Classification (NCBI taxonomy): domain Eukaryota; kingdom Metazoa; phylum Chordata; class Mammalia; order Rodentia; family Heteromyidae; genus Dipodomys; species Dipodomys merriami. The sequence goes on from NW_027206254.1 coordinate 320,503, forward strand.
CCTAATACTGCATTTTGAATCCAAAGAAAACTCAGGTCTGGCTTCCACAATGCATCTGACAGACTGTATAATCTATAAAAAGGAGTGAGAAGAAAATACATTGTTTCCATCAGGAATTCTATGGGGAAGAAAAGAATATTATTTGCAGCACTTTCCAAGGGCCCGTTCTTTATAAATATAGAGTATTATGCTACTTACCTTTCCAAATTAGAAAGAAAATATATTATGACACTTTTTTTTTAATAGGACTTTCAATCTGAGTGACTGGCTCCCATAGCATTCACCAGAACACACAGGACAAATTCTAAAAGTAATGTTTCCTGTCCCAAACTCATTTCTTTCCTGGGTAAAAGCCCATCCTAAATTTACAGGAGAGAAGGACTCTTGGCAGAGGTGCTAGAAGTGAAGGAACCTGTTAAAATGTCCTTGTTTCTGGAAACTTCAGTGGAAAGTTTCATGAAAAGTAAGATATAATAGAGCAAATAAGAAGGTAGAAGTGTACTCTTTGTGAAGACTCATTTTTTTTTCCTCCAGCTCTTCACAATTGCTTCCTTTCTGATAAAGTCTGATGGGGTTATATATTACTTTGCCATTTGGTGCCAGATATTGGTGAACAGTTTTGATATCGCTCCGAGGAGTTGTATTTTGTTGTTCACAGCATACACACCTCCCGAAGATAGCAATTTTCTGGATTTCAATTGCCTGTGAAATCTCTTTTGCAAAGGCTAAACCAAGTGTCAAGGGTACCATTACATTGCTTTTTTCTATTCAGGTACATTAGTGACTCACACCTTAGTGAGAAGAAAGAGAATTATGGGAAGCAAGAGAGGGAGAAGGGAGATCTGAAACTGATCTAAGGGGAAAGAAAGGGCTGCCTAGCAAAGGTGATGTGCAATAGGGTATTACTTGTTCCAGAAAGATAATGGAATGGAGCATCATCATTATCACCCTTCCTAGAATTCTCTTGCTGGTGATGATATTACAATAACAATAGCTGTAGTGAATATCTAATTATCTTTAAGTGCTCAACACCAAAGCAAGCACTTTGAGTATTATTTCATTTAATCTTCATAATAATCTAAGAGAAAAATGTTACTTATTATATTCATTTTGTAAAATAACTAAATAAATACGTAAGTAAGTTTAAAGAAGGCAAGTAACGGGGCTGGGAAGGTGGCTCAGTGGTAGAACGCTTGCCTTGCATGAATGAGGCCCTGGGTTCGATTCCTCAGTACCACATAAGCAGGAAAAAAAGCCAGAAGTGGCACTGTGGCTCAAGTGGTAGAGCGCTAGCCTTGAGCTGAAGAGCTGAGGGACAGCGCCCAGGCCCAGAGTTCAGACCCACGACTGGACCGCTCCTCCCACCTCCCCCCCCCCCAAAAAAGAAGGTAAGTAACTTGTCTAAATGCTAGAGTAGAGAACTTGAACTTGTGTCAGAACCATATTCTAAGTCATTCTGGGCTGTCTGCTTGATGGCCACAAAGGGTTCTCACAGAAGTACCTGTGACATTCTAGAACAGGTAATGGGTAATGATGTTAATGTGCCAATGAATGGTGATGGGATCCACTTTGGCTGAAACCTTGGATTTTGAGAAATAATGCCTTTTTTCCACGTAAAATCTTACAGGGAAGGCTCTGTTACACTGTGAAGACATTTCTTTTTGCTTCCCTAAAATTTATTAGTTTATAATGTGTCTTAATGAACCATCTCTGGAAGTAAATCCACTTTGCTTGATCATAAATCATCTATGATGTGACCTAGATCTAGTCACAGTGCCAATTCTCAGACTTAAGCACCAAATCTGGCTGAGCCTATCAGAATTTAGTCACCTCTCCACCTGGAGGGAAAAGTGAATTAGATGAGCCAATAAATTATTTTGTTATTGTTTGTTGTTTGGGGTTGGCTTCAGTTACTTCAGGTTGTTCTTTTGAAAAAACAATACTGGGTAATGTAAATTGATCACTAATTCTTCTCCATTTTTCTTTTATTATAGATGCTAGAAATATACTTTAACTAGAGGAGAACTTTTGTTAGGTCTGCCTGGGAGAACAGCCCCCTCCCCCCACTTCTTCTTCAAGAAGGACAGCACATAGCCTTACCAGAAATAATTTGTAACTGTCAATCACCTGACTGGGAGTCAGCAAAGGACCACAGGCTCTGAGATCACTTCTGCATCCACTGTGGTCACACCTCCTCCCACCTTTCCTTATACAACCTCTCTGCCATTAGTTCTCACTCTCTGCCTGCCTCCGTTGCCCCTCCCCCCAATAAACTCTTCTGCCTGAACCATGTGACTGTCTCCTTTTGGCAAACCTTACAGTTTGGTACCGACAAATACCAAGATGTTTGTTTGAGAGTAAACTAAAATTGCAGTGAAGATGGACATGGTATGACTAAGAAACATCTTCAGTGTAACTGCTAGAGGACACTAGTTCAAAGGGAAACTCTAATCTTTCTTCTTAAAGTATTTGTTTAAATACAGGAAGAAACCTTCTCAAGTGGAGATGCTATAAAAGATGATGCCCTGCTTAAGTGGAGGAGAATCCTGAGGAATTTCTGCATCTCATCTCTACTGTCTTATGTGAAGTTTGAGGACTTAGGATACTTTGGGTTTTCTAAACTATTTCTCCTCTGGGCATTCCTGTTTGCATAAATTTTCTATATTGGGTATGCATGTTTTTTTTTTCCAGTGGATACTTTCTTCACTGTGTACATCTTTTTCCTCCCAGGGGACCTAGAAGGGGAAAAAAATCAACTTTTATTTTAATAAATGAAAGTTTGTGCTAAACACAAAAATCTAGCGACAAGTAAATTATGCTCTGATCTTGAGGGATAAAATAAACACAAAGCAATGCAGAGTTATGTTTTGCCCAAGCCAAATAGAACATGACGTTCAGAAGTTTCCAATTGAGTTCCAAAATTGGAATAAATCTTGGCAAAATGCATACTCACATCCCATTAGGAATCTTATCATTTGAACTATATTCTGACTATTTCCATGCCTTACTGATTCCAGTAGCTCCCAGGAGGCCTGAGGACCTTTCTCCATGTGTTTTTGGAGCTGTCCCAAGACTGCTGAGTTTTCCTTTGCTATTGGCAAGACTGTGCCCCAGTTAGGATGGAAATAGGACATCAAAACCTCAGTCAGTGATCTAAGGTTTAAAGGCCCATTTCCAGCCCTGTTTCTTCTAAGAAGCCCAGATGTTGCTGCTCTATTTGGGCATTGATAGTAATCATGGTAGTTTGATGTTACCTGTAACCCTTTTAGTAGCATTTGGGGTTAGTTGCTATGTCTAATCTCTTTTTGGTTAGTCTGGATTGAAGTCTGGATTACTGTGAAAGACAACCTGTACTATATATTCTTTAAACATCATTCATTTCCAGATTAGAAACCTTTTGGGATAGGTACTCTAGTTCCAGTGTAAATAAAGAAATGTCTATCAGGAAAGTTTTGTTTTGTTTTTTTCTTATGTGATACTAGGCAAGCACTCGACCGACCACTAAGCCACATTCCTAGTCCCAGAAAGTTTTTAAGAGCAGTTCTTTTACTGATTGCTAATTAGTCTGAAGCAAGAATAGGTAAAAAAAAATTGCTGTGTTACCCATTTCAGGTACCAGGATATCAAACTGTATTAACAATAGGGACTTGAAGTGCATAGGGCTTCATTTTACCACATTTTACCTACATTTTCTCTATTCATGAATCAGAATGGAGACACTAAAGTCAATGTCTTAGTTGAACATTGTCTTAGTTCCTTAACATGTTCTATTCACTTTAGCTTCAAAGTTTTGGCTCCCTCATTTTACTTTTTCCTCTTGGAATGTTTCCCTTCCCTCTCTAAATTTTAGAGTATCCATGTCCACAGTTTGTTTTTCTTTTTTCCCAGTCTCTCCATTACAAAAATGACTACTTCATTAATATTAAAGCTCTTGAAGTTAGATCATATATTCCAGACTTTCTTGAGAGGTAGGCACTTGGCATTTATTTCAAGTTTAGTGTAACTTAACAAACCATGTACAAAATCTGTTTACTCAAATTTGGAGAAGTTTATTGAGATAAATTGAAGAGAACCTAAGTGGATCTTAAGTATTCTCATCTCACACATGTGCATACAACACATACACACATGCATACATACTCACACACATACCCATACATGCACAAGGGAACCATGTAAGGTTACAGATACATTCATTAACCTGATTGTGGCAGTAATTTTACAATGTATACACATGTCCAGATATCACATTGTTTATCCTGAGTATATAATATTTTTATTTGTCAACTGGGGAAAAAAGACAAAAGTATACTGCTAAATGCTATACTACAAAGGGTATCTTAGTAAGAGTGGGAAGAACAAAGAGTTTATAAAATGTATTAGACGTTATAAGGATTAATGTTGATTGTCAACTTGATTGGATTGAAAAGTGCCTAGAATATTGGTAAAGTACACTTCTGGGTGCTGGTGTGAGGACTGTTCCCACAAGGAATTAAATGGGGAAGACCTGTCCTGAATATGGACAGCTCCACTCTATAGACTAGGGCTCCAGACAGGACACAAGGGAAGAAGGAGGAAGCCAGCTAGTATCAACACACATATTCTCCCTTTGCTTCCTGGAGACCCTAAAGTGAGAACTTGGTTCTACCATACTCTTCCACAATGACGTTTTGCCTCATCACATGTTCTGAAACCATGAGCAAGAATAAATTCTTCCTCCTTTCAGTTATTTTCCTCGGATGTTTCTCACAGCAAGAAGCAACTAACAAAAACACCTAGCCTAGAAGTTTGAACACCTAGCCACCAGAATGGCTAAGAGGAGAAAAGCATTCACTATCAAGTATCAAGTGTTGAGGAGGATTTAGACTATTTGGAACTCCTATTTACAAGGATATGCTAAATCTACCTAATAGGACCTACTAAAGCAGACCAGAGGTATGGCATCTGCATTGGGAAGGGCAAAGAGTTTATAAAATGTATTAGACGTTAGGACTAATGTTGATTGTCAACTTGATTGTATTCCCAGTGGAATATGTGAATACACACATTTACCAAAAGACATGGAGAAAGAAAATTCAAGGTACACTATGAATAATAACCAAAAGCAAAAGCAATCTCAATGTCCAACAACTGGGAAAATAAAAGAAATAGGTCTATACAATGAAATCCTTTCAGGGAAAGAATGAGTGTGGAATTGTTCCATGCAGCCATGTAGATGGATCTCTCAGACACATTGTTTCTTGAACAAAGAATGTCAGACACAAAGAGTACATTCTGTATCACTGCTTTTCTTTATAATCCCAAAAGAAGTACTCTCTGGTAACCTGAAAAGGGACATAGAAACTAAGAGGATCACCAGGAGGGTTTGAGTGGTGAAGACTGTCCTTCCTCTGGGTAGTGATTACAGCGTTTTTGGGTTTTATTTGTACAACCATATTGAATTTCATGTGAATGGTTAATGATTTTTTTCTGTATATAGGAAGTTTTATGTTTGAAAGGAAAATGTTGTGTCCCAGGAGGATGAACTGCACCCAGCAGGGACTTTTTCCTCTGCTTCACTCCTGCCGATAAGTTCAGCAGTGGAAAATGAGCGAAGCATGATTGACAAACAGACTAATAAATCAGATTTCAAACCTCATCTTGACCTTGAAAAGGCTTAAGCACTGGTCTGAGCTCCTCAGCACTTCCTGCTTCAATAAACTGACTCATAAAACCATTTTATAGATGTCACTTAGTTTTGCTTTCAACAAGAAAAGCATTTTTATTAATGACATTCCTGTCCTCATTTTCTCCCCATGGTAGCACTTCTCCTGGCTTAGCATTTCATAAATCTCGTGACTATAATCTTATTGAAATTTGCATCATAATTGGGTACATCTTCTTTTTATCCCAATATCTGCGCCTTCAAGACAACCCTGTGCTTCTTAGCTGAGAACACGAAAGAAGCTCAAGGCTAGATTTTAAAAGTTTAATTGGATCAATTTCAAGACTCAGACTGCCAAGCTAAGTGGGTATCTCTAGTTTTGAACAAAGTGACACTTGGTCTTTCCTTGGATTCTCCCCTCTGTGAGTGGGGATAGCAGCCCGCCCACCATTCCTACCATCACAGCGTTGAGGTGTTTTTGTGTAAAGCTGCAGCATCACAAGCTTGATTTACTAGATTTGTTTCTGGATAAGGGTATTCCAGCCAGAACATCCTAGAATGTTGAGGGCAAATCAATCTCCCTCCCCCCATATATATATATATATATATATATATATATATATATGAATATATAGTATATATTCTTTTTATATCTATTGTATGTATTTTACTAAAATAATGTTAGGATTGGACTTGTAGCTTACAAATCTTGAATTTAAAACACTTCTACTTGAGCACTTAATAATTTTGGCACTTTGATGGTATTAGGGGTGGGTAGGAACTGACCACTTTCCCTTTTCTCCTCCAGTGAGATATGGTACTGTCTCCTCTCAGGAGTGTTGGGAGGACTCACATGTGCATGCACTCATTCAGCTTTCAACATTTAATGTGTCTTTAGCATTTTGTTTGAATAGACCCTCGATCAGCTAAAGGAACTAACAAAAGCTCTACATAAAATTGGTAAGGAAAATCCACTCAGTATTTCTCAATCTTGGTTTTTTGTTTTTTTTACTATTGGCTCTTAGGGAGTTATTTTCTCTCTCCATAATTTTCCTCCCCACCCATGAAATTTTAATACTAAAGCCACACTGTATTTGCTTGTGTATTGATGCATATCTGTTCCTTATACCAAAGAGAACAAAAACAATTTTTCCGGTTTCCTTTTGCCAAGAGTCACTCCTGGCTCCTGTGGAGGAGATCTCTCCCACAGAGAGGGAGCAAAGTCAATGCTTACAGAGGAGGGCAGCCAGGTCAATAGGAAAAAGGTACAAAGTGCTAAGTTTGTTTCACCATGGGTGTAATACCTACAATGGCAAAGTTAGGAAAGACTTGGAGAGAAAAGCAGGATACAGATGGTCACAAGGGGTTGGTAGGAAGCATCTACCCCTTGTGGTGCAGCCACACAAGATCAAAAAGGTGTGATCTGAGAAGTAAACCTTAACCATAAAGCACAGGAATCAACGTTTTAAGAAAGGGACTGACTTGCTCAGATTGGTATATTTGCAAGTTCATTCAGGCCTCTCTGTGGGTGAGCAGGGAAATCTTGTCAGAGGTCCAGGCAGAAAGCATGACTTGAACAAGCACAGTTGACCTCTGAGGATGAGAAATGGAGAGAGTTTTTGGAATTGGATTAAGCAAAATGATGTATGGTCAACACCTGGCCTACAGTAGGCAATAGATGGCAATGCTTCTTATTAAGATTTGGGCATTGACAATGATTGATGCATTTTGCAAAGGCCACAGACTCTCTCAGGAACTGTCGTGACCTTTTGATATTTGTTCAATGCATATTTGTCTTTGAGATGAGGCTAAGCAGAACAGAGCAAAGCTGTCCAGTGAGTTCCAGGCCCCTCCACAGGCTGCTCCTTGGCTGCACCCAATCAATGTCGACTGACTCCACTGGTGATGCAGAAATTCAACAACAGGACAGAACAGGCTGTGGGCACTGTAAGACCTGTGCAGGGTCTTACTCTTGCCTCAGCTTCAGCCCAACATGTACCCCGATTCTATCAGTTATTGAACTTGTCATCTCTTCTACCCACTCTTCCAGCAGGACCACACTCTCCTGTTTACTGTAAATGAGATGCTCCCAACACCAGGTTATCCATTTCCTGTTTGCTGGAGGCTTTGAAGCTTCTGAAAAGACCCAGGAAAGCAGCAGTGATGTAATAGGCAGGGGAAAGAAGAAAGCTGGTTTCTATGCTGTGGATGGGAGGAGTCATCTTACCTTGTGGCAATAGGAGGATTGTTATCACTCCACTCCTGGAAGCTGGGAATGCAGGAGGTGCAGCTCCAGGGTTGGATGCTGCTGGTGCCTCTTCTCATGACGTTGGAGCTGGCAGCAGCCACTCCCTCATTCCCCAAGGCTTGGGAGTGTGCTGGGAGGCATCTGTCCATGGCCTGAGATCCTGTGATATAGGCTGACTCCTTTCCCTTTAGCATCTTCACTGGGTTTGGTTAAATGGCTTTGAAGTCAGGATGAAAACCTCTTGTGCCTATTGTGAATCAAATCCACCCACAGGTGGCCAATTTCTCAACTCTCATCAGCAGCATTTCCCTTTTGAGCTTCCAGAGCCCACCTTCATGGCAGAGGGGACCAAGAACTGGCAAAGCCTCCCTCTTGACTAACCCCATTTGAACTCCCTTCTCTGGCTTCCCCAGCTCCCTGTAGCTTCCCACAGGGGCTACCAGCTTTGCCTAATCTCAATTGGACCAGCAACTGGCTTAGACTGTTGACCTTGGCTCCACAATGGAGTGACTTTTAGTCCACTGATTTTGAAACTGCCTTTGAAGGATTTGCAATGAGACTTGGACATAGGCTCCTAGCCCTATGCCAGCCAGACTCAGTTGGATCCACAGAGCCTTCCAGAGTCTACTTACCTGTTAGATTTAGCAGATTAGCTCTATGTCCATAGGATTCTATCCAGCTAAAATGCTAGAGCTTAAGATCATTAACAAGCTTACAAGGGAGCCTCAAATGTTGCAGTGAAATTAGAACTCTGATTAATCTGAGTTTCATCCGAGTGAAAAATGTATTTAACTACAAGGGCATACCCAGAGACTACTGACTTCTACATTTCTATGTCGGGATAACCAGCTCAGTGCTGTGCCACCATGCCTAACATAGCCAATGTTTAAAAATTAACTGAGTTAAGGCTTTGGGATTATGGTAAATGACTTCAGAGAGGATACAGAGTAGATACCAGTGCAAACTCAGGATTTAGAGCAACTTCTAGAGGTGGAGCAATGACATAAGTAACCTCCAGGGAAGAGGGAGAAGAGTGAATGTTTCTCTGTTTTTTGTTTTTTAAACCATTAACTGTATCTGAGGAGAGGAGATGTGGATGCCATCAGCAGTCAGGACACACTTCAAGACTTAAGTTGAGACAAAACTCAAGATGTGATGCCTTATCTTTCACATATCTCAAAATGAGCATGGCAAAATTGTACTTTCCCACTGGTCCCAATTTCTGTTGGTTATAGAGGTGATCATCCATTGAGATTATGCTTTATATGGTCACTCCAAGATTATGTTTTATATGATCACTATCTGAGAATGTGTTCATCCTTGCAAGGATTTGTTTAGTAAATAAGAGCCACAGTGGTAGGGGAAAATCAAAGGAGGGGGTAACAATGCTTGATAGGAAATGTACTCATTACCTTACTCATGTAACTGTAACCCCTCTGTATAGTATCTTTACAATAAAAAACTATATATTAAAAAAATAAGAGTCACATCTTGTGCTAGATGCTGGAAACAGTAGGAATGGAGATTGACGTATGCCCGTCTTACCAGAGCTCATTCTATCAGGAGCGGTAGATATTAAATTAGTCAATGGAAAATTATTCCTCCATAGTCTCCACAGCATAATGACTGTATAAGATTCTAGACTGCACAGTGCAGGAAAGGCAGGCCTGGTGTGAGGAGAATTCCGGGGAAATTACTTAAAGCAGTGAATTTTGAGTTCATAAAAGTTTATATAGCTATTTTTTTCTGATGTGGTAACCACTAACCACAAAGCAGGTATTTAAATTTGAATTCGTTAAAATGGAAATGAAAAGTTGAGTTTCTCAGGTGCACTAGCCACATCCAAGTGCTCAAAGCCACCTGCATCAAGTGGCTACCATGTTACATCTCAGCATCCACCACTGCTGGCTGCACCACTACATAGTACTGTTAGGGAGGCTTCTGTCAGCTGTAAAGAAGCTCTTGTGAGGGAAGGAAGCTCCTTGAGCAAAAACAAAGCAAAAAGATGTTGCTTACTTTAGAAAAATAAAGTTGTTTGCCTGACAGTTGATGGTGACACTGGATGAAGGAATTTGGTGAAGTTCAAGAGGAAATGGAGAACATCCCCTGCTCCTGTTTTCTGGCTCAAGCTCTGGGCAGTTAACACTTAGACATTTGTTCAGAAATTATTCCCAGATGGACCCCTGATCTGAACTTCTGCTTAGGTTCCCAAGTATAGTTAGAGACTGAGACAGCATAACACAGAACAATGACGTCCAGCAAAATATAAAACGAGGGACAGAGAATAGAACAATTAACAATAAGTTTCTAATTATATGGTGAAAAAAATCATACATAGCTAAATATAGTCATCCCTCTGTATCCATGGGATTCTATCAAACACAGACAAAAAAAATTCAGAAAAAAAATATACTGACCATGTGTAGATATTGTATTTTGACATTAGTACTCAGTATAACACAGTATAACAACTACGTAGCAGCTGGGCTCCTATGGCTCAAGCTTATAGTCCTAGGTAGCTACTCAAAAGTCTGAGATCTGAGGAACTCAATTTGAAGGTAGCCTGGGCAGGAAAGTCTGAGTCTGGCCTGCCCCAGACTATTCCTTGAATGCCAACCATATAATCCTCCTAAATCTGATAATGTTCTTTTAATTCTTAATGCCCTTCAATACCTCCCCATGTTAGAGGGTCCAAGATGTTTGCAGATTTTTTTTAAAATTTGGCCCTTTTAATAACTCTACCCACTTCTCTTACTGTGGGATTCTTAGTTGGAAAAGGTGCTGAAAGACATAATTAGGATGTTGAGATTAAATCATTTTGGATCACCCAGTGGGTCCTAAATAAAAAGATAAGTGTCTGTATAAGAGTCATACAGAAAGTGGATGGACAAAAGGTGAAAGGATAAATGGAACCAATCAAGATAAATAATCTCTCACAGAAAGTCAAGAGATGCCAAGTGATGTCAGAAGCTGCAAGAGGTAAAGCATGACTCTTCCTATAAGGCAAAAGGAATGTGGTCCTACTGAGTCTTTGATTTTGGACTGCTATTTTTCAGAACTGTGAGACAATAAATTTCTGATGTTATGAGCCACCAAGCTTGTGGTAATTTACTTTACTTCTGTGATAACTCTGATCATACTTCATTAAAAATCTTTGTAAGGACAGGTACATGCATGTGTTACTTATAATTATGTCCCAATACTGGCTCAGTACCTACTACTGATTAAGCAATCATCAACTGTTTGACTTAAGAATGAAATACTATTGACTGATAAGCATAAGGTAAGTTTTATGGAGAAGGTGGACTTAAGCTAGTCTGATAAAATGGTAGCACTTGGGTAATATTAAGAAGAGTAACTATTTTCAACAACTGGAGGTTATATTAATGAGGACCTGGAAATGACAATGGGTATGATATGTAAACTCAAAAATATTAGCCTGATTACAGAAGGTCTGGAGTAATGTTGATTAGTACTAAAGTGAACTAAAGGTACTTTTTCCTGCAAGGCAGAATTTTTCTTACAGCTGTCCTGAGCAACATTTTTGTGAGGTCCTTATTTGTCATGACTTTTTTTTTCTTTCACATACCTAGCCCAGAATTGGAGCTTTACAGCCTCCCACTGTCACATACAAATATTACATATTCTTTATGTGTCATCGTTCAGAAAATACTACTGAGGTCAGGGGTCATGGAAGCTTCTTGAATTGAAAGGTGAATAGGAACAGCTATGTACTTATTGGTCCCACTACAAAATAAAAAGGTAGCTGGTAGTTAAAAACACATTAGGAATGTCGAAATGGAGTAATAGAGCATTAAGCCAAGCGAGGGGCCCTTCTAAGCAGGGATTCTGGGTGACTTCACAGGCCTCACACCCTGACCATGAACAAATATTTGCTAAAGATAGATATGACTTTGCCAAGTGTTGAATGGTTAGCATGAGGACAGGGTGGGAGGTGACTGCAAGAATCCATGGAGGAGGAAGAATCCAAGTGCAGAGTCTGGGATGAGATAGCTCTACGGGAGTGCCGTACAAAGGGAGGCTGAAGGACCCTAACTGGCCATATGTGCTTAGACTCGAGGATGCTGCTGACGCCTCCCAGACTCCTCAGCTGGGGAGGCATGTGGTAAGGAAGGCCCTGGAGGAATCCAGGCACACCAAGGTGTCATGGACATTTATCCACACCAGGCAGGAATGACTAGAATTCACCAGAGATGGGAGTGAGCACAGGCAGTTTGCTTCCCAAAGGCCCTCATGCCTAACAACTTTATGGGGTTGATGAGGGACACGGATGAACGGCAATGGAAAGAGCTCAGACCCTGGTAGCATGGGAATGTGTGAGGATGAAGACCACGACCAGCCCCTCTACCCCACCGAAGATGTCAACCATCACACAGCCTTAGCTTACCACAGCCGCGTGAGAATGCAAGTGCAGGGTGACCAAGGTCAGCTTTTAAGAAAGAAACTTCAGACCCAGAACTGTGAGATTGTTCCCAAAATTTTAGTGCTGAAAACTACATTAAAATAAAGAATTAAAAATAAATAAATACTCTGAGCCAAAGCAAACATGCTCATGGGCCAGTTCTGGCTTATGGCATCAGCTTGTAGATGGCATATACAGCATGCAGTGGATAGAGTTTGAGTTGGATTCAAATCCTGCCTCTGTCTCTTCCAGTTATGGTCCTGAGGCAGACCATCTTTCCAACCCTTATCTTTCTTCTAGTAGGAATAATAGTATCTACATGCCATGAAGAAGGTAGGGAATTTGATGGTGATCTTTAGATGGAATATGGATGCCAACTTTTGTCATATAAAAGCAAAGTGAATGTTGGCTAATTCTGTTCTTAAGCAGCTACTACTCACCAAGCTCTTCATAGTGTACTTCTTTTTCTATTCTATTTTATGTTCATAGCCACCCTGTCAGGTAGGCTTTATTACCATTTATAAGCCAGTTCCCAAAGGTAGCATAAAGTTCAAATCAGCCAAGAGTGTGTAAAAAATCATCCAGGCACTAGTGACTCATGCCTGTAATCCTAGCTACTCAGGAGACTGCAATTTGAGCGATTTGAGCATGGAAATTCAAAGCCAGCCTCAGCAGAAAAGGCTTTATGATTCTTATCTACAATTAACCACCCAAATGCTAGAAGTGAAGGTGTGGCATGTGTGGTGAAAGTACCAGTCTTGAGAAGAAAGCCAAGGCCCTGAGTTCAAGACCCAGTAAATGCCTTCTACCTCTTTCCCCAACAATTCAGTCTCATTCTGCCTCCAAAGACATTGTTTTAGAAACTTCTCTTACTTTGTACTGATCCAAGAATTTTCTTTAGGCTGTTTCTAGAAAGAATGTTCTAGTAAAGGGATATTTCCAGAGAAAACTTTAATAAAAATACCAACTTTAAATGAAAAATAAAAAGATTCCTCCCCCTCACATAGTCAAGATGCACACAGGTATACATGCAAATATCTGCTCAAAACCAATGTAATAAATGCACCAGTGTTATTTCGCCAACCAGTGAACTGTCAGACCATATTGTTTACACATATTATTCTTTTTGTTTTCCCCATTCCATGTGACAATTATTGTATTCCCATTCTACCTCCAAGGTGAAGAAGTTGGCAGTTTACTGACTGAGGGACTAAAGCAAGAGATTAACAGGGAGAACCCGAATGCTTTTTTCTTTTTGATCAGTTCCCTTGGATCCACTCAAGAACTGTGACAGGTGTCACAGCCAAGCATGGGGCCCCAGGGCCTCTGCGTCCTGAGAGACAATTAGGTATTTGCTCAGTAGTCGACACTTTGTGTGTATTCTGCAGTCTTGCAAATTGATCATTCCATCTCCCTCTTCTCCTGGGGGCTTTGGATAGGAGAGGTGTCTGCTGAACTTCCAGCAACCAGAATTTCCTTTCATTAACAAAAAGAAAAGGATACCGGATCCCCATAGCCCACACCTAAGTCTCAGGAAGCTGAGCTCTGAGGATCAAGGTTCAAAGCCAGCCTAGACAGGAAGGTCCGTGAGACTTTTCATCAAGTAACCAGCGAAAATCCAGAAGTGGAGGTATGGCTTAAGTAGTAGAGTGCCAATGTTGAGTAAAAAATTGCTAAGGGATCATGGCCAGACCCTGAATTTGAGCCCTAAGACTGGCACAAAAGAAAAGATCTGCAGTGCTGCTAAATTTGAAATTAGCAGGAATCTTAACTGTTCCTGGAACAAATTCTAGGGTATTTGAATTGTGAGTGGGATTAGAATGAGGGTTGGGGGAGGACCCAGCTGGGCAAGCCAGAATGATGGATTCATGGCAAACAGCTTTGTCTGAGTCTTTTGATATTGCCAAGCCAGTAGGGCTAAGAGCACGATGTTCTCAGTCACAGCCCTGACAATGACATGATTTGTTTCTCTCTTGAAGCTGAAAATGGCAACTCTGCCTGTCAAGAGACTGAGCAGGAACCTATGGGAGGGGAGGGTGATTTAGTCGTTCAGCCTAGAAACTGAAAGCATTAAGCAGAGCAGACTCCAATGGAAATGCCATCTGGCAATGACATTTGCCTAAACAATGCAAATTTTATTTTATTTTGGAGGAAATTTTCCTCTGTGTTGCTATGGGTTGGATTTCAGGTTCTGATGGTCCTCTTTACTAACTACCAGGTTGTAAGTAAATGAGCATCTCTTAAGTCCAAGGGCCACTAATATCTAAGCTGAAATAGGTCCTGAAGCTTGACCATACCTGCTAGATTTTAGGCCCTGGTCTTGTACCTGCCTACATAATTGATGGTAGTTTTTTGTTTTCACATTTTTCTGAATTCTCTCAGAGAATTAGGAGATATAAAGTCTCAGCTTCTCAATGGGAAAAGCTGAATGCTAATAAGACATTTAAACAATATATATGTTAATAGTGATCACAGGTGATTGCAAATCTCTGGCACTGCAAAAAAAATTGCTACAGACAGATGTGAGCATTCTATTGCTTTCTTGATTGATGTCAAGCATGGATGAAGCTCAGTTCTGGCTGAATCAGTACTGTAATGCTGTAGGGAAACAGAGTCACCAAAAAAGCATTATTCCTCCCTCTACTGTATTTGCAGTCTAGAGTAAGAGTAAAATGTCCAAAGGTGTATTCCTGTGCTCACAGCAAAAGACAGGCAGTCTCCAAGGTGTGCACATTCATTTATGCACATTCATTTCCATGACAAGGTTTCACATCTATGGTCCCCAAGATGTCCCCAATGATCCTTGCCTCTTGATATCCATACCTCTGTGTTATCCCCTCCCATATGAGGCCATAATTGGCTGGTGTGACCATCAACCATTCTATAGAAATGGAATGATACATCACTGAGTTACAAAAGACACTGAGGCCTCCATCTTAACACGTGCTATTTCTTTCTTTTTTAGATCACTTGCTTTGGAGGAAGCCATTTTCCATGTTGAGCAACTGCTCTGTTGGCTGCCACACAGGACCAAGAGTTAGGAGAAGGCTTGACACCATAAAGAGAAAACTATAAAAGAAAAAAAAATCATCAATTACAAATATAAAAACTTGTTCTGTAGAGATTCTTTTAAGAGAAAGGAAAGAGAAGCCACACAATGGAAGAATGTATTTTCAAACCACATATCTGACAAAGGAATACTATCTGAATGGACAAACAGTTCTCAAAAAAGGAACAGTACAAAATCTAAACAGGCTAGTCAAAATGGACAAAAGATATAAAGAGGTGTTTCATCAAGGAAAATACAGAAATCACAATAACCCCTTGAACAAATGTGCACTATCTGTAGCCAGTAAGGATATATGGAAATTAAAGCCATACTAAGATAACAACTATGCACCTATCTGAATGACTGACATAATATTGTGATGAGAGCTTGGCACTGGTGGCTCAGGCTTCTAATCCTAGCCACTTAGAAGGCTGAGACTTGTGCCTCTAGACCCTGTTGCCTAGTCTGACCAGAACTTCCCAGTACTATCCTAAGAATACCATGATAGATGTTGTAGCTCCAGTCTTTCAAGCACATTCTACTAGCTGGACAGCTGGACAAGCAGGTAAGGGGTCTCCTCTAGAACTGCTATGCAAGTCAATGACTATTTTGTGCATTCTTGCCAGTGTAGGTCTATATGTCTGACAATGTACTAGGGTTTAGTTGAATATTTTTGAGGTCACAGGGGAGGGACTTAATAGAAGCTATTAAGAGTCACCTAAAGAATCTGATATTTTCTAGCAGACCAAATTTTTCCAAAATCACAAAGTAGTTTTTTCCATTTCTCCTTCAGACTATAATAAACTCCTTTAGCCAGCTGCTAGTGGCTCATACCTGTAATCCTAGCTACTCAGGAGGCTAAAGTCTGAGGATCACCGTTGAAAGCCAGCCAGGACAGGAAAATCCGTGAGACTCTTTTTGTTGATTTTTTGTGTGTGTGTTTTTTTGCTGGTCATGAGACCTGAACTCTGGGCCTGAGCCACTGTCTCTCAGCTCTTCAGCTCAAGGCTAGCACTCTACCACTCGAGCCAGAGTGACACTTCTAGCTTTTTCTGCTTATGTGGTGCTGAGGCAAGCACTCTACCACTGAGCCACCTTCCCGGCCCCCCGTGAGACTCTTAACTCCAATGAACCACCAGAAAACCAGAAGTGTAGCTATGGCTCAAAGCGATAGAGTACTAGACTTGAACAAAAGAAGCTCAGGGGTAGCACCAAGGCTTCAAGTTCAAGCCCCCCAACTGACAAAAAAATAAATACATGAATGAATAAATCAATAAATAAAATACATTTGAAAAGTAAGGACCAGGACATTTTGTTTAGCCTTTTTCAACTGACCAGTATAGAGTGTAATACTAAGTATAAGAAACATCAGTAAATAGAGGAAATAGATATGTTTAGTGAATGAGAATATGGGATTTGGTGTAAAACTTCTTGTGTTCAAATTCTGGATCTTCCATTCAGTGAAAGACCTCAGGGAAGCTGAATACATCAGTTTCCTCCTCTGTAAAATAGAGATAACACACTACCTTCTTCATAGGGTTCTTGTAGAAATTAAGTTATAGATATGAGGAAGTACTTGATCTAAGTAGGGACAAAACATTTGTTACATAAAATAATAATAAGTGTAGCTTGTGTAATAACACAAGAACTCTTTTCAGGCCAGATATTATTGTGCAATCACTTACCATAAATCTGCTGTAACTTCCAAGAAATATATTTCTGTCAACAAATTGTCCTGCACCTCATACTCAGCCATGCTTGGCAAGGGCAGAGGCCAGCCATACAACCAGACTATTTCTAGTCTCTGCTTCTGGGCACAAGACCTTTCCTAAGGGTATACCTGGGATCTAGTTTCAACTCATAGCTTCTACATTTTTCATACTGAGTGGACCCTTGTCAGGATATTAGTTATGATCTCCGATAGACATTCTTCTTTGTTCCTGTCCATCTCATTCATTATCTTACCTTCCTCCTTCTTTCCAACTTTGCTAAGTGATTTCTGGAAGGTAAGTTGGAATGAGAAGAGGGTACTTGTCAATTCTTGGGAAATAGGGGGCTTTTCCCTTCAGAGTTGAGTTTGGCGAGTGTTCTGTGGTTAGGCTGACATGTGTAGTGCTTTGGCTGTTTACAGTCTTATATGGATTTCCACATGCATGCCCAGAGGCACCAGCACATGCATACAGATCTACAGAAGGTGGTACATGCATTCCATTTGTGAGTGCATGCACTCATACACACATTCATGAGCACCTCCTCCTTTCTACAGGATTTCAAACTTAACCTGAAAACATCTGGCCTAAAGGAGGAGGTGAAGGAGGTGAAGAGTGGGGGAAGCAATTGCTTACATTCTCTCATCATGTTTGCCTCATACTTGCCTTGAAAGGTTGGGGTCCCTGCCCTGCTTTTCATTTTCTTCCTCTCACCCCATTTGGCTTCCACCCTATCCTTCTCCACTCCTGGGAAAGCTCTATTGTGAGGGCTCAGGTATGCCTTCCAAGTGATGATTTGCTTGGGCAGGCTTGCAACTCCACTGACACTCATAGCCCGTCCCACCAGCCTGAGGCTGCGGCAGTGACAAGAGTCACAGGAAAAGGATCATTCCAGGTTGAGGGCTGAGATTCTCTCTCCCTGGGACTTAACCTTTTACTTACTGTTTATCTCAGGAGACTCTACCCTTGAAATCTGAAAGAATTTAGAGGCTGCTGCTTCCCATTATCTTTGAGATGGTCCAATTCCCTGGGTTCAGTTCACACCAAACACTAACTGATAGGACATATCATGACACACAGAGCAAACAGGAAGAAGGGCCCATCTTTGCCCTTACATACAAAGGAAGTTATTTATAGTTAGTGTCTATTGTCACTTAGGTGTGTCTCTATAAATAGAACTTTCCAGCAAAACCTTCCTAGCAAATTTTGCTATCAGTCTGCTTCATGATGCTGACTGAGAAAGGTAAGGCTGTTTTAGCTTTCTACCAGGAAGTCAGAATTCTGGCTGAAAAGACAAGAGGTTTCTGAGGTTGAGAGGCAAACTCTCCACCAGAGAGCCACGAGGGGGTAAGATCTGTTTAAGACATGTGGACTCTTTCACCTGGCACCTGCATTTTCTCCCCACTAATTATTCACTGGCTTTCACAAAGAGAGTGGATAATGCCAGGAAGACATGTTTGTATTGTGGTTGCCCTGGAGACGGGGGATCTGTTTGCTTAAGCTCAAAGCACAGGCAAACTTAGTAAGCATATCCATCCTTTAAATTTCAGGATCTTTGCCAAACCAACGCTGAGTTCATTGATTTGTGGCATGTTTTCTTTTCTCTCTGTTTTTGTTATCTCAATCCCCTTCTTCACCTGTGAAACTGATCACATAAAATGAAATCCCAGTTTAAGGTCATGGAAGACCTTGCCCAATGTAGGCCTGTCCCAAGAATGACAGGCAAGAACCACTACGACCAGGCCCCCAGCACCTGCTTCTTGGAGTTGTAAGGAAAGCAGAGATTTCCTCAGCCCAGAGCATTGGCTGGGGGACCTGCGTGGGCAAATGTGGCCTGGGAAGGCTAGTAAACATTTTGGAACACAAGAGGCACACGCTTGACCTGAGGGCAACAAAGCAGAAGAATAGCTGTTGATCCTACCAGAATCCCATTGGAAAGTGTTGTTTGAATCTAAAGGTGACAAGTGTAGAATTCAGGCAAGGGAGGGGAGAAGACAAAATGAGGAAACATGTCAACAAGGTTTTAGAGCCAAACTCTGGCAGGATGGAAGGAAGTTACAGGACCAGTTGGGTGAATTCTGACAGCTGTTCTGATTTTCTTTTGAGGAGCCTATTTCCCTATAGGCAGTTGGTAAATCCTCACAGAACTACAATTGGACTGTGTGAGAATGTTCTCCACATTTCTTTAACCTGAGGCAAATGAGAGTGATAACACAGGACTGGATTTTGCTTGCTCACCTGTGTCTCTCCATAGCACCTCCATTCTTCTTCCACAGTCTGGACCCCATTTCTGATCTCTGAGAGCTCCAGGGCTGCGGCTCCTGATGCCCTGTGCTCAGTTCAGCAGGATGTAGAGAGCATCCAATTTCAGAAATATGCTCTTTTTGGGGTCCTAAAGATGTTCAGAAGAGAGAAGCTTAAGAGAGTTAAGTTTAAATTATATGTAACCTTTTCTCTTTAGGACATACCCCTCTACCTCCAAAATGGCTAGTCTGAGAGGAGTCCTACAAATGCCAGGCTTTCCCCTCCCTTTGTCTTTCTTCTCTAGATTGTAATCTTCCCGAGGAGATACAACTTTCCTTTCTGTCTGCTTGCTTTTAACCTATCCTCCATTATCGTTCACTAGGTAAGGAGGCAAAGGTCAAGGAAATACTATTTTGCAGATGCAGGGATCAATAAATACAGGTAAAGGTAGAGCAATCTGTATCAATTCAAAGGAGCAGATGAAGCATTAGATACAGAAATCTCCTGGGGCAGGTGAGTCAAGCTGGCCTAAGAGAGAGAGAGCCCAGGGGTAAGGACTGTAGGATTGGTAGAGGTGGGGAAACCAGTGTGTCTCCATAGCAACCCAGCCTCTCTCTCTCTCTCTCTCTCTCTCTCTCTCTCTCTCTCTCTCTCTCTCTCTCTCTCTCTCTCTCTCTCTAATTTGTGAGCTTCAGAGTTGGAAGCTTTAATCTGTATTCCCAGAACCCAGCTCAGTTCCAGGTGTTCAAAACACAGAAGAATGGCCTGGGGTGGAGGGAGGGGGGAATCTGGAAGCCACACAGGTCAATTGGGAGCCTGGAGCAGTAAACAAAATTGCTTGGTTTAAAGTGATATTCATGTGGAGGGAGACATCTTTGGCAACCGAGGGTGATAACCTGACAGCACTGGGTGTTTAGATTTGACTGCACTGTGAATCTGAAGTCCCAATCAGTCCTTCAGTGTAGGTCCAACCACAGTATTTGAGAATTTGTTCTGAGAAATTCTGTGTAGGCAAGGAGTGGGAGGGAGGAAAGAGGCCTTGGGCTGAGGGATTTACTAAGATGCTACAGTCATTCAGCCTCCCTGGAGTAGGAAGGGGCTGAAGGAACACTTGGGGTTGAAATAAAGGGGTGTTAAGGAAGTGAGCAAATAAGCAGAAATGAAGGCTGGAGTCTATGACAATGTTTTATTAGAGTGGATTCATTCATTTGTTTTTCTGTCTTTTTAATTCTTAAACTCATGTTTGCTTTAGAGGCAACACTGGGCAGAGCCTATGCACACATTAAGTGCTCTTCTCTATCATCTGCCAGATGGAAACTATATGAGACACCACTATCAGAGAGTGAGCATGCAGGAAATGTGGGCTCTAGATTTCTAGATTCCTTCAGTACTGGATTGTGGTGTGTGTGTGTGTGTGTGTGTGTGTGTGTGTGTGTGTGTGTGTGTGTGTGTGTGTGTGTGTGTAATACTGGCGCTTGAACTTAGGGTCTAGATGCTATCTCTTAAGCTTTTTCACTTTAGACTGGTCCTCTACCATTTGAGCCATACCTCTACTTTCAGCTTTTTGCTGATTAATTTCCTAGGTTGGCTTTGAACTACAATCCTCAGATCTGAGCCTCCTGAGTAGCTAGGGTTACAAGCTTGAGCCCTAGGCACCTGGCTTTGGGTCACGTGTTTTTGTTTTTGTTAAAACCTCACTGTTCTCATTGATAGTTATCTACCTGCTTGGTATATTTTGAGGACTGCATGAGATAACACAATATTATGATATTATATTAGGTATTATATAATAAGATATGTATCTAATAAGATTAGCCATTCTAGATAATATGATATAAATATTGAATTATCTATATGACCTATATTATCCAGTCCTCAAAATATACCAAGAAGGTGGATAATAATGTCTAAGCACAGTGCATCAAGCACTGTGATGGAGAATCAAGACAGTCAAGACCTCATTCAATCTTCTAGTACTCCAAAGACAATCTGGGAGCCAGGAGCAGGGGAGTTTGTAAACTAGGAGGTATAATCCAATGTGGTCAAAGATCTAATAGAAGGTTGATGTTAGCACCATGGAATTCAGATAAAAGAATTAAAAGGATTTGGGGAGTTCAGGGAAATGTCACAAAAGAAATGGTAATTGAACTGAGCTTTGAAATGAAGTAGAAATTTGGAAGGTAGAAAAGGAAGGAAAAATGACTTCAGACAAAAGGAAAGCACGCACACAGGATGAAGAGCTGTAACACAGCTCTCTCACAGTGTTCGGCTGGGGATGAACTGAGGCTCACAGACTGTTCCAGGAGTCAGCAAACGAGCATTCTCTCTCTCTTGGCTTCCAGTGATACCTTCCTTAGACCACAAGTAGTCAAATCAAGAAAATGGAAGAGAGCCTCATAAAAGATAAGGCAAGAGAAGAAGCAGGGCTTCTAAGACCCAGGTTTTCATAACCATGGGTTAATGAGTGAATGGAGAGAGAAAAGACAGCATCTGTAGAGGAGAAGGCTGGTGGAGGTCACTAAGGGCCACAAGGGCAGAGACAAGAGTTTTGGGGTTACATATAGTGAGGAAGAGAAGGTTTCCATATTAGTTGAACATCAGTGGCTCATGCCTGTAATCTTAAGTACCCAAGAGGCTGAGATCTGAGGATTGTGGTATAAAGCCAGCTCAAGAAGGAAAGTCTGTGAGGCTCTTATCTCCAACGAACCACCGAAAAAGCCAGAAGTAGAGGTATGGCTCAGGTGGTAGAGTACCAGCCTTGAGCAAAATAGCTCAAGGACAGTGCACAGGCCCTAAGTTCAAACCCCAGTACTGGCACACAAGTGAAAAAAAAAAACAATGTCTCAAGAATGAGTTTGGTCAGTCAAGTCAAATGTAATGAGATCACAAATAGAACATTGTTAGGGCTGCTTCCAGTGGCCTTGGCATTCTTCTCAGAGGTGTCCATGGTAACAGCAGTGGCTGTGGGGCAAGGTCTGGCTTCCCAATGACTACAGCAGCTCAGGCAGCATTTCTTCATCCCCTGGCATCTCATTTGTTCTTTGTGTCCCAGACAGCCAGCATCATGGTGATGGAAGGTCCCTGAGGTAGGGGGAAGGGGGCATGCAGCTCTACCCTTGAGCCATCTTTATAGATCTACAGACTCCTCTGGTCACACACACACACACACACACACACACACACACACACACACACACACGAAGCTATTGATGGGTTGTAGCTTCAGCAGGTAGATTCCACTGTCATGCTGCTCACACTCAGCGTTTGGCCTCATAAAGGAATTTGGTAAGACACAAATAAAGCAAAAACAAAGTCTGGAGCTGGGATTGCCATTGTCACTACAATATCAGAACTGTGGTACAATTCTCCCAGGAAATGACCTTAAAGGACTCAGACCTCAAATATTTAATGACAAACACACTCAGTTGTTAGACTAAAGTCCTTCAAGATTAGGTCATTTCCAAATGCACAGGGAATTAGTGAGAACATATAAAGCCCTACGTTTTCTGTCTATTGTAGCCTCTGGTGAGATCCCCCAGGAGCATACAGTTTATATGTGCTCCAGTGCAACTAGACATGGGTTCTCTCTAATAGTTGTTTTATTTTTTTATTTTTTTGTTGGTACTGGGGATGGAACTTAGGGCCTCTTGGCTTGCTAGGCAGGCCCCTTACCAATTAGCCCTTTATGTACTGGTTATTTTTGAAGTAGTCTCACTTCATGGCTGGCTTAGCCTAGGCCATGGTTCTTCTGCATGTACATCCCCAGATGTACCTGCAGGTGACAGACAGGTGTTACTGTACCCAGCCATTGGGCTTCCTCCATAGCTGGGATAAGAGGTGTCTTACCACCCCACCCAAGACGTTGTCTTGAAAACTTTTATGCCTGGCTTGGTCTCTAACCATGATTCCTCCTCACCCCACCATGATCGCTTCTTCTCAAGTAACTAGGATTAGCTTGAAAGACTGTGCTCATTTCTCTCTACTGTATTAATTATAAATTGTGAAGATAAAAAAGATCTACCTGAAAGAACAGAAGACAAACATGGCAGGACATTGCTTTCTTTCTTTTTCCTTTTTAATAACAGTATTGAGGCGGTCACTCACCCTTCACTTTTTTTTGCTGAAGGTTAACAGGTTACCACTTAGGCCACAGCTCCACTTCTAGATTTTTGGTGGCTAATTGGAGATGAGTTTCACAGACTTTGCTGCCCAGCTGGCTTCAAATCTTGATCCTCAGATCTCAGCCTCCAGTGTAGCTAAGATTATAGGTATGAGCCAGAACCACTGGTGCTGGCTCTCCCCCCACTTTTTTTTTCATCTTTGCTTCCAAATTGCCTCATATTTTCTAAAGATGAAACAGTGCATCAAATCTGAAGAGCTATCCTAGACAGTGACCACATAAAGTAAGATGTTGATGCTCAATTCAGTTTTTGGTTTATGAGTATTTGAACATTTTGAATAAAATAGACTAAAACATACAACATGGATAGAGATCTTTATATTATTTTGATGAGGGGAAATATAGACAAAAGCAAGTAATTAAGGTAGAAGTAAGGTGTAAGAAAGACAAGATTTAGCTAAACTAACAAAAAGTAAAAAAAGGCTGAAAGCTGAGTGCCCATGAGAGAAAAATCTTGCTTTTTGTAGGGGTCTTGGTTATATTTTTCATTCTGGTTCTGAAAGCTTCCTCACTCCAAACTCAATAAAACTTACTAGTTGATCATTAAATACCAATTTGTCTATTGCAAACAGAACATTTAGCATTTAACGGTGTTATGTAGAATGCCACTGTATAAACTCTTTTCATCTTCACCTACCTCAGATACCCTTTCCTCACACCCGCACTCGGTGAGGGCACCACCAGAGCTTGTGTGACATCCCATGTGTCTCTATCAAAATGGTCATCAAGCTCTTGTGTTTACTCAGTTAATATCTAACTCCCCATAAAATTGCAGTGACCTTATGACTTGTACCTGGAATGTCTTGTACTGAACTCAGCTACAGAAGAGTAGCACAGAGAGAAAATTGTTTGGAACTTAAATGAGTGAAAGAAGGAAATGAATGAAAGAGCAACCAATGAGAGAAATCACACCCACTCCAGGCCACTGAGATGATGAATACATCTCACTTCCAGAACAGCAGTAAAAAGCAGGTGATTCAAATACCAACACACACTCCTCTCTCTCATTCCTTTTATCTTTTGCTTTAAAAAATATTTTCACATGCTTCACCCCTCTTACCGGTCCTTCATATTAAAACAACATCTTCAACAACACAGAAATACACGCTGAAGTTCTGCACCTTGGAGGAGTCGGAGGTGCCTGGGCCGGACTCAGAAACAAAGCCAGGTCCTCTGCTGTGTGGCATGAAGATTTTATGTAATAGGAACGTGCCAACTGGCCTAATCTAGGTCGTATTGTGGCTTCAGATTCAGACCAATTTTTCTTAGTTTTTGACGATGACAAAACAAGTCAAAAGGAAGGAGCCCAAATACTTTATGCTCTGTGCAAGGCAGGAAGAATGCCTTGTGGCCATACTGTTTAGAAAGAGACTCAGTAATTGCTGCACTGGAGAGCCGACATTTGCAGTACTCAATTGTGTGGCATCCGACTAAGTTAGCAAAATAAAGACAGATGGCAATGGATTAACTCCAACACACCCACCAGACAATGGCAGCCAACATGGAGAACTGTGGTGCGCTCTCAAAGCTTGAAGTGCCTCGATTGAACGCCACCTAGTGGTGCACCAAAACATTGCAACTTGCACCACCATGTTACATTTCGGTTAGGACATGACCTATGAAGACTGTGCCAAGGATTCTTTTGCTGTTATTTGAAAAAGAAAAGGAAACACAGTGGATCACGGAGGAGTTGGAAATTTATACCTTGTTATAGTTGGCTATTTAGTTCACTGAGAAATAATAGTTCATTTCTGTAACCTGTGTGGTAGGCAGGATACCAATACTACTAGTTTTTTTTCTTTCTTTTTCTTTTAAAAAAATGGTGCTAGGATTTCATCCTAGGACTTGTATGGGCTAAGAAAAAAAATGAGAAAAAAAACTATAAGAAGGAATAAAAATCTTGAGAGAACAGGCAACCATTTTTTTCATTAGGAAATGGGAATACATGACTCAGAGGGAGATAAAAGATTTGACATTGTTTACGCATTTTGGTCCCAGTTTTATAGTAAATATTTTCTTTTTGAAGTACCAGCTCCACCTGTAAGCTCTCTAGAAGATAACATTGTGAGATTGACCCCCAAACTGAAACTCTGTGGTCATTGAAGGCTGTCAGTCATGGCTGTGGGAGAAGGCAGAGGCAGGATGTATTGGACGTGTATCAAGTATGAAATCTCCTAGCTTGTTTAATGAGTACTTAAGCAAAGACATCTATATTTCTCCAAGGGAGGGAGAAACATGGTTCCCTCATGTCTCTATTGACCTTGTGGAGGGCACTGTTTAATTGGCAACTTGCACCACTATCATATGTAGTTTATGACTCAGAGCCAAGAACTTGGCGATGCGTTCTGAGTTATTCTATAAATGGAACTCTAGACAATCGCAGTCACTGGCCCAGCGTGCCAAGGTAAGAAAAGGATCAACTCTTCCACCAGTACCTTCTACACAAAATTATCATGGTTGCTCTTGTTTTCCTGTATACATCACCCAGTGCCTTAGTTAACTCGCTGCTGTTGTAACAAAATACTGAAAAAGATAATCAACTTAAAGGGGGGGGGGGAAGGTTTCTTTGTCCTAGAAGTTTCAGTCCAATGTTGGTTAGTCACATTGCTTTGGACCTGTAGTAAGCATACTATGGAATAAAGCTATTTATCTCATAAGGAAGGAGGGAGAGAGAGACAGACAGAGAGGCAGAGACAGAGACAAAGACAGAAGAGTGGACTCCTTCAAGGGCATATCACCAATGATCCTAACTTCCTTCTACTAGTTCCCCCTCTTAGAGGTTCTATCCCCTTCCAATAGCACAAAGGCTGGTGACAAAGAATGAATACATGTACTTTTGGGAGATATTTATTCAAACTATACCTTCTCAGTGTTTCTAGTCAAAAGAGAGTTTCTCTTCTCTTTTGACCCTTAACATCTTTAGTGATCATCAAACAATGCCAACAAAGATCTGAGTCCAGAGATTCTGGTAGTAGTGTGATTAGTGGTTAATTCTACCATCGTTTGTTAAGGTGAACTTGATCCCAGCTGCTCCATTTCTGCTTTCTCCACAGACACTCTTAAGAGCCCTATGACTTTTTAGTCCTGTTTATTTCAGGGCAGAAATCTGTGCAAACACACAGCAAACTGTTTCTGGGTTTTAGTTGACCTTGACGTGTGTTAATAAACTCAGCGTTCACCACCTGCCAGGTACTGTGGGTGACTATGAGTCAAGACCCAAGGATTTCACAGGGGTCTTGCTTCTGCACAGGGTTCCAATCCTCCCTGGGTGGGGTGACTCTTCTTCTTCCTCTCTCCTTAATTGAACCACAATACTGAACTAAAGCTAACCTGAATTACTTTTCATTTCATTCTCAAGTTTGATGGCTTTACTATGAGAGTATATGAGACTATGAGGCACTGGTTACTTAAAGCTTGATTATTTCATTACTTCTCTATTTAGGAATAGTTTTGAGAGTACCCCAATATATCAGAAGCTAGTCTTGTGCAGTAACCAAGACAAAATCCCTGACCTTGCAGAAATCATAGTCTCTGGAGTGGGGAGGGAGGATGACTCACACAATACACTAAATAAACAAAAAATGAATACTAAAAAAAAAGTTAGCTGATAAGCGTTATGAAGACATGAAACAGAGGAAGAGGAAGAGGAGAGGAGGGAGATCTGAAGACGATAGGAGGGAAGAGCTGCCTGAAATTTAGGACACAGTACCGGGGAGGGGCAGCTGCAGTGGGCTGGCTCTGGGGAGAGAGTGAGATCCCCATACTTTAGCAAGGAAGCCCCTTAGATAAATAGTTCATTCATCATCATCAATAGCCAGCACAGATGAGAAGCCTGGAAGGGCAGCCCCACGGACCCTGCAGATGACAAATGTCTCTTGTGACCTAGGCCCTAACCTAAGGTGAGGGGACACAGAGTTAGGAAGGGACATTACTTCTGAGGGGAAAGTGCACATGATTATGAGCAGCCAGAGTCACACATATGAAAGACTCATATTACGCAAGAGGTCCTGGGACTAGAGTTATGGCTGAAGGCCACGAAGAGTTCAACAGGAAAGGTGATGCTTCAGCTAGATCTTGCAGGGTAAGGAAGCCTTGGACTTCCTAAAGATGAGGTAGCAATATTTGTGAGGGCAAGGCCACATGAACCTGCCAACTGAGAGGTAACAAGACCCAGGTTAGAAAGCACAGGTCAATAAGAAGTCATTCAACAAAACCACGAAGGCCTTTGAGTATCTTCTGCTTTGACATGAACCTCACTGTTTAGATCTTACCTTGAAGGTCAGTGACTTCAGCATTCATGTTCGAAGACACCCTTTAAAAATGTATTTTTATTATCTTTAGTTGTACAAAGGACTTACCATTCAACAAAGCAATTTATTAATACAAGGCATCTTGATCAATATCACCTCTTTTTTTTAAATTTTTTTTTTTGGGTCCGGTTGTGGGGCCTGAACTCTGGGCCTGGGTGCTGTCCCTCAGCTCTTCAGCTCAAGTCTAGCGCTCTACCATTTGAGCCACAGCACCACTCTGGCTTTTTCTGCTTATGTGGTGCTGAGGAATTTAACCCAGGGCCTCATGCATGCAAGGCAAGCGCTCTACCACTGAGCCACCTTCCCAGCCCCTCAATGTCACCTCTTTCATCATTTCCAGGACTTCCTTGTGAGGCTTCCTTTCTTATGGATCACATACTTTCACTGATTTCTTTTTAATTCCCCCAGAATTGAAATTCTTAAGAAGTAACTAATTTGTTACCCTTTTGATCTCCATAACTTTTCATCAGAGCCATGGGTAAGCATGAGATGTGGCCCATTACCTCATTAGAATAAAACTTGACACCTTCCCCAATCTGACTGCACAGGGGGTTATAGCTACATAGTGGAATAGGTAAATAGCTGTTATCCACTATGTGTCTCTTTCTCATGGCATAAATGTGCAGTTTCACCCCTGGATTCTTAGAGTTCAGGAAGTCTCCAATTAGAACTATCACTCTCACAGAGGAATGGCGGGCTCAGTCTATTACTCAGAAAGATCCACCAGTTGCTGTCTCAGAAGGGACAGGACTGAATCGACAGGAGGAAGAGAGGCCAGCAGGGAGGTTCCAACTGCTCCAGATAACAGAGGACAGGGGCTTGGTTCAAAGCAAGGAGAGAGGGAGAGAGCTGGGATTGGGTTCTGACAGCAACCTGGGGTTAAAAATCCCTTCGTGTGTTGGGTACCAGCTGTTAGTGTGAAGCAGCTGGAGGTACTGAAGTTGGTTCTTGAATCCTAGGCTGGATGAGTCAAAGGTCCTATGATGGTAAGGGGATGAGTTAGAGAGCAAGGTAGGATGGGGCAGGCAGGATCCTCTTTCATGAGGTTGCAGGTATAATGGTCACCAGTCATCTTTTCTTTTCTGACATAATAACTTGCCCAACACCCCTCCCATCCCCCAATCTGAGAAAATACCAGATCTGAGTGAGAGCCATGCAAACTCAAAAGCCCATCTTGCTGCTGCTGTTGCTCCTCTTCCTCCCCTTCCTCCTCCTCCCCTCCCTCCACCTCCTTCTCCTCCTCCTCTTCCTCCTCCTCCTTCTATTCCTCCTCCTTCTCTTCCTCCTTTTTTCTTTCTTCTTCATTGTATGTGCTATACTGGGGCTTGAACTCTGGGCCCCAGGCTCTGGATTAAGTGTTTCTCTTAAGGCTGGCACTCTACCATTTGAGCCATACCTCCACTTCTGGCTTTTTGTTACGGTTAATTGCTAATAAAAATGTCTCAAATTTGTCTGCTCAGGCTGGCTTCAAACCGGTATCCTCAGTTCTCAGCCTCCTGAGTATCTAGGATTACAGGTGTGAGCCACCAGTGCTGGGTGCACTCATTTTCTTTTATTGGGTATTTTCTCCCTTTCAACTCTTCTCAGTAGTACTTACTATGCTGATTTATACCAAGCATTACAGCAACCCCCTTGATCAGTCTGGGGGATATGTTGATCAAATGTATCCTTCTTGTGTAGTGCCTGTTAGGAAATTTGACTTGTCCTATCTCCCAGTAGACAGCAACCTTACCTGTGAAGAGACTACCCTTCTTGGAAGCTGTCAGCTGAGCAGAAGCAGATGCTGTCCCACTGCTTTTAGTAACAGGGCTACACTTTTGGACAAAGCCAGCCTACTGTAGACATCAAAACCTCAATTGCAAAAACCAAGTATGTTGTCCTGCTTGAACCACCTCTCTCTCTCTGTCTCTCTCTCTCTCTCTCAGCAGGATCTGCATGATAAATTTTCTTTGAACTTTATGAAGTCAATAAAAAAATAAGTAACTTAGAAGTGAAACCACACTTAGAAACAAACTTTGGTTTACTCAAAGTCTATTCTTCTTATTCAATATGATACATTATGAGTAACATACATTAAGCCACAGTTTAGGACCTTTATAAGGTCCTAAATAAGGATATTGGGTCTAAGTAACAATGCCTTGTTCTCACTGCCGTAAGTGGTGGGGACTTTAGAGGTAAGACAGGCCAGATGTCATGCTGTTTAGCCCCCTGGAAAGCTTTGCTGTAGAGAATGCTCACCCTTGGTTATTTCCCTAGATAGTTTGATTTTCTCACCCCTGATTGTTTCTCTTTATGGTTTGCTTTGCTTGCCCCTGAATATTCCCCTATAGGGTCTGCTTTTGTTGAGCTTGGGCTCCCACCCCAAATGTGTGGGCTTTGACTTCTAAAAGCTTTGTGCTAACAGCATTCTGGCCTGCATGTCTTTGGAGCAGGAGTCCACTTGCAGTGGCTGGCTTTCTAATAAAGACTCCCAATTCAACCTCTCAAAATATGGCTTCTCTGTTTCTTATGATTGAATTCCCATATAAAAATAATGTATGGTGGAAGGAACAGAGGTAGTTGTGTGTAGGGAAAGTTTGGGACTTGGATTCTAATTCTGTTAGATCTTCTAGAGTTTTACTATCCTGATCTGCAAGTCAGTGATCATAGAGGCAAATGGCAGTGCTGTTCTGACACTAGACCCAATTTATGCAGAGCACAGTCCTTGCACAGAAAGAGACTCCAAGTCTACAAAAGTCAGCACAGAGATTGCTGTTCCATGCCCTTACTTTCAGTTTATAGTGCCCTAACCCAAAACATTCCTGCCTTCTTTCTTACCTAGTTCCCTTTACTCATTGCCATTGTGATCTGGTGTGGTTAACCAACTCAACCATGCCTCCCCTCTAACCATGACAGCTCATCACTTCTTAGGCCTAGTACCAATTACATAGTTCGACATAATTTGTTTGCTCAGAGTTGAACTTAACCAGGTATGGTAGTGCATGCCTGTGGTCCCAGCTATTTGCAAGGCTGAGCTAGAAGGATTACAGTTCAAATACAGCGGGGGCAAAGTTAGCATGAAACTGTATCTGAAACACTAATAGGGCTGGAAAGTGAGAGGTTTTTAGTAAGTATGAGGTTCTGAGTTCAATCTCCAGTATTACACACACACACACACACACACACACACACACACACACACACACACACACACACACACACACACACACACACACACGTCTAAGTACAGTCTGCAGGCTTCTGTGGTCTTTTTTACATCAGGCTGAGTTAGTTTCCATTTCCTGCTCAATGAGACTGTGCAAATACTGGTGGAAGGACTTGCTTTCAGGTATTCCAAGGCTCCCTTAGAATACTGTGTTAGTAGAGGAGGAAGAACCATCTCCTTCTACTCGGCAAATCTCTGCCTTTCAGCAGGAGAAGGCATTTCAGCTTAAAATGATCATGCTGCTCAGAGTTAAATTACTGTAGGAATCCAACTTACCATTAATTATTCATGCTAGCTGCAGAAGCTAGTGTTAAAATGCGGACAATTGTTTCCTTTCCAAACATTTGCTGTTCAACCATTCCCTTTATAACTGGAGTGCCTAGCAGTGGCTAGAAGTGGCTATATATACTGTGGGCAGTACAGAAGATCCTAGGAACATATTTGATATATGCAAAGCTGCTCTACAAAACCTTGCCAGGAAAGGATCTGTGGGACTATGCCGAATGAAAGAAATAAGCAAAAATATCAAAAGACATGCTTCTCTACTTGGGCCTGCCTAGTGACCTGATATCCTTAGGGTATCTTAACTTGTCAGCTTCTATTTCTCCCTGGAAGAAACTAAATGTCACCAAGTTAATGTGAAGATAGTCTAGGTGAAAAATATGGGGAAAGTTATATGTTGAGTGAGGCAGTATGGTGGGAAGGAGGCTAGAATAGGAAAGAAGTATATGGTGAGGAATGAAAGGAGTAGGAAGCAGGCTTCCATGGTCTGAATTGTGCCTCCTCCCATCCCATTCCTGTTTTGAAGCTCAAGTCCCTGATATCTCAGAATGTGATAGGGCTTTAAAAGCTTTGAAGAGGTAATTGAGTTAAAATGAAGTCATTAGGTAATTCTAATACTATATGACTGATGTTTTTGTAAAACAAGGTTAGGACACAGCCACATATAGCAAGAAGACCATTTAATGACACAGGAAAAAAGGGATCAGCTACAAGTCAAGGAGGGAGACCTAAGAAGAAAACCCAGGCCATTACCTTGATCTCAATTCCAACCTCCAGCATAGTGTGTGTGTGTGTGTGGGGGGGGGGTGAATTCCAAGTCTTGTTGCTTAAGGTATCCTGTGTGGAATATTTTGTAATGGCAGCTACAGAAAACCAATCCATACATCTTGGTAGATAATAACAGAAACAAAGTTAATAAATACTGGGAAGATGATTATGGTATCTAGAAAGTCTCCTGTATAGCTATGTTGGTATTTTACATACATTTGAAAGTACCCTGTTATTTTAATGAAATAGAGAATCCAGTTTAACTGCTCAGAATCTTGGGATCCATTTCACCCAAAACACACTGAAGAGCCTCTTTTTGGAGAGAAGAAATACTGCATGTGTAATACTTAAGTTCTTATGGACAATCCAATTACTTAAAGTAATTGTATCTCCATAAAACCCATTTAAAGAAAAGTCAGGCTACTTCAGACTCCTTTTCCAGGTGAGCTCACTACTGCCCCTCTCCTTTTGTACTTGCTTTTAGGAATGCCAGGAAAGAAGAGCTTGAATGTTGTCCATCTGGTTCCAGTCCCCATCCTTTCAGTTATCACAGTTCTGATAGTTTGTTATATGTCCATGGCCTTTGGTATATTTTCCTCTGCTGGACAACAAACATTGTCTTATATCTTGATCTGTTGATCTTCAGTAAATACTCTTGCAATCTGCTGTGGCACATCAAGGATCCACCCAATCAGCCAAGGACAGGCTTGTGCCCATCCAAGGCTGGTCTGGGTTTTATTTGTGCATCAAGCTTCATGTTCCTGCCCGTCTGCCAAACTTGCGACCCAGATTCCATTCTAAGCCTATTTGCTTGGTCCAACTGTAAACATCATTCCTGCACTGACCCAGATTACTGTCTCTACTTGCTCCAGCTTACCAGGGTCTCTTGTTTTGGCTTCATCTAGGAAACCTGATGTGTGTCCAAGCAACACTGGGGAAGAGCCAGACGGGACAGGCTGCCACTGCTGAGCTCCAGGGTGACATCTGATTCTTCTACATGTTTCCAGAGTAGTGTTCCCAGTGCCATGAAGAGCAGGCATTTAGAAGAGGGCAGGATCAAATGTCTGATGGACTCCCCACAGCAAGTCTCCAAACAGGAAGCAGTTACAGGTACGGGTAAAAGTAGAATGCAGATGGGCTGATCATGCTGTTTGCTGTTCTTCTGTCAGTATCCTGTCTTAGGGGGATGAATAAGACTGGACTAAGTGTTCAAGGAAAAGAAGAAAAAAGGTGTAGGTAGATGTAAATGAGGTAAAGGGATGCATTCTATATAGACTTGATTAGGGTATTGTCATTCCTAATAGTGGGTTCAATAGTTGGTCCCAAATGATACAACCATGTCCTAATTTCCTGGTAATTGAAAGTGTAGATCTATCTGGAAATGATACCTTTGCAGATATAATTAAGTTGAGGTGAAAGTATCCAGAATTTAAAGTACATCCTAAGCCTGACAGGAATCCTTATAAGAATAAAGGCAAAGGAAGATTTGGGATAGAGGAACACAGAGGGAAGACAAAACTCAGACCCTAGAGTTATACTAGTAAAAGGCAAAGAACACCTAGAGTAATCAGGAACACCAAGTGGCAAGGGAAGATTCTCTCTGAGATCCTTCAGAGGGACATAGCCATAAGGACACTTTTTTATTGTTGTTGTTGTATAGTCTTTTTTGGTCAAGGTGCTATACAGAGGGTAATAAGTACATTTCTTTTCTAACTTGTTACCCCTTCCCTCATTTTCCTCCTACATTCCTTCTCCCAATCCCCTAACCCCAAGTTGTACAGATCATTTCCAACGTATTGTCTTGTGCATATAACTGTTGCATTGGTTCCCCCTTGTCCATAAGGACACTTTGATTTCAGTCTTCATGTCCCAGACTGTGACAGAGTGCATTTCTGTTGTTTAAAGCCATCAAGTTTATGTGACTCTGTCATGGTAGCTCCAGAAAACCAGTGCACTTCTCCTTTGCTCATCGACCAGAGAAATTGGTGTACAATGGAATGTTTTGATCCACAAAGAAGGTGTACTTATCCTGAGGAGAAAGAAAAAGAAAAGACTGGCCCAGAACTACACAGAAATAGTTCTTGTCTTCCAAACTTGTCATCAGAGACAAAAATATCCATAGAAAGGCTTAAGTCCACCTCAAGAAAGAATCTTGCTTAAACTAGAGAAATAAAAGTGTTAGAAATAATAAGAAAACAATTTAAATATTTCATGTATAAGATGCTATTCCAAGAAATTCCACATAGGTCTATTTTCTTATCAAGATAATCTAGGCTCAGAATGATCCAGGATACCTATATGAACTGCTTAGTAATATGCCATGCCCTGTACTAAGAACTTTACAATTATTATCTCATTAATCTTCATAAAGCCCTGTGGAATAGGAATTATAATCTCTACCTCACAGATGAGAAAACTCAGGCACAGACAGATTCTTTGCTATACCTAATATTACACAGCCAGGAAATAGGGGTGCTGGGATTCAAGTCCAGGAAGTTTTGCCTGGAAGATTTTGCTCTTGATCTCTCCCCTCTCCCCCCGCCCCCCACCACAGGCTTTTGGTTGAAGAATAAGTCTGTGAATGCAGGTAGATCTGATCTCAAACCCTATGTTCATTTTGTAAGCTGCACTCAAGTAAATAAGGAATGACTCATGCTGTGAACATCAGTTCTGCTTCCATGATGGTTCCTTCCAGTCCTGGCTCTTCTGGGAGCCAGGGCTTTAAGGCTTTTCTGCCAGCAGGCCTGATCCCTCCCCTTTGCCTACAGTCATGAGTATGATATCCAATGAAGGGGGAGGCTTGGCCTCAGCTTCTGGTAGAGACTAATATTGATTTTGTTGTATTGCAAGGGAATCTCATGTACCTTCTTCCCTTGCCCCTTTCCTACATCATTCCACCCATGTTTGCTTAGTTATGTCACTAAAGTTTTTATTGTTGTCAACACATATTTGTGAAGCATCTATTGTATACTCCTTGGTGTGCCAATAAAAAGCCAGTCTCAGGCAGAAGGTGTGTGGTGTCCAAGTCAGAATGACAGGTGCTCTCACAGAAGAGTAATAGAATAGCTGCTGTCTTCAGAGTGTTGGTTATGTCCCAGCCGTTACATAATCTTCCCAACACCTGCTGCAGCTCTGGGAGAAGACAGGAGAACCATTGCTTTGGTTTGTCTATGGTATGTCCCCACAAAAACTCATGTTGAAATTTGATTCCCTGTGCAACATCCTAAGAGCTGATGGGACCTTTAAGAGCTAATTATGTCATGGCTCCACTTCATCAGCAGATGAATGTCTCCCTTAAGAGACAAAGTCAGGTCTTCTGAGAGTGGATGAGGCCCTTACCAGAAGCAAAGCGAATGCTGATACTGTGCTTTGAACTTCCTTGCCTTCAGAACTGTGGGACAAAACAATACCAATAACCATGTTTCTCCACCCAGTGTTTTCCTCAATGGAAATACTAATTTTTTATTTGTATTTTTTGTCAGTTGTGGGGCTTGAACTCAGAGCCTGGGTGCTGTCCCTGAACTCTTTTGCTCAAAGATAGCACTCTACCACTTGAGCCATAGCACCACTTCTAGTTTTCTGGTGGTTAATTGGAGATAAGAGTCTCAGAGACTTTCCTGCCCAGACTGTCTCTGAACTGTGATCCTCAGATCTCAGCCTCCTGAGTAGCTTGGATTACAGGCGTGAGCCACCAGCACTTAGATAAGAAATGCTAATATTTTTAATGGCACAACTTCCAACTGCACAATGAATTCATGAATTCAGTAATAACCATTGCTAATTGTTCCTAAAGGATAAACCACAATATCATAAACTCTGTTATTAAACTTAGAATATAAGATTATTTGGTTATCCAATATTCTGATAAGTAACTGTTGTCACTTTTCTATACCTGCTTTACCATTTTTTAATGAATCCTAAAGTAGTAAAATATATTTAACATGAAAAGTCTGACACATACAATTTAATCCTATTTTTAGTGATTCCAAAGACATGTGGCATTGAGTGATTATCTGTGCCTTATAAATATGTAGAGATAACAGTTACTAGAGAATGATAGATAAAGCCAGTTTTAATTTGGCTGTATTTATGATTATGATGTACATGAATATCCATATTTGCATACATTAATCTTATTGCATATAAATATGAGGACTGTTATATAATTGGTAATGAGAGTATAGTTGCTCATGGGTACAGTAGGGAACCCATTGATTAGAAGGGGATTAGATAGTTAGACATTTAAATGAAGATAAAACTTATATTGCATTAAATACATGATAGGGTAGATATTGAAAACTGTATATCCCTGTGTAAGTAGTGTATTGCTGAATATGTAGAACATTGGGAAAACAGAAACTCTATTTCTGCCTTTCCAGGATCAAGCACAGCTTCAGGGTAGAGCTTCTGGGCTGCTGGAGTGGGGGATGGGGTCCATCTATGGCCATTGCTTCTAGCAACTGCCCTACTGAGGTTCATTGCTCCTTTCCTCTCCAACATTTGCATCAGTTTGGAGGTAATTTCTTCCATTGTGCTAGATAAAGGGTATTTCCATCTTTTTCTTCTAGTGGTTTGCTGTTGCTTTACTAGTTTCAAAGAAACCTTTCTCACAATCAGCTTGCAAAGAGCTCCCACCAGAAGCTCTGCTTCACCTTTGGGCATCTCTTCCTAGCACAGTCCCAGGTCATGTGATTTGTGTTTGCAGATGGAAACCATGAAGCAAAATGAAGTTCAGTGGTTTTCTAGGTAACAAGGCTGACACCAACACAGTTACGTAACCCAGTTTATCTTATGGGTTTGAGGAGATTTTGTCCTCCAGTAGGAGAGAGAGTATGGTGAGCTTGCAAAAGTGATTTTTGCTATTCTTAAACTTCTCCATTGTTCCAACCCTGCTGGAGAGTCCTCTGTAGTCCAGGTGAGGAAGTGAAGGTGGAGAGTAAGACCATACAGCAGGAAGGGACCTGGCAGAATTGTAAGAGGCAGCTTAGGTCTCAGTGATGTGTTCTGCGATTAGAAGCAGGGAAGAAAGCAAAAAGCCAAAGGGAATCAAAACATTGTCCAAACAGTAATATTCAAACATCTTATGGTTTTACTTCCACATTTCTTGCAGTTTCTTCTAAGTTTTAGTAACTTCAAAGTTTAATTGATTGTAGATTGACATTATGAATCTATAAAGGATCACACAGTAAATATTTTAGGGGATGTATGTGAGGTAGTTTCTATAGTAGCTCTTTAACTCTGCTGTTGGTGTGAAAACAGCCATGGGCAGATGAATGTGTTTTATGTTTTAATAAAAGTTAATTTACAGAAGCAGGTAGCAAGCCATCCTTGCCAATCCTTGATCAAAGTTCATGCTTTATTTATCAGTATCTATCAATTTTTATTCTTTTTCTTTCTTTTTTGCGGGGGAGGTAAGGGAAGAACAGTTCTGGGATTTGAACGCAAGCCTGCTAGGTGCTCTGACAATTGAGGGACACCCCTAACTTTTTTAAAATGGCTGTTGCTTTGTTTTTTAGCTATTTTTCAGATAGGATCTTATACTTTGTTGCCAGAACTGGCCTTGAACTGATATCTTCCCAATCACTGACTCCTGAGTACCTGGAATAATAAGTATGCACCTCCATGTCAACCCTTACCACCTAATATCCTTTTTTTTTTTTTTAAATTGGCAGTGCTGGTGTTTGAACTCAGGATCTTGCACTGTCTCAATTTGCTTGCTTGCTTACAGCTGAGGCTCTTGAGCAATTCCTCTAGATTCTTGCTGGGTGTTTTAGAGATAGAGTTTCATGGACTTCCTGGGCTAACTTCAAATCATGATCTCACATCTCAGCTTCCTGAGTAGCTAGGATTACAGGCATGAGCCACTGGTGTCTGGCTCTAAATCTTAATGATATTTGCTAATTACATCATTATTGTTTGCTGGTTGAGTTTGGTAACCTTTCTTGTGTATTTGCTTCCTTTAGATCCTAGCTGTTTAGATAAGGGATATTATTAGAATCAAAGTCACATGTTAGTTGATCCAAAAGAGATTATTAGACAAATTAGTAAATAAGTGAGTGATCTCTACCCTCCTAGGACCAACTAGCAGAAAATTTACATTACCTGGGTCTAACTTCTGGGACTCAGGGGATTTTCAGGTTACTCTGAAGGTAACTCTGAACATGTGAACCAGGAGCTCAGATTGGCAAGATAAAATCTCTTCAGAGGGGGAGGAAGTCGTATGGGCCAAGCCAACACTCTATTGATGGAACATGAAAAGATGGGAAGGGTGACAAAATCTGGCACTATAAACTTGTGAAACACAGCTTACTTAAATAAAGCCTTCCATAAAACACTACCTTAATTTCTCAGTGAAAATAGAAGTATAAATTGAGGGATTGGAGGCATGGCTCAGTTGGCAGAGCACTAGCAAATAAGAAAAGCATATCAGGTACAGAGTTTGAGTCCCAATTTCAGACCTAGCTTTCCACCCCTCCCCCACCCCACTCCTTTTCTCCCCTTTATCTTTTTGGGGAGATAACTATGGGCTTTATGTTTAGTCAAACCATACCCCAAGCTCTTTTTCACTTTTGTTATTAAAAAAAATAGGGTCTTATGTTTATGTTTAGGCTTTCTTGGATGGAGAACTTCCAATTTAGGCTTCTCATGCAGGTTGGATGATTGGCATGTACCACCATGACCAACTTTTATTTGTTCGGTTTGAAGTGGAGGTCTCATGAGCATTTTGCCCAGGCCACTCTTGAATCATGATCCTCCTGATCACTGCCTCTCAACAAATTAGGAATACAGATTTATGTCAACCCAGAGATTGGCATTTTAAATTAAATGGATTTTTTTTCAGTATCAAAAGGATAAGAATGCAAAAGTTATAAAGAAAACATTCACTCTTCTGGGAAATCTCCCCATTTTCCTTCCAAACATTGCAAAGTGAGCTGATAGGCTTTGCTGAAATAGCAACCTTTACTTATTAAGGGGAATATATAATTAGAGGTTAGGAAAATTACACCAAAGAGTTTCCCTCCTGCTCCCCCCCCCTTGCTTTCAACAGTAGGAGGTGTAGCCCAGTGTGGTAAACTTGGTGAAAGGAATTATGTGGCTGGCTTTGTTCCTGCCCTCCTTCTTCAGACAGAGTCAGGAGATTGGGTAGTGGTAAGTAGCCCCACTCTCCAGCTGTTCTCATTGGCTGGCTCACAATTCACTTCATTTCCTCAGCATGACTGTGCTATGGGATTTGACAGTTGCAACATCTAATCCGCCTCTCACTTCTAGGGAGTTCCACTGTACCTCCCTTAGCTTGGTGTTAACATCTAACCATAAGTTTAATTACTAGTCTACTCCAGTGAGCCAGGGAGACAGTCTCCCACACCATGACTCCTTCAGCAATGAATGAACAACCCAGTTCTTTATGGCTAGCTCCCCAAACAAGTGTCAAATCCCCAAGCATGAGTAAAACACTACGTGTATCATACAACACAATCCGGGCCTGGCCCCAGTCCTTATGCAATATTCTACACTCACCCGAAGCTGAGTAAAACTTTCTCTGGAACTTTCTGACTCATCAGAGCCTCTTCTTAATATCCGTAGACAATCAGGGGTTCTGTTTGGCTGTACTTGTGGAAGAGGCAGCATCAGAGTTGCTTAGCAGCAGAAAGTAGTTTATTACAAACAGCTTTCTGTAAAGAAGGCACTCCTTGTTTTCCTAACAATTCATGTCTTCTGATTGATTGACTTGTTAACTGAGTTACACAGACTTTTTCCTTATACTCATGGGAGGAACAAGGGTACAAAGTGACAGGAAAATACTTGGTGTTAAAGAGTGGATGAGACATCTTTTTAAGCAACTGGGGGATCATGTTTCTGCTGTCCAGGGTTCTGTGATTAGAAAATGGGAGGCTCAGCTGTGCGTTTGTGCTTATAATCCTAGCTGCTCAGGAAGCCAGGATCCAGAGGGTATTAGTTTGAAGCTATCCTGGGCAGAATAGTCTATGAGATTTTTGTCTCTAAAACAATCAGCACTAAGCAGGACTGGAATCACAGCTCAAGTGATAGAGTACCAACTGTGAGCAAGCAAACTGAGCAATCACAGGGCTCTGAGTTCAAACCCAATACTACAAGAAGGAAAAAAGAAGGAAGGAAGGAAGGAAGGAAGGAAGGAAGGAAAGAAAGAAAGAAAGAAAGAAAGAAAGAAAGAAAGAAAGAAAGAAAGAAAGAAAGAAAGAAAGAAAGAAAGAAAGAAAGAAAGGAAGGAAGGAAGGAAGGAAGAAAGCAAGCAAGCAAGAAAGAAAGAAAAAAAGAAAAAAAGAGAGAGGAAGGAAGGAAGGAAGGAAGGAAGGAAGGGAGGGAGGGAGGGAGGGAGGGAGGGAGAAAGGAAGGAAAGAAAGAAAGGAAGAAAGAGACAGAGGAAGGGAGAGAGGGAAAGAAGAAGGAAAGGAAAGGAAGAAAGAAAAAGAAAGAAAGAAAGAAAGAAAGAAAGAAAGAAAGAAAGAAAGAAAGAAAGAAAGAAAGAAAAAGAAAAGAAAGAAAGAAAAGAAAAGAAAGAAAGAAAGAAAAAGAAAGAAAGAAAAAGAAAGAAAGAAAGAAAGAAAAGAAAGAAAGAAAGAAAGAAAGAAAGAAAGAAAGAAAGAAAGAAAGAAAGAAAGAAAGAAAGAAAGAAAGAAAGAAAAAGAGATAGGCTTTGCTTGGCTTGGCTGTGTGTCATTTGTCCTCCTGTCAGGTTTCGTGATGGTCACCCAATAGGATGAGAGAGTAGCCCAGGGAAAATATCGGAACATGTGTCAGGCTGGGGATACAGGACAATCGACTCAGGAAAAAATGTAGACTTGAGCTATTGCTCAAGGGGTCTAATCAGCTCAGGAAAGGATGCTGACTTGAGCTATTAGTGACTCGACGTATCACAGTTGCCAAATTCATTTAGTTCAACTATCTCAACTAGAAGTTATGTTACATAAGAAAAATAGCAAAGCTACCTATGTTAGAAGGGGAGCGGCAGACATTGACATTTTTAAATGATTGTTATGAGCTCATCACTCTTTCAAAGCAATTTTTACATATAAAAACTGATAGTATGAATTTAACACTGGCTATAAAGATGAGAAACTAAGGAGAGATTAAGTTAATGAATACTGTTACCTATAAGTAGCAGGGATTGTATTTAAACCCCAGCCACCAACACACCCATCCATTTCATTACCAACCAAGGCCTTACAACCCACATCACTATATCCATGGAGAATTACGGTCTATGTTGGCTTAAGCTCTTCCATTATTTAAAGAAAACTCAATTTTGTTGTGTGGTGTGGTGTGGTGTGTGTGTGTGTGTGTGTGTGTGTGTGTGTGTGTGTATGTGTGTGTGTGTGTGCACGTGTGTGCGAGCGAGCATGTGTATGTGTATGTATGTTCATACCAGGACTAGTACTCATGGCCTCATATTCTCACTTGAGTCTTCACTCACAGTTGGCACTTTACCACTTGAGCTACACCACCAGTCCAAGTTCAGCTAAATTTTCAACTGGAAATTTTGAGTTATTACATTGTTGTCAATATCTTTAATTTTTTTAAAAGTCACTTGAGGTCAACAATTGCATCTGTTGCATTTAATGATTAAATCACTGCTTAATGTGGCTTTTCTGCTCTTTAGCTCACCTAGGTACTAGAAGATCCTCCCCTCAGGTTTTCCCACTTTATTCATGGATATTTTTTTTTCCATTAAAGACAAATCACACCATTTCATTCATCCATTCATTGCAGTTTTTTTCCTGATCCCCAAGCTCACATAGCAATTTGGTACTATTTTGATCTCAATCATGATTTGTTGTTACTTGCTTGCATGACCAATTTGACTCAGCCTTTCTGCATTGAAAGTCTTGTGTCCCAGGAACAAACCAAGTTTGAGTCTAAACAAACCAGGATGGGTGTTACCTATGGCTTAGCACAGGTAGGGTTTACCTAGCACAGGTAAAATGAAAGGCCCTTCTTCATCTGGGTTGTTCATGTTGAAACGAGAGAGGTAAGATACCCTTGGCTTCATGTGGGTAGGTATGTGTGGTGGTAAGAACAGGGAATTATCTCCAGGAGTAAATGTAAGGTCATTTCCTGAAAGGAAGCAGAACGACTATAAGAGGACTGTCCATTCAAAGAATCCTAGTTCCCTTCCTGACACATTCCTCTAAAACAACTGGATAACCTACATTAGGTGTGTAAATCTTTGCGTGAATATAATGTCATTTTTGGCCATGAAAATGAATACAACTATAAAGTGAAGTATAGATAGATAGATAGATAGATAGATAGATAGATAGATAGATAGATAGATAGATTTCAGAACTAAAAGGCAAATTCTAAAGTTATAAACTACTGAATTGAGGCTTTCTGATCCCTTTGGAATTCCCATTCCTATAACCACCCTTCTTTAATAGCCATTTGCCCTCAATTATCTACGATTCCCCTATTCCCCACATCTTAAATAAAATTCCTAGCTCAAGTGATATTCACTCAGATATGGGGAAATGTGGAAGGAGGGAAGCAAAGAGGGTCAATTATCTATCTATCTATCTATCTATCTATCTATCTATCTATCTATCTATCTATCTATCTATCTATCTATCTACCTCCCTACCTAGATAACTATATATCATCTGCCAATTGATTGTTTAACCATTAAATCAATTTATATACAAATATCTAGAAATATGAGGGCATTGGCTTATATAATGATGGAGGCTGAGAAGTCCCACAGTGTATTGTCTGAAAGCTGGTGAACCAAGGAAATAATGCCATAATTTAAGCCGAAAACAAGAGTTGAGAAGCTAAGGGTAGGGGTGGGGCAGTGGTTGGTATAAACCCTAGAGTCTAAAGGCCTTAATACTGGAGTGATGATGTCCAGTAGAAGGTGAAGTTCCAGTTTCAGAATTTGGATTGAGCTATGAAGCTCAAAGACCCACTGGAGAAGGTACAAGGCCAAGCTATAAGAAGAATTAAGGACAGGTGAGCGAAAATTGACAAGTAGACACATGAATAATCTTCTTGCCTCTGTGCCTGCATGTGCAAAAAGAAGGGATGAACCCAAAGGTTCTTTGTACATTCTCAAATTCTAGTTCTTTTTGAGGGAGAATCATTTCTAGAAATAGCATTGATAATCTTAGAAGTATTGATATTCAGAGCTAAGTAACTGGCTAGAAGTCTCCACAAAAAAATTAGGATTATATCTAACATAAAATAAAACCTATAGAACTGAGAACCAGGCATCATGAAGATTTTTGACATCTGAAGCAAAATTCTCACTGCATGCCTTTATAATTTATAAAACATTGTTACATAGAACAACAGCTTGCAGATTAAGAGGTTTGTTTCCCCCTTGGTACTGACATAATCTTGAAGGACAGGAAGTGTGTCTTCCATTCTCCTTGTTTTATGGACAAGGGAACTGAGTGTTGAAGCAGTTAAGATCACAGAAGTGAGTCTTGGACTTTACTTTCAAAATCTCCCTGTAGGGGCTGGGAAGGTGGCTCAGTGGTAGAGCGCTTGCCTTGCATGCATGAGGCCCTGGGTTCGATTCCTCAGCACCACATAAGCAAAAAGAAAAAAGCTGGAAGTGGCACTGTGACTCAAGTGGTAGAGCACTAGCCTTGAGCTGAAGAGCTGAGGGACAGCGCCCAGGCCCAGATTTCAGGCCCCACTACCAGACCCCCCTCCCCCCAAAAAAATCTCCCTGTAACTTCTCTTTGAAGGCCCTCACAGAGCAGCCACGCCCAAAGTAGAAGGAAGTCTTGGGTGGGGAGCATTAGGGAACCCATGGAGTATAGTGCATCCTCACCAGGTTGGAGCAGAGGCCTACAGTTGTATTCCCTGTTTGCCTTCTCTGGGGAAGGCTTTCTTAGCTACACCAAGGAGTTATCACTGCATTTGGAAGTGGCTTGATCATGTTGACTCCACTG
Organism: Dipodomys merriami; assembly: GCF_024711535.1. NCBI lineage: Eukaryota > Metazoa > Chordata > Mammalia > Rodentia > Heteromyidae > Dipodomys > Dipodomys merriami. Next base: position 364,498 of record NW_027206254.1, read on the forward strand.
GGTTGTATACTAAATCAAGTCTCTTCCTAAAAAGTTCCAACACCAGGCTTTGGTGCAGTGGGAGGCTATGGATGGGAATAAACAAGAAATCTAGAAGAACTCATTTCTCTCAAGTATTAGATGAAGCTGGATGCTATTGTTTTATTATTATTATTATTGTTTTGTTGCTGTTATTTAGTGGTATTTGTCCCCTACACATTATTAATTCCAAAAATAAACCTGCAATATATTCTTGTACATTTGAGTTTAATTATCTTTTCATGGACACAAATGTAGTTTTATGGTTTTTGGCCTGCACAGGCCAGACAAGGATGCTTGAATACAGACTTTTAAATGCAGGCCAATTTCTCAGATGTATTTAATGTTGTAGCCAAAAGGATCTGGCTCTAAAATGATTTTGACATGCTATCCGTGACCACTCTTTGATCCCTAGGGAACATATGGGATTCCACAGGAGCAACTGTTCCTAGGAGTCACAATGTCTCCTCTGTCCTCATTAGGAACCTAATAGGTTTCAAAATGATCATACTGGCAGTATTCTAAGGGCTGTTTAGCATCACTTCAACCTTTCGTGATTGTTTAATACCTTGGAGGGCTGATGGCTGGACTGAGTCTTCTATACCATGGCCCATTCTTGATATATGTCTCCTGTTGAGCGTCTGTGGAACACCATGGGCTCCACTTCTTGTGTGTCCCATCCACAAGACTAAGATCAAAAGATCATATGCTCTTTTGTCCTGTACTATTTCTGTTTAGCAACACCTTATTATTAGAAGTGTCCAGAAAGGGGCTAGGAAGGTGGCTCAGTGGTAGAGTGCTTACCTTGCATGCATGAGGCCCTGGGTTCAATTCCTCAGCACCACATAAGCAAAAAGCAAAAAGCTAGAAGTGGCACTGTGGCTCATGTGGTAGAGCTTTAGCCATGAGCTGAAGAGCTGAGGGACAGCGCCCAGGCCCAGAATTCAGGCTCCACAACCGGATCCCCCCCTAAAAAAAAGAAGTGTCTAGAAAAGAAGAGAAGGGTCAGGATCACTAACAATTGTTACCAAAAGCATATCCAATGTCCTTTGCTCTCCACATTGGGATTGTCAGCCCACACATTCTGGGAAATAAGAATCTGTATTCTTGAATCTGTATTCTTAGCTGCAGATTCAGATTTAAGAATCCAACCCAGATGACATAATCTTTTTAGTACATATCATAATAAAGAGAAAAAAGAATCTGTCTCTTTGGAGTCTGGAGCTCATTCCATTTGAGGTGGCAAGTTGGGACACTATATAATGGGATGCAACAGCATCCATCCATCCATCCATCCATCCATCCATCCATCCATCCATCCATTCACACATCCATTCTTCCCTCCAGTTTTCTTCCTTCATGTAGTTCTTGAGAGCTAGCTGCATGCTGTATGCTAAGATGACTACTGGGCATCCAATGGTGAACATGGTGTTAAGGAGAAGAACATGTTTACTGGACTATTCTTTGGTGTAGTTATTTCATTCTTTAAGGTTTAACAGAGCAACTCTAGAAATTTCAGCTGTGTTGGCCTAGGTAGGTAGTTATGTCCAAGAGCCTGTGGGTGTTCAAGGGCTTCATTGAAGTTTGGGAAGCTCTAGCTCTTCTGCTCCTTGGGGACGGCCTTTGGTTGGTGTTAAATGAGGAGCAAAGTCTACTGTCAGCCTTCTCCAGGGTACTACGCCTGGGAGGGGCTCAGGGATGGGGCCTCCTGAATGCAGTGATGTCCTTCACTCCAGACACAAAAATTTCACCATGGAGGATGAGCTGAGCTGTGAGCATGTTGCTAGGCAGTGGCTATTTATTTTTATAAATGAGCCTGATGCTTAATTTAGAATTCTGCTTTTGCTTTTTTTTTCTTTCTTCTTTCCAGCATCATCTGTCTGTCTGGCACCATCAAAGAATTACATTTTCTGACCCAACAAGAGCTGGTGGGTGGATGGGGGTAGAAAAGAGGTTGGGGAAAGGATGGATGCTAGCCAGGTTGCCTTATGGGGAGGTGAAAACATGTGGTCATGCCATTAACGTCCTGCTTGGCTTCTGTGTGCTTCATCTGTGACACCTACAGAGCCCCTGCTTGGAACAGCAGGACAAAAAGCAGTCCTGGTGTGTGTGCGTCTTCTGATGAGCCATGCACAAAATATAGCAGAACAGAAGGCAAAGCCACACAAAAGAGAACTGAAGTCAGGTGCCCCAGGCAGGTGACATCTCTACTTTCTATTCATCAGGGGCAGTTATTTTAATAGAGCTACTTTACTGCAGCTACTTAGACATGTAGATATTTTGATTTGGCCCCCAAACTTAGCTGAGGATCTTCAGCCATGAAACCGTGAGTGATGACTCACACCTATAATCCTAGCTATTTGGGAGGCTGAGATTGGCAGGATTATAATCTGGGCAGCTCATAAGACCCCTTCCCCACAAAGAGTTAAAGCACATGGTGGCATGTGCCTTTTATATTAGTTATAATAGGAAGTCTAATATAGGCAGATTGTGCCTAGGTGTATGCATGTCCAGGCAGAAAGTGTGACCCTATCTCATGATCTCAAAAGAGCCATTAAATAAATGGAATTGGAGGCATGACTCAGTAAGCATGATGTTGAATTCAACCCCAGTACCCCAGAATATATATATATATATATATATATATAATATATAATGTGTATATATATACACATATATATGTGTGTATGCATATATATATTAGACATTTAATATCCCATCAAAAGCCTCATATATAGGCATCAAAAATGAGGAAACAAGGATAGAGAGTCACTTAATGAGGTAATCATCAGAATTGGGAGCAGTCAGGAGTACAAGAGCTTTGGGGACCTCTAAAGTAAAAAATAAGAGGGAAGTCAATCAAATTTATCAACTGGGCAAGAGTCAGTGATGGAATGAGAGATGTGAAATTGGTTATACCAACACAGTATTTCTTTAAGCTCACCTGGCTTGAGTCTGCTGTATCCAAACCGCTGCATGACATTTAGGGGCAAGAAAACAAATTCAGAATCTAGAGCAGCTCAGTTTGGCTCTCCATTGACCCACAGTAGTGTCTGACTCATTCATGACTATATATTTTGCTCTAGGGCTTGTTGTGCCTCAGTTTCCTGATAAAATCCAGATGCCGCTGCTCCCCACCTTTTATTCTTCCTCCAAGTGACATGATGAAGAATGAGCCAGTAGCTCGTAAACTGCTCCGGGCCACCTGGAGAAAGGTGCTTGCATCAATGGTGGGTGTGATAACAGATGAGTCCCTCCATGAGTCAAGGATTTTGGAGTGGAGCAAGTGTGGCTGTGCCAGCCTGGTGACTCATGTGGACATACAAAGTGGTGCCCTCGGCTGGGGCTGATGATGTGTGTGAGGACCTTGTTCCAGCAACATCAGAAAAGTGAGTGTTGGTTTTACAACTGTTCTAGAGTGAGGCGCATGCGCTGGGGGGATGAGACTGGAAACATGGAAAGAGACCCATCACTTCAGTCTGTCCTGTGAGAGCCTCACTGTACTGAGTGGCCACAGAATGTTTGTACTGCATCTACTCAACTGCACCCCTTTGCCAGTGAAGAAACCTAGCAACACTCTGCTGCCATTTCTCAGACTTGCCAAAGTACCCTGGAGGCGGTTTCGGTGTAATTAAAGGTAGAAGGGAAAACATATTCTCTCTACCAGTTTTCACAATGATCTAGTGGATTGTTCTTAAGAGGGGAGCTTTTGCCTTGCAAGAGGAAGCCATGCTGATTTGGATGTGGTATTCTTCTAATATTCATGCAAAGAAGCAGTAGGCCTGGGGCCTTAGCTTAAGGTCAAGGCCCATCCTGGGGCCACCAGACAGCCGGACATAGACCTTCCTTTAAGCCCTCAGAGTGCAGGCACAGACCACATGACCTAGACTACTTCTGACTTTGCTTGTGCCAATTTTAAGAGCCTAAAAGCCATCTTTGTGTCTGCCACGCATCCCTTTCTAAGCGCCAACTACTAAGCACCAAGAACAACTCAGTTCCAGCAAAAGGCTAGTGTTTGGATTGAGCGAGAGGCCTTTGGCTCAAAGGGAGGCCCTGGCCAGTGGCAACAGCTTCTCACCCTTAGTGGCCTTTGAATTTACCTGGGAATTTGCTTTGGGAACCATTTAGCATCCTCCTGGAACTGCCACCTACTCCACACTTCTGTCCCAGAGAATCACTCTGCTTCCTTTGTGTCTAACTGGATGAGGATGGTGGCATTTCATTCTGAGCCAGGGTAGAAATACACAGCAACCCTCCTCCACCATTGCTCCCCGAAGACCTTGGCTGGGCCCCCAGAGGACATCATAGTGAGTGTTGTCGCCGTTATGATGGATAGACTTGAGTATCTTCCACAATATCTCATTGTGCTGTGCCATCAACTCTGAGTCTTCTTTCAGAATGAGTATTTGTTTTTTTCAACTCTTCTGTGTAGAGTTTACCCTTCAGCTCTCCAAAGTAACCATCAGCCCACATAGCTACAGTATACTGGGGAGGAAGGGACCAGCCAGAGCTTGCTTCTCTGTTGACATCACATAGGGCTTAATGACACATAGTTGGTGCCCTCAATAGTCTCTACTAATATGTGGGGTAAGGTGCATTTCCTCACTCACCACCACTTTGGTTTGTGATTCAGCAATGTATTGCTTAACAAAGAGCAAAGGAAGAGGCTAGGGGAGACAGCACGCCCCAGGCAGCAAGCCAGCCTGTTCCAGGTGAGAGAGGACTCCCTGTGTGTCTCCAGGAGTGGCCTTGTATCTGCTGGACCAAAGGCCAGCCTGTGTCTCAGAGTAAGATGATGGATGCGCTATAACACTTCTTCCAAATACTGGCAGGGACCAGGGAGGGTACGAACCTGTGGTCAGAGGAAAGGAGTTTGAGGGATGAGCCAAAAGGACCTCTGTTTTATGGCCACAAACCGCTATAGTTAGACCAAGGCTGAGCAGGATAAGGTTTTCCAAGGGACGTTGTTTATGGTGGATCTGCTTTCTGTGTATTAATTGGCTCCTCTAAGTCTTCCTACAACTTGGAGGTAAATAGGGCAGATGTTATAAAAATCAATGGGGAAGGTTTAGTTCCAGAAAGTTTAGTGTTTTGGGTGTCAGCTAAGTAACTTATTGGTGGGCTTGAGACGAAAAAAAAATCACCAAACCCTCAGCTCTTGGCATCTCTTCCAGTGTTTTCCATTACCCTACATAACGCTTTTTTTTTTTTTTTTTTTTTACCCTACATTACTCTTAAGCCCAACAGCCAGCACAAGCCCAAGCTGGGTGGAGTTACAAAAGAACCGTTGCATATTTCCACTTGGCTGGGCTATTTCCACTTGCTTGTACACCAATGAAGGCAAGTCTGAGTAGCTCAGCAGGGCAGAAACTGCTTGGAAGCCCATTGTTTGTGAGGTCGCAAATGAAGGGGTGGTAGGACAGGATTTGAGTGTGTACACTTACACTTGACATACGAATTGGGGGTCAGGAGTTGTGGTTGCCTTAATGCCTATCACAGATGGACAGAGCAGGTCTCCTGGGAGGTCATCTACAGCTTTAAGGACACATCATGTCTTCTTTTGTGGTGTGTGTGTGTGTGTGTGTGTGTGTGTGTGTGTGTGTGTGTGTGTGTGTGTGTGTGTGTGTGTGTGTGTGTGTGTGTGTGTGTGTGCATGCACGCCAGTCCTAGGGCTTGAACTCAGGACCCCAGCAATGTCCCTGAGCTGGTTTTTGCTCAAGGCTACCTAGCAGTCTACTACTTGAGCCATTCCTCCACTACTGGCTTTTTGGTGGTTTATTGAACATGAGAGTCTCATGGACTTTCCTGCCTGGACTGGCTTTGAATGGTGATCTTTAGGATCTCATCCTCCTGAGTAAGCCAGGCTTGCAGACAAAAGCCATTGGTGCCTAGCCATACCTTGGCTTCTTATCTCAAACTTCTACATTTCAGTCTAGTGATTCTCTCTGCCAACAGGCATTTCTTGAGCCTTTGCAAGGAAGAAGGCAGGAGGCAACCCAGTTAAAGGGGCAGAAGCAACTCTTAACCACTGAGGGAAGAAGTTCATGAAAATGATTTCACCTTTCCTGCCTATCAGTAAGACACCAGGTATACTGGACTAAGTCATCTAACATGTATCCAGCTTCTCATCTTAGGAATCAAAGCGAAGGCAAATGGTCCAGTTTCTGCCTCTGGAAGTACCTTTTATAAAATGGGTTTTTAATATAGTCAGGTTCCTGCTCAGACTGACAGAATGTCTTTCCAGGTCGAGCACTGCCCACATTGGTCAGGAAAACAATGGGCCTGGTAGAAACCACTTAACATTTTTCAGGTGGGAAGAATCTCACCTCTTGAAGAGCAACCTGGGTAAGGAATAGAGGTTGAGAAACTAGCATCTTTATCAATAATGCCAAGATCAAAGCCAGCTTGGATCTTTCACGCCAGCTGCTGAGTGGGCATAGATTGAGCCCTGACTTTGAGAGCTCACTTGCATCAGGCCTGTCTCCCAATGTCTGTTGGTGCAGCCACAGCACAGGACTGAGGAGGTAGCGCTCCTGAATGCTGCGCTCCTCTCAGTTCTCCTGGGTCTCAGCCGCCTGCAGATTGGACTCACCACAGGCAGACACATGAAAGCAAACGTGCGCTTCTAACATTTCATAACCCACCTCCCACAAACCAGAAGGCACCCTTCCCCTCGCCTTCTTCCCTGCCTTGTTCTTGACATTTTTAACGTGGTGCGTATACAGCCGACTTTGCTTTTACATTTCTGACACCTCCCACTTGAATTGGCTCTTAGTCCCTCTGGGCCTGAGATTCTCAGTCACGTGTGCTGCCCAGAGAATAAGTCAGTTCCCTCTCCAGCCAGGCCTCACTCCTGCTTTCACGGTTAGCCTGCTGTTGCTTTTTCCTCTTCTGCTCCAATAAATCAATGTCAGTCAGGATTCTCTGCCTGCTGGGCATGACTCGGGGAGACTGAGGAAGGGTAAAAAGCCAACACTGCCTTTCTACTTCCAGTCCCTGGTTTTTGCCTCAGTATAGAAGAAACCCCAGTAGGAGTCCAGGCCTTTTATGAGACCTGCATGAATCAGAGTGTATGACTGGTTTTCTCTGCTCAAACCAGAAAAGACAAGGGTGTCTCTGTGCAGGGTTCTTTCTTGCTCCTGGCTGGTTCAGCAATCTTATCCCATAGGGTCTGGTGTGGGATGGAGAGTCGCCAGCTTGAAGAGCACAGAGGCTGGGCCAATTCTGTCTCTCCAATTCTGCTCCTCCACTCCCTGCTACACTCTGTATGTGGGAGTTGGTCTAGGCAGGGAGCAGAGAGGAAGCAAAGCCTTCTAGAGCCAGGTGGCAGCCGTTGAGCAGTGTCCAATGCTGTGTTTGTAAAGGAGGGCAAAGTCAATAGAAAGAGGGCAAGGGGAAAGGGAGGGAGAGATAGCAAATGGAGCGAGGGAAAAGGGGACAGAGGAAAATGCATGCAGAGAGGAGAAGTTACAGAGAGAAATGGCTGAGTGCCACCTGCAACTCTGAGAGGCACTGACTCTATTCACCACCCACCCCTGCTATGAATTGGTATCAGGGGCTGGTAAATGTATTTTATAGGATCCAATGAAGACACACAGCTATGCTTTTGTCCTCTTGAATAGAAACAAGCACGACCTACTTACTGTATCAGGAGAGATCGTGACCAAAGGGTTTTTTATAACAAATAGATCATTCGTGTAAATATGAGATGGCATTTTCCTCCTATTCACCCTAAGATTCCAATACACATTACTAGCATGACCTCCAAGAGTAGCTTTCTGAGGCTAGTTTAGCAGCTTCTTAAGGAAGTCAACTGTGGCAGTTGGGTTGAACATCACAGCAGACAAGTAGTAGGTGCTCAATAAATGTCTGAAACTGAATAAGTGAATGAATATGAGACAGATATAAAGAAAGACATTTTAATACAAAAACACTAACAATGACTTTAAAATGTTATGCTGGGCCAGGTGCAGGTGGCTCAAGCCTTTAATCCTAGCTACTCAAGAGGCTGAGATCTGAGGATCATGGTTGAAAGCCAGCCCGGTCAGGAAAATCTGTGAGACTCTTATCTCCAATTAACCACCAGAAAACTAGAAGTGGTCCTGTAGATCGAAGTAGTATTGAGCTAGCATTGAGCGAAAGAGCTCAGGGACAATGCCCAGGCCATGAGTTCAAACCCCAAGACTGAAAAAAAAGGGCCAGTATAGAGGATTGAGTTTTATGGACTTGTCTATAATTCAGGGCAAAACCTTCCTGGCCGGCTGGCTGGCTGGCTGGATACATGCATGCATGCATACGTGCACAGATGTGTAAGTGGATAGATGGATGGCTAGATAGATGTGTGGGTAGGTGGATAGGTGGATGGATGTTCAGAATCCTACAAAAGCCTTTGAGCCTCATTGTTCTCTAAGAAGATGAAATTTATCTATTTATTTTACATTAATTTTACCTTACGTATCCTGTCTTAAAAAATCTCTCACAGGTGCAGAACTCAGAAGAAATTCAGCCTAAAGAGACAAGCTTGAAGCACCCCAAGAGCATAGGGAGAATGCCAATCAGCACTGAGTGGGAAGCTGGGCCATCAGAGGCTGGAGGACAGGGAGGAGTTGGGGTGGGGGGTGGGAAGGCTCTGCACACCCTCAGGCCTCGCCCTGCAGTGTATGCCAAAGCAGGTTCTCCTGCTGGATCTGTGCACACTGCTACTGCAGAATGCCCAGGGAGCAGAAAGGTTTGATAAAGCTTAAACCAGAGGAGATAAAAGGCAATTATGTCTCTTGCATCCTGGGTTCCTGTTACCCTGTGGCTCCCTGTGTCATTTTCGTGTTTCTCTCACAGGGGCTTAGAGAGAGAAAAACAGCCACTCAACATCTAATAAATTATCAGATAGGTCACCGCTTCTGCTGACCTCATTCTGACACTTCTCCCTTCCTGACTGCAGACAGTAATTGTCCTGTAATTGTGCAGACATCTTGCTTAGGGAGCTACTGCCACAACGAAAAGCTGTCTTGTGTTATTGTTTGTTCTGAATGCTGATTTGAGTGGAATTATCCCTTAGTTGTATGCATGACTACCGTATGCAGAGCAGCGTCCTCCCATAGTCTACCCCCACAAGGAGGCCAGAGTCTTTGGAGGCCTGGGAAGGGGCATCACAGCAGGTTCTTTGCTTCTTTCTTGGACTGAGGGTTGCACTGGGGTGGTCAATAGCCAGTCCCTCTCCAAAACAGAGCCAGAGACAGTGGTCCTCAGGCATGGATCTTTGAGCTACCTACCAGCAGGTGACTGTGGATGGAGGTGACTGCAGGAGGGGGTCCATCACTGTACAGTGGATTTCCCTGGGATCCAGATCAACCTTCACCCTAGGCGCTATTATCTCTTCTTCCAACACATAGACCTGAATGTTAGGTAAGTCATCATAGGTCCTCAACATACTTGAATGGTACTTATTGCATATCCTGTATTCATTGTTTAGTGCTAAATGCTACATGGTCTATGAGAAAACCATATAGCATGTGGGCTGATTTGATGTGCAAGGCACATATGTAGGTAGTATTATGAGGCAGTGGTATAGAACTTACTAATGAATATAGATTAATTTAGATAACATAATATGGAGAACAAGGTAGAACAATATTTTAGAGTGAGTGGGAGGCCAGGATGGATATAAAAGTCTCAACAGATTGCTTGTTTTAGTTAACTGTTTATTACTAAATGACAAGTGCCAAACCAAGCACTAATATATAATAATAAAAAAAAAGAACAAGTCATGGTGTTGAAGTGATGGTGAGAACTGAAGTCTGAGCATTCAGCAAATAGAATGCAATGCTTCTGTAGAATAGTATTGAGAAAATTGAATAACTCATCCTGAGGAGATAGTGCCAGGCTTGAACTGCCTGGAAGGGCTGATGAACTTTGTAACATTTTGGGGAGCCATTTAGGTCTAAAACTGGAAGGGCATTGAGCAGTTAAAAGGGTATTAAATAATTCTTTTTGATAAGTATACATATGGAAGAAGACATAGTAAGAGGAGATGACTGCAAAGAGGGTAGGTTTTCTTCTGGAAGGTTCTGCATGTGTTCTGAATGATGTAGGCTTTATTTCTTGCTTCTCTTTCTTCAGTGCCTTTTAGTTTGTATATTGAAATTTTTTTAATTTTTTCATATTTGTTCTTTGTCTGTTGGACTCTGAGTTCCGTCTTCTCTCATATATCAGATTGTGCAGCCTTTTTTGTTTGTTTGCTTGTTTCTGTGGTTGGAGATGCAGGGTGCCAGGTTAACTTCCATCAGTGGAAGGGTCTTATCACAGGCTACACTCAACCCAAAGTCCCTCCTTTATGAGCTCCACTGATGCTTTCTCTCTGCAAGTTTAGATTCTCACCTGAAGTTGGAGTGATTTGTCTGGAGACTTGGATCTCTCTACTTTCTCCATAAGGGTATTAATAATCCAGAGGTTGAGGGTCAGGCTGCCCATGAGCCAGATTTACTAAATATCTGTATCTCCACATCATGTCATGTTCTAGGTTCTATCTGAGTCTAGATTCTAAGTGTCAGCACAAGTCCATTTTGCCCCACCCACTGCTAACAAAATTTGCATAGGACAATCTGCCTACATGCTGTTGTGAAAATGAATCTCTCAAAATGCTTGTAAAGCATGACATGCATCTGTCTTCTAAGCTCCCAGCAACCTATGGATGGACTAAAACAAGAGAAGGGCTTTTCTCTGGAATGTTTTCCGTGTAATAAATCTCCAGCCACTCTGACAAAGTTGCCACTCCCTGGGAGATTGTAAATGCATTTGCTCTGAGCAAACATATTTACATTTCCTTAAGCCTGTTTTCCATTTCTCAAAGATAATGAAACATATTCTGGAGAAAGATAGGTTGATTCAGCACCTCCCACAGATGTAATTCTGTGTTAAGTATCATCCTGGAGACTTGATAGTCACAGAAACCAAGACTTAACCTCTGACCTTAAGGGACTTATCTTCTACTGGGGATGCATCAAGTTCGATTTAGTGCCTTTAGAAGCCCTAGCCTGAGAAAAGTATTGTCCTTTCCACACATACACAGACCACAATGAAGAACATAGAACCAATCTGTATGTAAAAGTTACAAACCCTCCAATTTCAAAATTCTGGATATGTTTATTGAATTGAAGATGACCTTTTTTTCATCTTTTACTGCCCTTGTTTTGTTGATACTTTAAGTATGGGCTTTGTCTATCTTCAGAGATACCACAAAGGAGGACAGTATAAACTGAGAGCCTTGTGTCATTCAGGGTCCCCCAGAGAAACAGAATCAGGAGGAGGTATCTAAGTCAGTGTCTATATTTATAGATAGATTATATTTATATTTGTATCTATATCTGTCCTTACATAGATAGATATAGCTATATTTATATCCATTTTACATAGATACATACATATACATATATAGACTGAAGTTTCAAGAGACACAGACACTAACACAGATTTATTTCAAGAACTGGTGTAAGTGATGGTGAATTGTGCGGGTGGCTGTAGATCTGAAATGAGAAGTCAGGCTGGCAGGCTGGCAACTCACAGGCCAGAGCTGAAGTTTTACAGCAGAGGTAGAATTTCTTCTCCCTCAGAGGAACCTAGATTCTGCTTCTAAGGCTTTTCACTGATTGCATGGGGTCCACCAAAATTATTGAGAATAATCTTGCTTAAAGTCAAATCATATCTTCACAGTAATGCTTAGATTAGTATTTGATTAGAAAACCAGCCATAGCCTAGTCAAGTTGACACATAAAACTTACCATCCCAACCCCTAATAAAGATGTAGATAGTCAGAAGTAAGAATCTTAGGATGATATTGTTGGAAAGGAATATAAAGATCACCAAGTTCAATGTCCTGTATCCAATGGGCCTGCAGTAGCTTGGGCTATCCAAGTACAAAGAGCTATTTTCCCCAGCCCAATGGCTTGTTCTGGGTGAGTGATTCAAAAAGATTTTCATAGCAGAAGGGGGTCTGGATTCTGTTTTGATCAAGGCTGGATGAATCAGAATCTACATAAAAGGTGTCTAAGCAATGTTTTTTTAATTGGATTCCATGGATAGTAGCTCTCAGCATAAGGCTGAGTCCTTTTTTGGGGGGTCTGGTCGTGGGGCCTGAAATGGGCCTGGGTGCTGTCCTTCAGCTCTTCAGCTCAAGCCTAGCGCTCTACCACTTGAGCCACAGTGCCACTTCCAGCTTTTTTCTTTTTGCTTATGTGGTGGTAAGGAATCGAACCCAGGGCCTCAGGCATGCAAGGCAAGCACTCTACCACTAAGCCACCTTCCCAACCCCGGCTGAGTCCTTTTTATTGAGCACCAGGTCAAAACCTATCTGTTGATTGGTCCTGGGTCCTAACCTAGTCATTGCATATCACAGGTGCTCAAAACCACTGGTGGAATTCAATAAATAAACAAATGCATGGGATTCAGGCCCAGCAGATTGGAATGTTGTGATTCTACCATAAGAATATAGGTGCAGAAAGGAAATATCCAAAGCAGGAAGTATGGAGTTAGTTCTGAGTTTCTTTGTCCATCCAATGTTTCAAACTAAACAAGGCATAATCGAGGGCATATATGAGCAAATACACTGCGTACCTATTTAAAATTTATCACGGGGGCCGGGAAGGTGGCTCAGTGGTAGAGTGCTTGCCTTGCATGCATGAGGTCCTGGGTTTGATTCTTTAGCACCACATAAGCAGAAAAAAAGCCAGAAGTGGCACTGTGGCCCAAGTGGTATAGAGTTCTAGCCTTGAGCTGAAGAGCTGAGGGACAGTGACCAGGCCCAGAGTTTAGGCCCCACGACCAGCAAAGTAACTACATACATACATACATTCATACATACATAAATATAAAATTTAGCACAACATGTTGCATATAGTAAGTCCTCAATGAATGGTAGCAATTGTTGCAATAAACATTCTTTTTACTATCCAACTTGAGAGATGCTGTCATACCATGCCCAGGCCACATCCCCTAGTTCTGGATGTTGAGTGCTGACAGCTCACAGCTGTCTACTCTGCCAGAGATCTTGCTGAAATTAGATTGAGTTCCCTAGAAGGTTATGGCTCCTGGCTCCAAGATAGCTCACATCTATTAACTGAGCATGTGCAGAGATGATGAGCCAACATCATTGACTGAAGGCTTCTGCCTTGTCATGTCTCTAACTAGAGGAAGAAACTCACCCTGAATCTGCAACTGCACTGGGCACATGGCCCATCCAAAACAGGACTCTGTCATCAGAGAAGTTGGGGCACTGAGGCTGTACCACATGTTACCTCACTCTGCCTGGCCAAGCCCATTCCACTAGTACAACCTGTTCTAAAAAGCAAATAATCACACTCTCAACTACTAAAGCCTGGCATTCCAAGGAAAACATTCACTCATTCTTTCATTCATTCAATCATCCATATCCAATAGATACCGACAGCAGTGCTTATGAGAGGTGCTTGGGATATGGCTATAAAGAGCTAAGATCCTATACCACCCTCGAGAAACTCATAGTTTGGAGGGAGAAAGGCATGAGTTAATAGGCAATTGCAATAGAGTTTGTGATCCACGCTGTAAAACGAAGCTGTTGAGAAAAAGAGCAGCTGCCTTTAAATCAAGATGGAAGTCAAAATGGATTGTTCTTCATTGTGCTTTATCTAAACAGAAATAGAATAGCTATCCACCCCCCCCCCCATACACAGGGTACTGCAAACCAGAGTTGTTACTTCAAAGAATCAGGTATAACAATGTACAAAGATGTGTAGGTTTAAGCACAAAGATCGTTGCCTAGTGATGAGCAGAATAGAGAGATATAAATGCAAAGACTGTGCCTGCTGTGTTATTACTGCTGCAGCTTTTCTCCCACTCCAGCACTTACTTCCTGGGAGCCCAAAGAAAAGAACAGCTGAATTCAGCGGTTGTTGGGCTCAGGACTTGGCTAGTTTAGTGGCAATCAAAATCATTTTCTCTGTCTTTTCACTCCATAGCATGGTGATGGCCCACCAAGAGGGTCAGGATTGCAACAGGCTCATGGAGCACTGCCTTATTGTTGCTTAAGCTTCCCATGCTGTCCATCTCTCCACTCCTGCAATACCCGGAGAGATTTAGGGTCTAACTATAAGTTTAGGAATGCTAATTGTTCTTTGTTCATATTAGTGGAGTTGGTGCTAATGGGAAAATAATTATTACTCTGTGCCTTTATGGATATTTTCATTGCCCTCTTGTGGTTATGTAGTCACTTGGCTATACTCTGTAATGATTTATTACAAGGGCTATTATTGTTTCCATTGTACAACTGGGAGGAGTGGGAAAAGGAGCAAGTGTTTGAGAGTGGCAGAATCTGTAAATCTCTCTCTCCTTTCCTTTCTTCCTTCCTACCTTCCTTCTTTCCTTCCTTCCTTCCTTCCTTCCTACCTTTCTTTTTCTTTTTGTACTGGTTCTGACTAAAACTCAGGACCTTGGCACTATCTTACCTTAGCTTTTGCTCAAAGCTGACACTCTACCACTTGAATCACAATTCCACTTCTAGGCTTTTGGGTGGTTAATTGGAGGTAAGAATCTCATGGACTTTTCTGCCTGAGCTGGCTTGGAACTGTGTTCCTCACATCTTAGCTAAGATTACAGGTATGAGCCACCAGCACCTAAGCAATAGTTTGTTTTTCTTGAGATTTATTTTCTCCTTGCACAGGGTTCTCTTGGGCTTCAGAAATGTAAAATGTAAAATCCTAAGTAGCAGTGGTTTAGTGATTCAAGAAACCTAAGTTCGGTTGGCAATTGTGTGTTGGAGTCTGAAAGACAAGGCATGTTCTTGTTTCCTCCACATGCCACATGCCACCTGCTACCTTGAATAGGAGGCCTTGGGGCCAATGGAAATCTCCTCACCTCCATTATGCTCCCGGGTCTACCTCCATGCACTCTTGGTACCCATCAACATCGCCTCTGAGCCTCTCTGTTTTCCTTCCTTTCAATCTGGGCTCAGTGCATGCTATCTCCCACTGTACTACTGGTAAGGTAATCACTACCTTTCATCTCAGACCAGTCCAAACCCTCAATGCTATCAGGTTTTTGGGATTTTTTTTTTTGGTTGGTTGTGGGGCTTGAACTCTGGGGCTGGGCACTGTCCCTGAGTTCTTTAGCTCAAGGCGAATGCTCGACCACATGAGCCACAATGCCACTACCAGTTTTCTGGTAGTTTATTGGAGATAAGAGTCTCACAGACTTTCTTGCCCGGGCTGGTTTTGAACCATAATCTTCAGATTGCAGCCTCTTTAGTAACTAGGATGACAAGTGTGAACCCCCAGCGCCCGGCTTGCTATCCGTTCTTGATTCAAAACTCTCCCATAACTCCCCATTGACTGCAGAAAAAACAACATAACTTCTTCTCCAGACACTTCTCCATTGAACCTTTTAAACTGAATCTCCTTACAAATCCCCTTCTCCTTCCCAATAGGTCCATGGATGTCACTTGTAACTCTTCCCCCAGGACATCAGCCACTGTAGGATAATAAATATCACACTGCCTTATCTGCTGCTTGACAAAACTTGAAGCTGCTGGTAGCTCAGGAGGTTTGCTTTTCAGTTTCCAGGACCTGGCTCCGTGTCAGGCACATGACATCAATTTAACATGTGGTGAAAAGATGAATAAAGTGGGTTTCCCCCTCATGTGCCAGGATCTTGTAAATTAATTTGATACATCAACTGCATTTTATGAGGATCACAGGCAGTGGTTTTCAATCAACATAGAGTCACAGTTTTATAATCACTGCTGCTAAGTCCAGTCCCCTTCTTTTCAATGTGCTCACATAAGATGACCCCTCCTCTTTTGTAACACTCTTCCTTCCTCTTCATATAATTCCAATTTATGTGGATGTGTATAATCCTTGAAGAAGCTCAATAAGAGCTTCCACTTACTTATCCCAATTATCATTAGAAAGCATTTTCTAGTGATATATAATACATGTTATATATTATATGTTACATATTATTGATAGGTAATTGTTACATACATAATATGTAACATTGACATATTAATAATGTATTCTATATATCATTAGGATATATATGTGTATATACATATATAGATATAGATAGATAGATGATGAGATAACTGTTTCACTAGTAAATGAAGGCAATGGCTATCTTATTTGTCACTTCCAGGCCTGTTACATCAACTATCTAATATCAAGCACACAATAAATATTCAAATTCAGGAATTGCAAAAGTCCTCAAAGCAAGACATCCTTTCAACATCTACATAACCACACAGATAAAAAGATTACATAACTACATGTCTTTCAAGAGATAGGCAGAAAGGGTGTGTGTGTTTTGGTATAAGATTTCTGGACAATACCTTGAAGCTTTGCCCATTGAGATTAAAAGAATAGGAGAGAAGAGAGAGCTTTTCAATTTTTTGAAGTCTATTTCAATTTTGGACTTTAATTTAATTGAACATGTGCTGAGCTCATGCCATGCGTCAGAAACTGTCCTCATCTCAACACTGGCTAAATGAATGTGAACATGATATGATCTCCAACTTTGAGAGGCTTGAGAAATGCTGTTTTGCAAACTTAATAAACCTATATTCACTCTAAATACAACTTGTTTCTGTAAATCATATGGTCATTTCTGCTTGGATCTGCCTAGAACTTCCTTCCTGCCTTGATCATTTAGTTAATTATTACTTAGCTTTCCCACATCAAACCTTCTCTAGCTAAAACCACACCCCTCCTTCCCTTCTTTTCTTCCTCCTTTCCTTCTCTTCACACTCCTCTTCTTCCTCTGAGTCCCTCCCTCTAAACTGCTTATTACTCATCTCACTCCTTTACCCCTGGTCATGAGCGCCTTCATGAAGCCATCATTGTATGCTGTATTTAGTATGGTTACTGGCATAGGAGATACCCATTGGTTTTGGTTGCTGTTACAACAAATGAGTAAATACATCAGTTTTTAACTAGAGGCCTTGTAGGACTTTCTAATGGATTGTTTACATATGGGATACTTGTGCTGGAAACCTAGGCCTCAGAAATTCCTTAGCTCCCTCCTACCAATAGACTAAGTTAAATACCACCCATAGACTAATTAAATGTATGTTTATTGATGTCAGGATTTGATTATGTTCAGCCATGTGAAATTACCATTTTTGTGTATGGAAAATGGTTGAATATTAACACCTACGGTTCAACCCAATGCTCAGCAAATCTGCTACTGATGGTGATGCCAAATTCAAGTGCTCCAGGCTCCAGATGACACAACTCGCTTCTTTATTTCATTCTGGATCTCCCTAGCTTATGTCTCTATAGTTTCCAAGAAGGGTCTACTAAGCCTACTGCTTTTCTCATGCTTCCTACTAGACCCTTAAATACTTGAACTGCTGGGAAGAAATAATACTTTTTGTGGTCAAGTAGAAAGATTGGCATTTATGGCCAATTAGCAAAGGCCCAGCACACAGTATATAGATAGTAAAGACTTGAATACAAAGCAGGACCACAGCTGTAATTCATGCCATAAAGATAATATACAGCAGGCTGAATAGAGGGGGTAGTAGTTACATAAAATCCCTTTTTTTTCTGCAAAGAAGGTCACACTGCTCATCCCTGGGCCTTCAGTTTGCTGTCCTGCTCTTTTCCCATGAGGCCAACACTTCAGGATCAAGCTCTTGTGAATTGCCAAATCTATAACCTATGCCAGAGGCTTTGCTCCATATCCAGAGCAAATATTATCTCTGGCTTCCAGCCTCTTGTCTCACCTCCTGCCTAGTTCTGCATTTCTCACTCAATAAATCTGACAATCAGGACTTCTCTACTGCACAATCATCTATGTTTTTCATCCATATGGAAACTGTGTTTTCTCCAGTCTCTCAAAGTATCATTTTAGGCTGTGGGGAGAGCATTTAAGAGCCCCATCACTACTCTTATTTGTCTGCCTTTCTTTGCGTTTACCCCACCCCATCCCCATCTGCCAAACTGTTCTGGTTCAAAAACAGCAGAAACACGGGAACACAGGAACACAGGACTGTCTTCCATAGGCTTTTCCTTGTGCCAACAGTCATCTTCAAATATCATGAAATTCAGTCTTTATTCAGCTCATAGTCCTCACATCCCAGGCCTATGGAGAAAGATGAAGAAATAGAAGGCAGAAAGGGAGGATCAAATTTAAGACCCTGGGTATACTTCTCAGGCAATGGTGAGGACTGCTATTGGTATAGTCTCCGCAGCTACAGACCTCCTTAGCAGGTATGCTAACCTGGATCTCAGAAGAATTGCTTCCAACTTTCTCCTCTAGGTATTACCTTTTTCCTTGCCTTGAGGAAATAGATCCCCATGCACATTTTACATGGCTTAACTTCTGTTTTAGGTCCTTGATCTTTGCTTGTCTTCTAGCTCTAACTCCCTCCCAACCTTTCTTCTTTCATATTCTGTGACACCTCTGGCATAAAGGGATCATAGCCACTGTGCTCCTTGTGACTATGAGGTAAGTGGATATTATCTTTCTCGGAAAGTCTTTAAAATTATCCTGAGGAGGTAAGACATGCATCTATTGGTAGCTGTCTGTGTGGTCAGATAAGATGACTGCAACATTCCATTTTAGCACTGTCATTCAATCACTCTCCAGTAAGTGCATGGTTCCATGGAGCCACTGAGGGAGTGACATTCCTGAGCTCTTAGCTAAAATGGAATTCCAAACATAGCATCCACAACTAGTGTTTCTAATAATCTGTGTCTATCAAGCCTTTCCTTCCTTCCTTTCTTCCTTCCTTCCTTCCTTTCTCTCTCTCTTTCTTTTTTCTTTCTTTCTTTTTTTCTTTCTTTCTTCTTTCTTTCCTCTTTCTTGTCCCTATCAGTATTGGGCTTTGGACTCTGGTTTGTGCTTGCTAGACAGGCCTTCTTAACCTTGCCCCTAATCATTGATCTTTTCTGGTTACTTTTCAGATAGGGTCTTACTCCCTGCCCAAATGTGTGCCTTGGCTTGATACACCTATGTTAGACTTCCCATGTAACTAGTATAACAGACATATTCTACGGTGCCAGCTCTTTATTGAAAAAGGTGTCTTGCAACTTTTTTGTCCAGTCTCGACTTGAATTGAGGTCCTCCCCATCTCAGGCCCCCCCCCCCCCGCAATTAGCTAGGATTATAGGCATTAGCCATGGGGGCCTAGCCCTCTAATGTGTGTGTGTGTGTGTGTGTGTGTGTGTGTGTGTGTGTGTGTATGTGTGTGTGTGTGTGTGTGTGTGTATGTATTTGTGCATGCACACACTTTTACTGAGATTTGAACTGAGGGCTGTTTGCTCTTACTTGATTTGTTTGCTCATGGTTGATACTCTATCATCTGAATCACACCTCTAGTCTGGCATTTTGCTGGTTAATTGGGGATAGAATCTTGCAAACTTTTCTGCCTAGGATGGTTTCGAATCAAAATCCTCCAAGTTTTAGTCTTCTGAGTAGCTAGGATTGCAGGCATGAGCCACCAACATGTAGTTATATTATTATTATTTAAACATTTTCATCTACAGGCTTTGGGAATTTTTTCAAAAGCAGAAGCATCTTATAGATGGCAATACAGGCATTATTACCAAAGAGAGCTCTTACACAAAACACATATTTTGCTATGGTTTATAGCACAGATATTAAATGTGTGTGGCTTTATCAGCCTAGATAGAAAGATCAGCTCTCGAACTTTTTAGCTGTCTTAATTTACCTAAGTTATTTAACCTTTCTAAACCACAGTTTTCCCATCAGTTAAATGAGCTTTACGTAATAGGATGCATTTCACACTAAATCACATTAAATCACTTGGAAGTAGCATAAAGAACCTCACTAAATGCTGTTTGAGGCAAAGGGGAAATGCAAAGGGAATGCAATGAGGAGGTGAATTTGATTAACATACACTGTATGCATCTATCAACTTATCATAATGAAACCCCCTTGTACAGTAGTACGAATGAATGCTAACTTAAAAAGTTCATGTCGGGGGCTGGGAAGGTGGCTCAGTGGTAGAGCGCTTGCCTTGCATGCATGAGGCCCTGGGTTCAATTCCTCAGCACCACATAAGCAAAAAGAAAAAAGCCGGAAGTGGTGCTGTGGCTCAAGTAGTAGAGCGATAGCCTTGAGCTGAGGGACAGCGCCCAGGCCCAGAGTTCAGGCCCCACAACCGGACCCAAAAATAAATAAATAAAATAAAAAGTTCATATCCATTTACCCACTTTTTAAAAAAATTCAAAAGTACTGCGATTACATCCTAATTTGGTACAATTTCTATCTGAATATAGGTTATTCTTAAATAGAAAATAAAAAAGGCTAACAAATGCTTGACAGAATCACCCTATGTCCTGGATAGTAGTAATAGTAGTGAAAACCATGCGTTTTTGGAGTGTCTTCCTATGTGAGAATTCACCAAATCCCTTGAATACATTCCCAGTCCCTGGAAGTTTCGGGACCTCTGAGAGTCACTAGTTGAGCAGAAAGCTTGGAAGTGCTTGGAAGATCTAACAATGTTTGCAGCTGTACACAGGTATTCATGGCCAGCGAGGACAGCAGCCCAGCCCTTAAGCAGGTTCCTCTGTTCATTTATGACTTCTTCACACCAGTTCTGCAAAGTGACTGCTATTATCTCCACCTCACAGATGAGGAAATAAACAGAACGGCGGGCATGAATTAATGCTATGGAGCAACAACTAAACATTTTGAGTCTATCTGGTGCCACTATTAAAACACTCTTAAAATCCCAGCACGTGGTTCCTGTTAGGTTTTTAAAAAGAGGTAGCCGAGTAAGAACAGCACCACACACGTGGTATTCAGGTAAGGGGTAGGTTTATTTAGTAGACCTGCTGGGCCTAGGCAAGGTTGGCACTCCACGTGGCTGGGAAAGGCCTAAGAAAGAGAGAGAGCTGGGAAAGAGAGGAAAGAGAGAAAAGAGCTTGAGAAGAGCTAGACAAGAGCAGAGAGAGAGGTAGCCGAGTAAGAACAGCAGCACTCACGTGGTATTCAGGTAAGGGGTAGGTTTATTCGGTAGACCTGCTGGGACTAGGCAAGGTTGGCACTCCACGAGGCTGGGAAAGGCCTAGGAAAGAGAGAGAGCTGGGAAAGAGAGGAAAGAGAGAGGAAAGAGCTAGAAAAGAGCAGAGAGAGCAGAGAGAGAACAGAGAGAGCTAGAAAAGAGCAGGGAGAGAGAGCCTCTGGGCCTGGGCTCGGCCTTATCTAGGGTATGGGCGGAGAAAGGTGTGGCCACATCAAATTCAGATGTGACCTCAGTGATGCAGATGTGACCTCTTCCAGGTGTGCCAGTTGCCTAGGTAACTCAGGTACTGGGTGGAGACTTTGCTGCGAGGAGGGTGGAGTCTGCTGGCCATCTAGGAGCAGACCTTACAGTTCCATAGAGTCATTAACTCCTTTGACTCTTCTCCTGCAGGTAAAACTGGCATCTTCCTGTCTGTCCCCTTAATAGGGTGGGCCTCCCGTAAGCAAGGGTCACTGCAAGTCCGCTGTGGGTTGCAGAGGGACACACATGCAATAGCAAGCGAAGCCCAGCCAGGAGGAGACCAGGGAAACCCTGGCAAACCTGCCTCCCAGACCCACTAAGGAGGTTGGGGGTGAAGAGGGGGAGAAAGGAGGAGGAGGAGGGGTTCAGCTGAGTGGCAGGCACATTGGTGAACAGGACTGCGGGAGGCAGCAGGGGTGAGGCTTCCTCCGGGCCTTCCTCTGGTGCAGCTATGCCCAAGGAGTCAAGGGAGCGGTGGCTAATGCTTCTGGCCTGCATGTCATTAGATCCCACAGTGCTAGTGGTGAGCTCAGAGATGCCTGGCCTTGGTCCAAGTAGCCTGGCGAAATCTCGGTTTGTGAAGACAGCAGGATAGCCACGTGGTGGCAATTTCCTTGTCCCTTTTGGCTTCAGCCAGGCCCTGGGGCTCTGGAATCCCAACATTGGGACAATTACTGCCTGTGACAAAGACACTAGGGACCAGGCCTTCTGTTTCCTTTCTCATTCCTGGCTGGTACTGGGGGAGGACAGGGCTAGCAACAGAGGAAGGCTTGGGAAGGAGCAGGGAAGGGTTTTCCTACAGAAAATATATTAGCTAGCTTCCTAGAAAGAGAAATCTAGACACCCAGATTTGGGAAAGAATGACACTGCAATTCTCACATCTAGATAGGCTCCTGCTACTTGCTTTATCACCATGCAATTAATTGGAGTTCCAACTCAATGAAATCCTTCTCCTTGTCCTTGCCTGAGCTGTCCCTCAGCATTTTCGTTCAAGGTTGGTGCTGTACCACTTGAACCACCCTCCACTTTCAGTTTTTTGCTGGTTAACAGGAGATAATTATCTAACAGACTTTCCTGCCTGGGCTGGCTTGAAATCTTGATCCTCAGATCTCTTGAATAGTTAGGATTATAGGCATGAGCTACTGTGTCCCTCCTCTTTCTTGTCAGACCACTAAGGCAACATTCAAGTACAAGTCTAATCACACACTTAAGATGCTTATGAGATCTCCTGTCACCTCAGGCTAAAGGCCTGAAACTGAGCTTGGCTTTCAAGTCAATGACAAGGAGGTTCTGGCCTCCTGGTTACAGTTTCATCCTCATGTTCATATATTTTCTACTTGATTTCCCCTATTCAGGCTTGTGAGATTAACAGATCCATGAAGAAGTTATTTCTAGCATCACCAGGAGTATTGCCTGAATAGAAGAAATTCTCTACAATGTCAACAATAAAGAAAATCTGTTGTGCTCAGAAAATCAATTGCTCAGTCCTCTCTCTCTTTGGAAGGAGAAGACAAGTTTACCCTGGGATTCAGGGAACCTGAAGTTCAATCTTTGCTTAGTCACTGATTTTCACTGAGTAATCTTCCATGTATTACTCATATTTTAATAGGATTCTTCTGTTTCTGTCTCCAAACAGGGACAGTGGTTATTTTCTCTTCTCATAGTTTTACATTTTCCAGAGGCTTGAAAGATAAATCCAACATTACATTTTGCAAATTCCTAGCACTTTACAAATTCAAAGCATCAGTAAGTCTCTTAAGCCAAGATGCACATCACAAATTTATATTTAAAGGGGGCCATGTAGAACCTGCATTTTATATGCAATGCATGATACATAAGGTTAATCTCATCAGGTGTAGATTTAAAGTCCTGCATAAATGCACTCTGTGGATCTGACCTATAGGGCTGGTTTGAACCCTTGTCCACTTCTGTTTTTTTTTTTTTTTTTTTTTTCCAAATAGAGAGGTGAAGGACCTAGAGATAGGTAAGAAAAGGTTATCAGTTAAGGATCCCAGACGCCATAAAATAAAGATGGCTCTGTCTTTAAGAAAGCCTTGAAAATTAATCCCACAGAGGAATTTGACTGTCTTGTAAAATATTAGAATGAGAGGTTGTAGGATGCTGTAGGTTCCTGCTCATAACATGTTTTTCATGCTATGTTAGTTACCTAATTTTCTTTCTCAATCTGGGGTGCTTCTCTTCCATTCTGTCCCAGCCTTTAACGTGTGTGTGTGTGTGTGTGTGTGTGTGTGTGTGTGTGTGTGTGTATGTGTGTGTGAAGCTAGACGTGTTCTTCATTGGATTAGTACAACACACTTATGAAGCAAAATTAGGCCGCCATTCATGATCCCGTTTTCCAAATGATCAAACTGACGTTTAGAAAGTTGAGGGACTTAGTTCAAGACACTATTACAGAGTGTCAGAACTGACCCTTGCATTTTAGAATTTTTTCCCCCTTAACATCCAAACTCTTGAAGGGAAGAAAGACTTAATTACCAGGTTTTAGACAGAGAACAAGTTGTCTTTGAGAAAAGAATATTTACACGCCTGTCTCCTTTATCTCCTCTTTCTCCAGGCAAGCGATTTCAGAGGCAAGCCAATTGTACAGACAGTTCTGGAAAGTGGTACTTGCTAAGAAGATAGTCAAGGAGAATGAGATTTCTGCCACTTTCATATAGTCTTCTAAGGAAACGGTCAGCACAGTTCTGTACTTATGAAAGGAACTTGTTTCTATGGGCAGGAAAGGAACTGAATGAGGAAATTTACAAAAAGATGATAGAGCCATTTCTCAGAATCATTTCTCCAAATACATGGAACAACCCAAAGGGAATGGCCAATTCAATAACCACGGCACAAAGGTGGGTGAGCTCTGAGAAGTAGAACAACTAGATAAATGAGAAATTCAGACAGGCAAAGAATTCCCTTGAGTTCTTGAGTGTGGCCTTTCATGGCTAGCTCTATCTCTTATTTACCCATACGGACAAGGAAACTTAGACTGTCCAGGTTTTTGAATCTAGGCTCTATCACTAACTAGCTCTGTGGTGATTTTTTATAATATTTCCTGAAATAGCAATAATAAGACCTCCCAGGTAGGTTGTGATTAAAATTAAATGTATCCTATTATGGATCAGTGGCTGGTACTAAATGTTAAGTCTGCATGGCCACTACAGTTGCTTCTTGGTTATTGAAGTGGAACATATATTTTTATGTCAATAACTTTCAAATCCATTTTTAAGAAGGAAGAGAGTGGACAGATGTCTTGAGGTGCCTTTATGTACTTCCTAGATTCCTCTTCATCTCCTATCCTGGCCTTCTGGAAATTAAGTTTCTGTAGGTGAAATTAAGTTTCTGTAGGGGTGAAACATGGCATGTGGGTTTTGAAAGATCAGCTCTGAAGTACTTCCTTCATCCTATCCCTAATTCTAACAGATCAAAGTAACTGCAATTTTCAATGGTTTCTCTGGAAACTAGCAGGAATTTTTACTTCCATGAGGATTCCCAGGGCAGTAGAATCTTGGGCAGGATATGTACACACAAAGTCCTTCTCATCTCTACAGAGTTGTGATGTGAAACCAACCCAATTTATGGCACCCACTTCCTTTCCTTCTACATTATAGCTATACTTTTATGGTGACACTCTTTCTGGAGCCACTAAGGCCTAGTAATTAAAGATTTGACTATACAGTATTGCATGCATTTCTTACAATTGATTTTTTTTCACTTACTAATCTGTAGGGTCAGTTTATTAAGTGAAAAAAATGTAAATCTCTCTGTGCTAGTACTCAGGTTTGAACTTTGGGTCTGGGTGTTGTCCCTTAGCTTTTCACTCAAAGCTGGCCTTTTAACACTTGAGCCACACCTCCACGTCTGGCTCTTTGTTGGTTGCTTGGAGGTAAGAATCTCATGGTCTTTCCTGCCCAGGTTGGTTTTGAACCATGATCCTCAGATCTCGGCCTCCTCAGTAGCTAGGATTACAGGTGTGAGCCATTGGTGCCTGGAGCAACTCAGGTTTGTTTGTTTGTTTGTTTGTTGTTTTGTTTTGTTTTGTTGGTCATGGGCCTGAACTCTGGGCCTGGGTGCTGTCCCTCGGCTCTTTAGCTCAAGGCTAGCGCTCTACCACTTAAGCCACAGTGCCACTTCTGGCTTTTTTTGCTTATGTGGTGCTGAGGAATGGAACCCAGGGCCTCATGCATGCAAGGCAAGCCCTCTACCACTGAGCCACCTTCCCAGCCCCGCAATTCAGTTTTATAACTGCATATCATCCCATAACATACACATTCCACACTTTCTTTAAACATTGCTTATTACTGCAAATACAGATTTTTTTTAAAAAGTACACTATTTTGCAATGAATATCTTTGCAAATAGTTCTTATATGCTAGAATTTTTTTTCCTTTCTTCTTAGGATAGAAGCATTCAAGTGTAATGGTTGGATCACAAGGTGAGCACATTGGTCATTTTAGAAAACATTGCCAAAGATGCTGCAACAATCTACCGTGCCCTCTTCACCCGCTTTCCCTGGGCACATTATGTAACTGTGAAAAGGGGACAGGCTGACCTAGAACACCTTCAAGTGCATCTCTGAGTACAACAAGCTTATGATTCATAGTTTATAGTTCAGCTGAAACCTTATTAAATAACATGCTGTCTGCCCTTTTCTTCACATAACTCTGTCCATCATGTGGCTAAATTAACCACCCATCATTGTCCACCAATCTTCCTTCCACCCCTACTCTTTGCTCTGTATAGAGGGAGTGGGTGGAAACAGATGTTAAAACCTGAAGGGTTAGGTAAAGGGAATTGTGGTGTAGGAACTAATGTCATCTGTACCCAGAGACTGCAGGATAGGTGTCTGCAGTAGGATTGAACACATTTCCTTGTTTTCCTGCTGGCTCTTTCTGCTCATAGCCATTTTTGACTTAATAGCTGTTGACTTCCATAACACTCTCTTTTAATCTGTTGCAAATCCAACGGTCTCTGTGTTGTCATGCTTCATCAACTGTGTTATAATTCCTAGTAACTGGCACACAAAAGATGTCCTATCCCTGCAAAGCTGGTACCCCCCAAATGGCTTCAGAGGGCTTAATGATAAATCAGAGGCGTTCTGAATGGATTATGAAAGTATTCTGAGTCGGGACAAATCCTCAGTGGAATCCAATTTAGTTGCTTCATTACCACTTCTATCTCCTGCATGCAGGAAGATGATAAACAGCATTGTAAAAATGTAGATGAGACTGGCTTTTGTGACCTGGTGTTTCCGTGGAGAGAGAAGTACATTTTTAAAGCAAGAAGATGCAGGCAACTCACTGGCAACAGAATATTACAAGCTTCATCTTGAACAGGAATCATTTATGGTTTTATTACCTCTGAGACAGAGCACTGGCTGCCGCTGCATTTTATAGTGGTTTAATAAACCTTTGTGCACAGAAAATTGTGCATCTCGTCTAGGAACTAAAAGCCATTTTAAGAAAAAGAGAAAGTCATCTGTTTTTCTTTATTGAATAGAGACTAAGATGCGACATTCACCTAAGCAGAGTGGAAAAGCAATTTCCAGGGCCTAACTCTGCAGGACAAATTCCAGCTAGTGACTTGATCTCTCCCGGGCTCAGTTTCTTCCCTGGGAAAATGGGCTAGAAATAGTTTGTATCCTATATTTTAAAGTGGTAATAGTAAATCAAGAAATAACTGAATGTCAGAGGGCATGTGAGCAAAGAGGGAAAGTTTAAGAAGTGAATCTTAATCATTGAGAATCGTTGGGTTCAACTATCATTTTAGGTTAATGAAGCTTGAGTTAGACCTGGTCTTAAATCCTCTGTCTGTCTCTTAATGTCTGTGCACCTCAATTTCTCCATTCATTGGAATAAAACAGGAAGCACACAGTATACCCAATACACAGCAAATGTATAACATATGGCAGTTATGATCATGGCTACACCTAACCTATCAACTGCTATCTATTGACCCCTATTTCCTATTTCTACTGAAACTACTGTAACTTTGATACCTTAAAAAACCAAAATAAAACCACAAATGTACAAATATTTCCAGAAGCCAGAAATTGGAACTCCAATGATCAATAGAACCATATTTGCTGCAGAGCCTGGGCGGCTGATCAGTTCCTTTCCTCTTCTAGCTTCTGGAGGCTACTAGAATTCTTTGGCATTTCTTGGCTTGCCTCCCTCCCATCTCTGCCTTTGTCTTCATGTTGTCTTCTTCTGTGTCTGTATAATCCATCTCTGTCATTCTCTTATAAGGATTCTTTTGGTGGTTATTTAGGGCCCAACCAGATCACTCAGGATGATCTTATCTTGAGGTCTTTAATTTAGTCACCTCTCTAAAAATTCTAGGGTTTTAGAACCAATGTCTCTGGGAACACCAGTCAGCAGCCCACCACATCCTTTATGAGATGACAGATGACTCTGGACTCCTAAGGATATTTGTCTCTCTTTCCTGATTGAAAAAGGGAGAAATGGAAAGAGAAGCCAGCCTGATTTTATTAAACAAAAATTCTGGGAGGCCTAGGGAGCATTTGGCAATAGAAAACAAAATAACGATCTGTGTCTATGCTGCTGGGCCGTCTGCAAGCGTAAATGATGATCCTGCACAGACGATGGAGCAGAGAGGCACAAACTGTGGGCACAGCCAGAGGGCCTGTGTCAATAAGCTTAGATTAGATGTAACCCTGGGAACTTTGCTTAATGTATCTATGCTTGGGTTTTTCAATCTATAAAATGAGCTATGGTACAACCTAAGCAGGTATCTATGAAGAGCCAATGAGAAGAAGCTTTCAAAAACTCTAATGAATGTGTAAGCTGCTATCATACATTTCTTAGCCCCCCCCACTCTTTAAAACTTATTACTAAGTAGTTGTACAAAGAGGTTACAATTCTATGTCAGGTCATTTCTCAGTGAAGTGCTAGAGAGATTAAGGAATCTGTCAGAATATGTACCATCTTTCTGAAATAGAAATCCCTGCTAACTTGCTTTCTTTCTTCTAATCTCATTACTTGCTTCTAAGGACATCATGCAGAGAACATTTTGGTTTGTTAAGAATTATGGTTATGAAGAAACCCACAAATTGAGCGCTTCTATATAATTATGTGCACAAAGAACCTGTGCATACAACTATGTGAAAATGAAATGTACATAGTATGAGGGTCCTTTTGATGAAAAGGAACACAAAATCATAAGTGTAATATTAGGTAGTACATTGATCTGTTTTCATTGCTGTACCACTATATGAAGGGAAGAGGTTACTTAACTCACAGTTCTAGAGGTTCAAGAGCATGTTACAAGTCTCTGTGGGGCTCTGGTGAGGCATCACAGTACTCTGAACACACACAGCAAGGCAGAAAGCCACAGAATAGGGCAGGACCCGTCTTGGTCTTTTAAAAGCAGCCCATTCTTCAGAGGATGTTATAACCAGGGTCTTAGGAGAACTCAATTCCTTTAAGAGCAATATCCCAAATAGCCAATCAGCTCCTACCAAGCTCCTCTTACAAGTTCCACCCCCTCCCACCATCATCATACCAAGGACTAAGCTCCCAACTCAAGAACCCTTAGGGGACAAACCACAGCAGGTAGAAAAGCCAGTATTTAATAAGAAAGAAAAGAGGAAACACAACAAATCACTCATTCAAGCTGATCATAGAAGGCAAATGAAATGCAGATTCCTGGGACCAGCCTGTGCATGTGGCCATGGGGTAAGTGGTCAGGAGCAGCATCACCCAAAGTGGTCTTGACAAGGAAGATGAGTTGATTGACCGTTTTCTACTGAACCAGGACCACTGAAGCTACTCCACTAATTAGTAAGGATTTATTCTGTATAAACCAAAGCAATTTTTCTTTAAGACTGTACAGGTAAAGAAATGTACAGATATGTTTGAAACTACATTCTAATTTGGGATCAGGAAAATATAGTACTGTCTTTCTTTTGAAGTCTCTAAGTCTCATCTAGAAGATTTTTCCTCAGATCCTAGGTCTTCCTCAGATGAAGGACAGAGTCTAGCAGTGAGGGCTGGGGGCACTGGGCCAAGACTACAGAGCCTTTGTTGTCCAGTACACTCTGCCCTGATCTCCTTTCCTGGTTCTTCAGTCTTCAGGGGTTGTATGGCTAGGAGAGAAAGTATTAGTTAAAAAATATGTGTGGTGCTAGATCTCAATGGCTCACACCTGTAATTCTAGCTTTTCAAGAGGCTGAGACCTGAGATTCATGTTTCGAAGCCAGCCCAGGCAGGAAAATCCATGAGATTTTATCTCCAATTAGCCACCTCAAAGCCAGAAATAGAGTTGTGACTCAAGTGGTAGAGTGCTGCTACCCTTAAGCAAAAAAAAGCTCAGGGATAGAGCCCAGGCCCTGAGATCAAGCCCTGTGACCATCACACACATACTCACAAATGTGACACAAACAATAAATAGGTAACTCTATGAGATGATGGATGTATTAATTTCTTTCAGTATAGTAATCTTATGCATACATCTCCAAGTCGCCAAAGAAAAGGAATATGTGTGGTAAGTCCGGACCCTCAGCTTCTCCATGCTATCTGGGCACCCTTGAAAGAGCTGAGGCATTATTTCTAGAAGGTGTTATTTTGCAAAAGGAACCACAGCAGGTAGAAATCCTAGCTGTGTCTTCCTTCCATTTCTTTTTGTCTCTGTCCTTATCACCTATCTCCTCTAGCTCCATTTCCCGAAGCCATACATAGATACCAAATTAAGAAAGTATTCACTACCTGGAATCTCAGAAAAACCCAAGGTCATGATTACATAACGATGGCAGAATTTTGGACACCGTGTCAGGAAATAGGAAGTTCAACGTGGGAGCTGTGGGGTCAGTAAGCATCCCAGAATCTTCCCAGTGACTCAGAGGCCACACCTGCCCACCCAGCCTACTCAGCTTGTGGCTGGTGGGGATATGTGACTTACATATCAATCAGAATAGCTGGAACCACTCTGCCAAGCTCAGGGATGACATATCCATGTCAGTACAGACATCCTAGGACTAATGCTTCTGATTGAAGCCATTTAAATGGCTTCATCTAAATGGGTCATGGAGACGTAAAAAGTGGGCAGCTATCTAAAACTGCTGTTAGCTCCTTGATAATAGTGAAATAGACATTTATTCAAGTATTTATTCAACAAAGTCTCCCCACCCCCCATGTGTGTGTGTGCTGGTACTGGGGCTAGAATTCCATGTGTTATGTTTTTACTAGACTTTTTTTCTTTTTTGGTGCACTTCACTTCCAACCATGCCAGGCACTTTTTACTTGTATAAAGCTTGCAAGCACGCTTACAAAAGCACATATCAGAAATAGTAAAATACAACATGATAATGCAAAGATAGAAGATAAAAAGAACTTCAGGGACCCAAGAAGTAGGAATGACTACGTACATGTGCATTCCTAGCACAGGTGCCATCTTTGAGTCATCAAAGCATGACTAGATTTCAGAGGCTTGAGATGGAATTGTGGGAGGACGTGAATTGAAAATGGAAAAAGAAGGGACATCTAGGCTTTTATTAACTTCTAATGGGAAACTTTCAATTTATTTCAGCTATGAATGTAAGCAACAAATCACAGAAGACTCAGCAGTATCCCCTTGGAAAAGAAAATGTTTTAATATCACATTACATCATTTGAGATATCTTCCAATATTGTGAATACTATCATAACTTTGAAGTTATGTTAATTATTGGCCTATGTTGAGAACTGGCTATGGACTATATCACATATTTAATTTTGTTTTCATTTTCACAATTTGAATAACTATATTTTATATGCTCAATTTTCTCTGATCTCCTTTGTATTTTGTTCAACACTTTTTTTGTTTTGTTTTGTTTTTGTTATTGGAGCTTGAACACAGGTCATCTTGCTCTCTCGCTGTTTTTGCTTAAGGTTGGTGTTCTATCCCTTAAGCCACAGCTCCACTTCTGACTTTTTGGTGATTAACTGGAGGTAAGAGTCTCAAAGACTTTCCTCCCCAGGCTGGCCTTAAACTCTGATCTCAGCCTCCTGGGTAGCTAGGATTACAGGTGCAAGCCACAGGTGCCTGGCTTTGTTGAACACATTAGACCAGTATTCTGAGAAGACGATTCTACAAGGGGATCCATGGCATAGAAGACTACGAGCCACCGGGATGGAGGCAGCCTGTTTAGAGTGTGTGTGTGTGTGTGTGTGTGTGTGTGTGTGTGTGTGTGTGTGTGTGTGTGTGTGTGTGTGTGTGTGTGTGTGTGATGTATAGAGGAGAAAAGAGGGTTACCCCCTTCACCAATGCATCAATTTCTTAAATCATCAGAGGTGAGAAATCTATAAGTTGCCTTCTATAAGGAGCATTGGGAGTCACAAGAAACAAGTGAAGGGGCATCTTCAAAACAACATTTCCCAGTAAGCCAGCATGCACGTGAATCAGCTCTTCCAAGTACTCTAGAGACTAAGGACGTCAAAATGCAAAGGTATTAATAGAATCCCTCCCACCTCAAGGCTGCAGTTCCTCCCACGGCCTTCCTGGTCACGTGTCAGGCCTCCTGTGAGGCCCTGTGGGAGGCCAGTTGGAAACAGCCTCAGCTCAGTCAGGAGCCACACGTGTTCGTGTTCCTCAGCTTTGACAGCACTCAGTGTTCTGAGTACTGAGCTGGTGGGGATGGCAACTCTCTTGAATTCCCTTTTCTGGAAAATGTGAGCCGTATCACCTGCCACAGTTTGAAGTCAATCATGCCAATTTATTAGATGGTACATCCTTGGAGTATCACCTTGTCATTCATTGAGAAGTTGTTAAGCTTTACTAAAGGCAGAGAGTAAAATGAACCAGCTGTTTCTGGAATCGCATAGACCCAAATTCTTTACCCATACATTCATCAATCTTATTTATTTTTCACTGACTAGTGATTTAGTATGATGTATTCAATGGCCTCTAATTGACTTATTCAGCATCTTTGTTTTCCAAGCAAGAAAATAAATTTTTAACGTTATTTTTTGTTCCCTGTAGCCATGAAAATTTATAAGTCCTTGATTTTCACTTTTACACTTGGTGTAGCATTTAACGGAAATAGGTCTATGATAACCAAATAAGTTGTCAATTGTTCATACCAGGTCTCAATGGAAAGTGACCCAAATGTCCAGAATGAATTAAATAATTTGCCATACCTTCTTACAAGGGTCAATGTACAAGGATTTTCTTGCACAGCAAGAATATGTACAAACAGGAGACTTGAAAAGAACTCAGATAGGTGAAAAAAAAAAAAAGCTCCCATTGAGTGGTTCCACGTATGAAGAGTTCACCAGAGGCAAAGCTGTATCTACCTGTGGCTGGAGGAAGACAGGAAAGAGTTCTCAAGTGCTACCTATGTTTCTCTTTCTTCACTTGGATGCTACTTATTTGAGTATATTCGTATTGTGAAATTACACAGTGCTATAAACTTAGAATTTGTGCACTTTTTTTTTTGTCAGGCATGGGGCTTGAACTCTGGGCTTGCACGGTCTCTCGGCTCTTCAGCTCAAGGAGAACACTCTGCCGCTTGAGCCACAGTGCCACTTCCTTTTGTGCACTTTTCTACATGTATGTTATACTTAAACAAAACTTTGCAATTAAAAGTAGGACAGGAACACGGTACCAAAATGTTACGTGTGGTTTTTGTTTTTATTTTTCAAACACGCCCTTTTTCAGAGTACATAATGTTCTTGGGGAACTAGTGATATTTGAAAACAATGTTAGGACATCAGAAATGCTTAATTGGGACTTTGGTAATATGCAAGTCACCAGAAAATAACCTAAGCTGTCTTCCTTCTCTTTCTGGATTATAATCCTTTTGATTGACATCTTTGTTAATTTTACATAGCAGATGTCCTAAAACCAAGCAGGATCTGTTCTAATGACTTGTTAAAGTGACCTTAAATAAAAGGAGCTGTGCCGAGCCCTACCCCTCCTCTTTTGGAATGGTGATGGTATAGCTTGGCTCTGACAGGGTACCCTGCCAAGCCAGCAAAGGGGTGGGGGTGGGGCCAGAAACTTCCTCTTCTCAGCTACCCTACCATGCAGTCAGCTTAAGAAGGGAAGGCCTTTTTCTTAATTGGTGGTCCCAAATTGCAGGCCATTTTCTAAGCAGGGATATTTCTGTCGCTTTACACAGAGTCCTTCTGTTTATCACTTCCCTTGCTAGGTCTCAGTTAAAGTAGAGGGCTGTCTCCTCCCCCATCCCTCCATGCGTGTCTATTCTCACTTTTATAAAGGTGGCTTCTGAACACCAATCATATTTTCTTGTACTCCTTTTCTGCCTATTCATATACTAGAGCAGAAGCCAGCCATTTGTGTTTGGGGGATAAAGGATTATTAACAAACATAATAACAAATGGATATTTGATTGGTTTGAGACTCTCTCTCTCTCTCTTTCTAACAAATCTGATTTTTATAAGATATTAAAATACTAAGCTAACAGTTTTGAAGGCCAGACAAAATGGAAAATGTCAAAAGTAGCAAAGAAAATAGAGATCTTGACTAGCCCAATAATTTTTAAAGAGATTCAAGTACAACCAGTCATTTCTGTTCTCAGAACATAATCGGCCTAAATTGGCTTTCAGGTAAGTTCTGTGCAGTACTTTAGCAACAATAATTTCCAAAAGAGACAAAGGGCACTGCCAAGCTCATTTAATGATGCTGACACACTCAAATGAACACTGTATTTTCAAAGAAAAAAATATAACCTCCTTTCTCTTATGCAAGTCAATGAAAAAATATCTGTTAAAATATTGGCTAATTGAATCCAACAGTATGGTATAAAATTATTTAACTTGATTAGTGAATGATTCATCTTTAAGGATTCTGCCAACGGAATTCAGAACATTAGTAAATTAATTTTTTTAAAACTCATAATACTTCCAATTGATGCAGAAAAAGATCTGATACATTCTTTGTTTTTAAATTTTTTTAAAACACACTTAGCAAATGAAAGAAGAAAAAGATTCTTTAATTCTCTTAAATGGATGATGGCTGTATTCTAACCCCCACAGTAAACATATTTAATGGAGAATCTTTAAGTGCATTCTTGTTAAGTAGGAAATAGATCAAGTGTTCTCACTGTTAGAAGCCACTGTAAATCACAGCTAATACTTCAGTGTTAGGAATCCTAGCCCATGTGGAAGAAAAGAAAGAGAAATAAGAAACAAATGATCAGATTTTGTAGTTAATAAGCCTAAGTTCTGAGAACAAAAATTTCCACAGGTAAACTATAAGGGTTTGGTTTAGAGATGGTCAAATTATAAAAGTCTTTTGAACAGCAAACAACTTGTAAAATGTTATGCAAAAGCAAGATATCACTAGTAATAGCAATAGTTTCTACCTTGGAAAAATTTAGAGACAGGCTAAATAAAGCCTTAAAGTCCTTTGAGCCCAAGAGTTCATGGAAGAGTTTTAATGATGGGCTTGCAGGTCTCCTGCCTCTGCTGCTTGGGGTTCACAATATTAATTCTGAACTACATCACACCCCCTCCAAGCACCTGGGAAGATCCAAACTGTACTAGCCACATAACAGATGGGAGAAAGTGAGCCAACTTTTCCATCTGGCTCTATTCAGGTGACCCTGTGACCCAGCAGCTATCTATTAGAATGTTCTCTTTGAGATCCATTTGGAAGGAGGTTGAGAAGAAAGAAAAACAAGCTATGGCACCCACACATTGGGCAAGACAAGTAGCAGTAACACTTGTTTTCTTTCTCTAAAATAGCTTGTATGTAGAGTATTCCACCCACATGATAAGGGATTCCTGTTTTCGGCAGGAGTATGACCTGATGCCTTCTCTTCAGGTTCATTTGAAATATATGCATCTCTTTGAAGTAATTATATAGGGAATATTTTAGAAGGTTTTTGAAAAGAAATTTAGTCTCAGATTTACCATGAAGAAACATTTGATTTTTACTGAGCAGCAAGTACATCTTCATCCTATAAATGTGCAGCTTGTTTTCATACTGAAGAGCTAGAAAGGTAAAATTTTCACACCTTAGATTTTGTAGCTGTGGTCTGGACTTGAGACTCCAATACTCTCTAAAGGAGGTGCCAGAGAAGAGACAAACATGGCATCCAATGTAGATTCTATAGAGTCTCCTCAGCCAACCCCTTCATGACTCCATGTTTTCTTACTATTCAAGGGGATGATCCAGGTCCTCAAATCACAGGGACTATGACGGAAGTATACCTGGATAATGTCTATGGCTTTGAGTGAAGTGTGAATCAATTTGTAAGCTCAATCTTTCGTGCTCAATGACTTGGAAGAACATAGACTAACAACGGCGAGTCTGACTAATAGCAAAGAATCCAACTTGCCAGACTCTGTCCCCTCTCTCTGCCCTTCCCAATTCTTACCTCTGGACCATCTCCAGAACAGCAGGGAATTCAGCCCTGCCATGCACATTGCAAGTCAATGGGAAAAGACCAGAGCTCAAATGTGTTGATTCTAATACTGCAAGGAACCAAGCATCTTCTGATAAACAACACTTGAGATTATTTTTTTAATGGAGGCATTAAACTGATCTTCTTTTGAAATGGGCTAGACAGGATAAACAAGGAAAGATCTTGTTTTCCCTTCATCTTGGAAAAATAACATTTCTTGCTTTCTAGCTCAGTATAGTTAACTGAATTGGAAAGGAATCTATTTTCTCTGGAAAGATTTATTTGCCCAACAGTTGTGTGTGTGTGTGTGTGTGTGTGTGTGTGTGTTGGCAGGAATGGATAGATTTTTTTTTCCCCCAGAACAAGGGTCGTCTTGTTCACATTTAAAGGGGCCTAAGAGTTGAAGAGGGAATTTAATGTTGGAGAAGTCTTTTTCAGATCCTTTAACATTTGTAAAAACTCTGAAATACCTTGAGTTTTCCAGATATTAAGACAGGAACTTTATGGTAACACACCACTCACCAGCAAGCAGATGCAAACATGTCTACCTAATTCACTTTTCTGAATGTACTCTCAGCATGTATGCTACTCACAATCTGTTAGGGAACACCTGAGTTTCTAATCTCCACATAGAGAAATTGTTTCCCCAAAAGCTAAGAGTAGAATGCCCTCCTTTACCTACAACCACGTTTCCCACTTGGAGACACAGTTTTGGTATCAAGGGAAGGACAATGTATAAATTCCTTTCTTGCTGAATTAGGGAGGAAAAAAAAAAGCCTGACCAAAACTTAGAGAAAGTCTTAGGCCGCCTGATTTCCTGCTTCCCTCTCTAGTCAGCTTCACAAAGAACTGGCATCCCCTTGGAAATTTTAGAGCAAATATTTCCTACTTGATGGAGAATGTTTTTTTTTACTACTTTCTGTTTTCTCCCATTGTGAGCCAGGCATTAATATGAAATAGAGTGCATGCTTTAGGATATTTACTTCAGAACATTTCTTTGCAGGTGGATGACCTACTTCCTGTCAGTTCAAAAACTAAAATAAAACCAAACAAGAAAAAACATACACACATCAATCTGTCTGTTCTAACCCCAGAA
Source organism: Dipodomys merriami (assembly GCF_024711535.1). Taxonomy (NCBI): domain Eukaryota; kingdom Metazoa; phylum Chordata; class Mammalia; order Rodentia; family Heteromyidae; genus Dipodomys; species Dipodomys merriami. The sequence continues at coordinate 401,239 of NW_027206254.1, forward strand.
ACAAAGATATCTTCAACAAGGTTTCTTTCCTCCTTTCTGTTTCCAAGTCACTACTTGCTAAACTGGACAGCTTGCCTGGCTTCGGCACAAATGACTTGTCACTCAGCTGGTCTTGGCCTTGCCAGGCATGTCTGGCCAATGTAAAGGAAAGGTATCTTTCTTTCTAGCATGCACATTAAAACTTTTACCACATTTTCCATTGCCCAGTGTCTGTTTTCAAGGAAGCATGGACTGGCAGAAAACAGAGGAGCCTGGGATTTCTCCTTTGTAGATGTTGGCTCTCAGCCTTTTAGTGCATTTAACTTAGCAAAAACCCACATAATTAAATGAGGGGGGAAATGTAATTTTTCTTTGATGACAGCCTGCTTTCCATGAGGAGAGCCTGGCTCATGATGTCTCCTCTAAAGTGTCACTGGAAGACTTGACAGTGACCAGTTACCCGCTTCAAGCACAGGCTCTTTACATTCCCGGGCCAGGCTGTACTGGGGCCCAACTCTTTCCTTTTTTGTAAATGTATACTTTCTTAAGGCATTTCAATCTCTCCAAATTCATGAATTTTGCTGTAGCTGGAGATTTCACTAACTCTTCTTGTGTTCTGTGTCTCCTCAGTTGGAAGCTAGTTGGACTAAGTGGGGCTCACACTTGCTTTTAAGTTACCCAGTAGGGCAGTTCTAGGAGAACTCAGCACCTCCAGGAAAGAGCCTCAAGGTCTCTAGGGAAGTGTTCAAGCTTCCCAGTCTATTCTTTTTTTTTAGAGTATTCTGAGGATTAAATCTAGTACTTTGTGTATGGTAAACATAAACTCTGCCACTAAGCTACAACCCCAGATCTTTTTCAGTCTCTTCTCCAAATACCTATCCCATCCTTAATGTTAAATAAGTATCAGTTGGATATTGTTGTTAAAGAATATCAATTAGAAATGTTGATCATAAGGGCTGGGAAGGTGGCTCAGTGGTAGACCACTTGCCTTGCATGCATGAGGCCCTGGATTCGATTCCTCAGCACCACATAAGTAGGAAAAAAATAAAAGCCAGAAGTGATGCTATGGCTCAAGTGGTAGCGTGCTAGCCTTGAGCTGAAGAGCTGAGGGACAGTGCCCAGGCCCAGAGTTCAGGCCCCATCACTGGACCCCCCCCTCCAAAAAAAGAGAAAGAAATGTTGATCATAAGGTAAATGAATAAAGGAGAGGAGATAAAAATAGCAGCTTGTCGTACAACAGCAAAGAATCAAACAAGGATGGTTTTCCAGTAGTCCTGACATATTATTTTTTTTCTTGTGCCTGTCTTGGGGCTTGAACTCAGAGCCTGAACACTGTTCCTGAGGTGTGTGTGTGTGTGTGTGTGTGTGTGTGTGTGTGTGTGTGTGTGTGTGTGTGTGTGTGTGTGTGTGTGTGTGTTTGGTTTGGTTTGGTTTGGGTGGTTAATTGGAGATAAGAGTCTCATAGACTTTCCTGCTTGGGCTGACTTCAAACCTTGATCCTCAGATCTCAGTCTCCTGAGTAGCTGGAATTACAGGTGTGAGGCACCAGTGCCTGGCTTAAAAGGTATAGCCTCATCCTCCTTATTGCCAGTGTGTGCCACCATGGCTGGCCTAACTTTTAATTTTCAGTAAATCTCTAAGTTATTCTTGAAGGACTCCCAGTCTAGCAGAGCTCCAAGTCTTTCTCTGGCACAATACTTTCTCTGATTTACCTCCAGCAGTGACATCTAAGTTCTGCCCATTTGTCCCTCCACCACGTCCATTCTTTTCCACCCCCATGGTGCTGAGAGCCTTCCCAGGTAACCACTCCTACCTCAGACTATGGCCTCCAGTGAAGGGAAATTAAAACCACCTTCCTCACTATGAAGTAGGCAAGCCCTGGGACAAAAAGGCAGTAAAAGATTAATGAATCCTTCACACAGCTTGTGAATAAAATAAAAGCTGTAAGAGGGAGAAGCAAGGTGGGCTGTTAGAAGTTGTTACTGAGTGTCAAGGTTGCCTGTTCACAGAGATGCATTATTCATTTGACTTGGAGGCAATGTTCTTTTTTCTTTTTGTGCTTTACTGGGGCTTGAACTCAGGGCCTCACATTTGCTTGGCTTGCTTGTTCCGCTTGTGGGACAATCTGAATGCAATACAATGAGATGAATAACCTGAGTACTTTGCTTCAGAATTTTTCCTACCTTGATATGAGAAGTAGAGTAGGAAGGCCTTAGGAAAGGAAGGAAAACTTTGAGGAAGAAGAAGTAGGCTCTCTAGGAATGAAGGACAACTCATTTGAGACTCACAGATTTATTTTATTTTGTTTATTTTTTCTCTGAAACCTTGTTTAAATTAAAAGGAGATTCATTAAAGTGGTGTAAGGTGATTGGATAAGGTGATCCGTTTCAATCTGGTATTTATTATCTGGGAAGAGACCAAACCAAAAGAAGTTTTAAAATGTCTTGGGTTTTGATTCTATTGAAAGAGATCTTTTCTTTAATGAAAATTTACAAATCAAAAATTGATATAAGAAATCATCCAAAATGCCATAGAACAAATAAGTCCATCCTCAAGAACTATGGACTTGATGCTATTTGCATCTAAGTGTCCTTATGAAAGTTTCCTCACCTGTTTGTACATCAGCTTTCTCTTCTGCAAATGGGGATCGTCAGAGTTCAGTGTTCTTTAAGTCCATGAGAATATCTGGTTACTGTGCAGAAAGCACTTATGTGAGCTGTTGCATATTTGGAATCTGAATTATTACTATGTTGTATCACTATAGGAAACTGGGAAGGGGACTGTCCACTAGGAAATCTGTATACATCATCCTCCCAACAATTAATTTTAATTAGTTGATTTGTGCACAGCATTCCCACCAATTAATTTTCAAAACAGTGGGGGCACTTATTCAACCTATTTTCTCAACTGAAGAGCAAAGAAAATAATTAAATTGCCTTAGGTCACACAACTGGCTGGAAGCAGATGCCTATGTGGGTCATTGGTTATGTAAGTTTACATAACAAAATTGTAAGTACTGGTTAGAGCTCACACCGGGAATAATGTAATGTCTTAGGCAGCACTGAAGTAGAAATGGAAAACCAAACAGGAAATAGCTCTGTGGAGTCCATTAGCTCCGTCACACAGCTCGTTTTACATGGGAAAGTGTGAGATGAAATGAAACGGTTCTTGTTTGTCTCTGAGAAGAAAGAACATTCGGAAAATGGTATGGGATCATGTGTGCCAAAAGCCCACATGTCACCATTTTGACTCTTACCATTTGATTTTTCTAAAACAATTCTAAAAGTGAATCTAATCACTATCTAAAATATTAAATATATTCACATTAGTTGAAAGAGAAATTATTTTTCTTCTTAAAGCTAGGTCTAAGTTGAGGGTTCTTATTACTCCTAAGGAGTTTGGCAAGCCTGGTTTATTAGAAGTGAGCTCTCATGAACCCTTTGCAGCTTGGAGTCTCTTATTGGTCACTGTTCTGGGATGGACTGAGAGGTAGGAGAAACTGATTCTTCATCGATGGCCTCCATCATCCCTTTCAATCCCCAAAACCCACTTTCTGAGGGTGATATTCATATCTTATTTTGGAGATCGGGAAACTGGAGCACAGAGAAGTTAATTGACTTGCTGATATGTTCCTCTCTGCCAAGTAGGACACCAACCTTCAAGACGGATTCCAAAGTCCATTTTTCTATTGGATACTTGAAGAAAGACCTAGATTAAATCAAATTCCACATCATGGTGAGTTGTTAGAAGACTCCAATCATTTATTTACAGGTTTTTGTTTTTTTAAAGGTTGGAGTTCAGGTATGTTCAAATCATTGCCAGACAGACAAACAAATGGCTCTTAGGCCTGAACAACTAACCAGGGCCTGCAATAAAATAGTTTTTGTTGATTCACTGAATGCACTGTGGTAGTAATATTCAAAGAAAGTCACAGGCCAGGCCTTCATCTCTTAAGACAATGTTTTGTTTTGTTTTTTCTTCTCACATGTGAAATGAAAGGCTTGCTTTGTTCTAATGCATGACACACTCCCTGGGGTGTACTCACGGCCATGATAAATTGGCTACATCTGAACTCGCTTCTCTCCCACTTTAAAAGGCCTCTCAGAATGCATCTGGGTTCTGGGAGGTTATTAAGAGTCATAACTTTGAATCCTTACTCATTGGTATAAAATTGTATATTATTATTTGCTAACGTTGTGCTGTTATTTAGAAAAAAACTGTTTTTAAAACATGGAAAAACTGTTGGTCCTATGTGTTGAAAACCTATACGAAACAGGCGTGGTATGTATACAGTTCCACACACTTATTTTCCTCCTTCATTTCGCGGTGACCCTTCCTATCCTCCACTCCCTCTGTAGAACAAAGGCATCTTGAGTTCTCCAGGCTCTGCTTCTCCTCTCTGGGCCAGAGTAGGACTTCCCTCACAACCTCACCATTTCTCATGCTGCCTTTTGTCCATCCTTTAGCTGTCCTTATTTTCTTCCTAGATGATTATCTAGCAACCTGGTCCATGTGCCAAGTCTGTTAATGACCCTAATTTCTATTATTATCTTATTATCATCTCTAAATTCTCTTGTCTCTTACCCCCCTTTCAAACCACACAAACACTAAATTATCCACATCTTTCTTATTTTATAATGGAGTTACATCCTGATATGTCCACCCTAAATTGCCAGAGAGGATTTGATTGCAAATCCCTAGCTCAGGAAAAGATTAGATTCAAGATTCACAGTATGATTTTTTTCTTCTGAATATGTATTGTTTTCACACAATCATAAAGTTAAAAAAAAGTTAATCCAGACCTTTATCAGCTGGAAACTAATTTTTTTGGCAACTGGAAATGCGGATGCTCTGTAGTTCCAACATGATCTCTTTTGGAAACTGATCATCTTATGATGTAATTGATGATGATGATGATGATGATGACGATGATGATGATGACAATGATGAATGAGAAGGAGCATGAAGAGGAAGGAAAGATAGCTAGAGAGCTTTGTGGAGGGGCTGGGAATGTGGCTTAGTGGTAGCATGCTTGCCTAGCATGCATGAAGCCCTGAGTTCAATTCCTTAGTACTGGAATTGGTGCTGTGGCTCAAGTGGTAGAATGCTAGGCTTGAGCCAAAACAGCTCAAGGACAGTGCCCAGGCCCTGAGTTCAAGCCCCAGGACTAGGGGAAAAAAGAGAGCTTTGTAGATTTTCTAGTTATCCTGCTAGAATGTTTTCCTGAAATCTCCTCAAATTTCAGTTTCATAAACATTTATTAACGAACTATTTTTGTGACATGTGATTTTGGGCACAAGTTGTATTTACCAGTCCAGATCTGAACTACATTCCTACCTTTCCCATGCTGTCAGCAGGAATTACTTTTGTCTTAATATCCAAAACAAAAGGCATCCCTAAGCCTTCCCACTCTTAGAATATTTTTTTTTTTGGTTCCAGTCGTGGGGCCTGAACTCTGGGCCTGGGCACTGTCCCTCAGCTCTTCAGCTCAAGGCTAGCGCTCTACCATTTGAGCCACAGCACCACTTCCGGCTTTTTCCTTATGTGGTGCTGAGGAATTGAACCCAGGGCCTCAGGCATGCAAGGCAAGCACTCTACCACTGAGCCACCTTCCCAGCCCCCCACTCTTAGAATATTATCCAGTCTTCTTTCAGTCTTATGTTGAAGACTACTCTTCAGTTAATTACTTGAAAGTATCCTTCTCCTTCTATCTCTGAGCTATAATATAATATGTGTGGGGATAGAGTGCATGCAGGACTATCGAAGATTTATTGGATTACCCTATGTAATATAGTATTAATAGGGTAATAAATCCAATATATTATGTACTAAACCCAGAGGGTTTCGAGGCAGAAAGCCTTATTCTGCCATCCACATAAGGAATGTGCTAAGCCTCATGATTAAATCTTCAAATATCTGACAATTGCTATCCTACTTCTAATAAGTCTTCTTTAGAAAGATTTAGTTCTTTGGAGACAAAGAATATGTATGGAGAGGAGGGGGTTTGGTTAAAGATCTTTTTTGGAAAATATGAAGGGGTGGGATTAAAAGGAGTATATTTAGAAGGAAGACTCATTTATTTATTTAAGATTGAGAGGATAATGTGACAGTTCATTATTACAGGGATAGGAGAAGTTCCCATGAAAGCATCTGGAATATATCAATCATTAGCTGGATTCTGGCACAGATGGTACAGAAATAGACTTACATTTGGTCTCATAGGCTAATGATGTGAAGTAGACTCCATTGTGAGTAGAATGGCTTGGCAAGTGGACCTGAGAAACCCAGCAATGTCTTACTTTCCCTTCTGCCTTTGTCCTCATTCTCTCTCCTAGATTATGCAGGAACTTCCTAGCGAAAATTCTTTATATATCTATATATCTCTCTCTATATTTCTATATACCTATATATCTTTCTAAAGAAGACTTATTAGAAGTAGGATAGCAATTGTCAGATATTTGAAGATTTAATCACGAGGCTTAGCACATTCCTTATGTGGATGGGAGAATAAGGCTTTCTGCCTCGAAACCCTCTGGGTTTAGTACATTACATATTGGATTTATTACCCTATTAATACTATATTACATAGGGTAATCCAATAAATCTTCCATAGTCCTGCATGCATGCTATCCCCACCATATTATAGGGTGTATCTATATATGTGTATCGATGTGTGTGTGTACACTACATAGATGTAGTAGCACTTATGACATATTCTTTAAATCTCTTCTCCACCTCCAACATAATCTTACATTTTCATCCTTAATGCTTACCATATTTCTTTGTATCCAGTGTGTGTTTAACATCGTATATGGGAAATAGGATGAAGTCTAGCCTCCCTGGTGGTCCAGGCCTTCTATAATCTTCCTACCTCACCTCTCTTTCTCAAGTAAGCATTTCTATGGCCACTATTGTCGTGTAAAGCACACAGCAAACCTTTCCCTTTTCACCTCAGTGACTTCCCAGCCTGTGGCTTCCTCTGGAAGCCAAGTCCCTTCTATCTACTGGTTGAAATCATATTCATTTCTCAAGAGATAGTCCAGGTCCCTTCTCTAAGAAGCCTGTCCGTGCTCTAGTTATACCTTGTTAGTCTTTCTCTGACAGTCTTGATGAGATACACACTTCACAACTTTATTTAATTTTTATTTCCACCATAGCTTTTGGAATGGGAACTTACCCACCCCCACCCCACAATGTGCTTGGAAAATTTTGTAGGGTGAAAAATAACACAGTTCCATGCCTTACTATTAGAGAACTCGAATGACTACTGAGATCACAATGCCATTCCAGTTAGTGGGTCTGCACCCAAGCAAGTGCTAGAAAACGGAAAATAATGGGGCTGAGAATGTGGCTCAGTGGTAGAGCTCTGGCCTCACATGCATGAAGTCCTGGGTTCGATTCCTCAACACCACATACATAGAAAAAGCTGGAAGTGGCTCTGTGGCTCAAGTGGTAGAATGCTAGCTTTGAGCACAAGAAGCTCAAGGACAGTACCCAGGCCCTGAGTACAAGCCCAGGACTGGCAAAAAAAAAAAAAAAAAAGAAAGAAAGAAAGAAAGAAAAAGAAAAAAAGAGAGAAAGAAAATGGGAAATAATGGGCCACTGAGGGAGTGGTGCAAATGTGATCAAACCAGTCTTTTCCTCTTCTGTTTTCCTCTGAGGGACAGGTCACAGGTATAAGGAGAGCAACATTCCTTCTCCCTTCAGAGTGGCTGAACCTGGCTCAAATCCCAGGTGCCAGTTTCCTCTGGCCATTATTCAGGTATTTCTTCCAGATGTAAAAAGAGGATCCTGTTATGGAAACTGTTGGGGAGCACTGATATTAGCCAAATTGGGGGTAATTCCATAAACATGAGCACACACACACACTGATATAGGAAATGGTTCCATTTGAATCTGACAATCTGTCTATGGATACAGCAGGGAAAATCTAGGAACCTGGAGTCAGGATCTGTGTCCTAAACCATCCTTCACATCTGTGTGGCTCAGGACCAATCACCTAAACCTTTTGTTTTTGTTTGGCTTCATTTGGGGTTCAGTGATTTGAGGTTTCCAGGCCCTTCCCCCACTTAGGCTGGGGTAGCTCTCTTCATCTTCTTTTTGTACACTTGAGAGAGTAGAGGCCTCTCCTGGGAGAGAACTCCACTGCTGTCAAGTGTCTGGAAAACATTTGAGAGTCACTGGACCAAGTGATTTCCATGTTCTCCTTCTGAGCTCATAGCCTCCAACTCCATGGAAAACCATTTCTTGTCATTCTGTGTAAGTCAATTACTATACCTTCACCATTTTCTTTTTAAATATAGACTTTCTGGCCTGATAACTTGATCATTTGATTTTCTGAGGAAGTAGAAGTTCTGGGTAAGGTAAAAATCTTTACAGAATGTAGGTATCAGATTCATCCAGTCAAAAGTAAATACCACAGCAAAACAGGAAAAGAAACACAAATATCTTGAGGGACATGAAATGTCATAGACTTCCTCTGCAGGTGGCTTATTTCTTGCCCTCCTAATTAAAATTATATGATTATGGACTAATTTTAGCAAAACACGATCTGTAGGGTTTGTGCTGTTCATGTTGTAAATGTGGTTGCCATGACATGGTTTATTCACAAATGGTTCAGTTTAGACTTTTTATGGATGAAGTGATTTCTAGTAATGACATCTCACTCCCCTTTTCATGCTGATGGGAGGGGCACCTTCTCTCCAGCCACACACGCAGCTTCTCCAGGCTGGCTTCCTATAGATTCATCATAGAAGAATGATCTAGCTTGTGCAAACAAAGAACCAAACCGAAACTCCTGAAAATTCTTTCTGAAGCTGGTTAATTGGAATTCCTGCTTTCACCTCTGTTTCTGTGTAAATTTGGTTGCTAACAATCTAGTTATCTACAGGAAGATTTTTGTCGTTAGTGTAGACATCCCCACCACTGTAGAATCCTGATGGCCGAGTCAAAGGCCAGAGCTGAGACAATGGTGAACTAAAAAAAAGATGTCTTGTTGGCTCTAAGATACCTCCTTTGCCATTCATTATTATGATCTACTCAATTGTTGCACACAATGCACAGAAATGTAAAGAAGGGTCATGCTTATATTATAAGGTGCTTATAAAATAAATCCATCCCTACAAGGCCTCCTGCTCTCAATGGGAAGAACTCCTTGACATGCAGCATTTAAATACCTGCTTGTGTCATACCATCTCCATTTATAGCCTGTGTGCTCCCTTCCCTTATTCTGATATAGTCATGTTTCTTTCTTCACTTAAAAGCCTGAATGGGTCTCTGGACCATTTTCTCTTCTCTGTTAATCTGTAGCTAGAGCATGGTGAGGTTGTGTGTAAATACAACCTCTTACAAAGTCTTCATTGGCTTCCTCCAACCAACCTCCCACCCATACCCTGTAGAAATGATTCTCCTTCGTCTTAGCACCAATGACATTTATCCATGGTCTCTCTCTTGCAGTTATCATATTTTATATTGTAATATAGTAATTGCTATAAAGAATTTTGCAATCCTATTACATTATAAGGCAAAAAACCCTTCAGCAATTTGAAGTGTTCTAAAGTCTGAGATGTTCTGAGTTATCAGCATTAAAAAATATATAGTGGGAAATTTCACACCATAAAACTGTTTCAGAGCTGGAGATGTGGCTCAAATGGTAAATTTCCTGCCTAATAAGCACAAAGCCCTGAGTTCATACCTCAGTACCATCAAAAAAATTATAAGTAAAACTTCCTGTTTTATGTACAAAACTATAAAAATTGTATAAAATCACCTTTTGACTATGTGCATAAGGAATATATGACACATAAATAAATTTTGTGTTTAAACCTGTGTCCCATCCTCACCTTAGCATTTCTATGAAATATTCAAAACTCCAGAAAAAAATGTGAAATATGATCTCAAACATTTCGGACAAGGGCTACTCAACATGCATTACTTTAACTCCTGGAGGGCAAGATCACTCCTCCTACCTCAACAGAACAGGTAGGACTAGCGTCAGGCCACATACCCTAAATGTAAGAGAATCCCCAAATAAAATAATAATTCAATGTGAAACTTTATAATACAAAAATCTATGAGGAAAAAAATGTAAAGACTTCAAATAAAGATAAGATAACTATCTTTCCCTTTTCCTTTACTTATTCCTTTCAATTCTTTTCCTTTATTTTTTTTGTCTCAGGTTCCAATATGGCCTAACCTGCTTCTGATACTACTTCTGTTATTAGAAAATTTGAACCTTTTTTCATCACAGATTTTCAAAACTTTCAATGTACTATGGTTTCTTAGCATGTAATAATTGTACAAATCCATCCTGGATGTTTTGCATTAATTGTGATTTCTTAAAATATTGCATTGAGGGGTTATCCTACTTTCTGTGTGTTTTCTGTGTCCCCTGGGAGAAGTATCTCACCCTAAGCCTGGCTCTGATCACCATGGTAACCAGCATAAGACTTGTTCATTAATAGGCACTTGATTAATTCTTCCTTAATGGATAAAAGAACAGCAGCAGAGGTTTAAGCATTTTTTTCCTAACAGAGAGCCCAGTACCTGCCATGATATTTAGAGAAGTTTCAGTGGTCTTTGGTGATGGTCTGTGGTACCCATTGGCACTGTGTCTGCTACTTAAAATAAGTGGTCTTGGGTCTCTGTCACTGTCATAGGCCATCACCTCCATCTCCAGTCTTGCTTTATGTTTTAAACAAATATTTCTCAACAGAACCATCATTCCCTATCTTCTACTGAATTGTAATCCATAGACAATGAAAACAACCTCTTGGGGAAAAAGACTTGAAGGTCAGGATTTTGTTTATGGGTTCCTGCAGGGAGCCTCAGAGCTTTGAGAGGCAGAAAGATGGCAAATGTCTGGAAGGACAAGCCTGGTACAATCCATAACAACACTACCCAGCATCATTGACAGTGCATTTTTTATTGCCTGCACATTAGCAAAGACACATAGGAGTGGTTCCTATTTCTCAGCTCAAAAAACAAAGAAACGTTCAATCTGAGACTCATGCATTCCCTGAAGATTATAACTGATTCCTCAGTGTACTTATAAACATTTGTCTTCCAAAGACAAAATTGGCCATTTATAAAAGGCTCTCACAACACTGAGCACAATGGTATACACCTGTAATCCCAGCATTTGGGAATATCAGCAAGATGGTGAGTTTAAAACTAGCCTGGGCTCACAGGGAGACACTTTCTCAAAAAAAACAAAATAAATAAATAAATAAAACTCTCTTACAAAATCCTTACCAGAAAATTGAGCCTGTAATAACAAAATTATTTTTATGCCTTGGTAAAGGGCCCATAAAAATAGTTTTTGATTTAGTTACAGGAATTCTATTCAGCAAATAATCCTGTCAACATGTTTTCTCTGGGTTCTATCCACATAATAGTCACTGTCCTGAGGGAAGAAGAGAGATTTTATTTTGTTATCACTACTGTGATTTATGACTTTTTGTCCGGCTACCAAATGATTGTTCACCTTTATCTCTTCTTTTTTTGCTCCCTTTAATTTTTTTTTGGGGGGGGTCCAGTCATGGGGCCTGATCTCTGGGTCTGGGCGCTATCCCTCAGCTCTTCAGCTCAAGGCTAGTGCTCTACCACTTGAGCCACAGCACCACTTCCGGCTTTTTTTCTTTTTGCTTATGTGGTACTGGAGAATCGAACCCAGGGCCTCATGTATGCAAGGCAAGCACTCTACCACTGAGCCACCTTCCCAGCCCCTGCTCCCTTTAATTTTAAATAGCTTAACTTTCCAAAATTTAGCTAAGTTAACTTTATTTTATTTTATTTTATTTTATTGTCAGTTGTGGGGCTTGAACTCTGGGCTTGGGCACTGTCCCTGCACTCTTCAGCTCAAAGCGAGCGTTCTACCGCTTGAGCCACAGCGCCACTTCCAGCTAAGTTAACTTTAAAAGACAGAAGATTCAAAATAGTTCACTCCCCAAGCCTCAAATCTAGAGAAAAAAACAATGATTCTTAGAGACTGTCTCCTTGTGTCTCTAAATATCTTCAAATCACTGGTGTTCCAGTTACTTGCTTTGTTGTGACTCTGTGAAGTGATAGAAAATGTGTTTCTCTTACATAACTAGAGATTTGGGGGTATGATTTAGCTGTGTGCTTGTATTAATGGTTTGTCTTACAGGAAAAATAGATCCTACCAGGGTGTTCTTAAGTCATCCCTGATAATGTGTCAGGTCTAGATTCCACATTTGGTGAGCACGAACCATGTATTGAGCACCTGCAACCTTCCCATGGGGTCTCCTTTAACCCTTAGAAGAGTCAGGATGGAGGGCAAGTACAGTCAGACTCATTTCTAAGAAACAAGAGAAGACTCAAAGAGTTGTAATGTGCTCAGTGTCACACAACTAGTCAGAGTGAAACCAAAGCTAGCCCAGGTATTGTATTGTACCACCATTGCTGATCTCTTGTCACATGATAAACAACCATCTGAGTGTTGCCACAGCCTGCTAGCATCTTAGAAAGAAAATTCTGCACTGCTCTTGCTCCAAGAGATGCGTAGGATAGATTGGTCCAATTTATCATGTGATATGGTTAATTTTCATAGCAAAATAAAATCACTTCAAAGAGTTTTCGGGCATTACTTCATCTTACTTGAAGACAGAAGTACCATCTGTCAAGCAATCCAAACCCTGTGTATTCCTTCCCCTGAAATCCCATATTTATCAAGGACACTGTCTTCTTCTCAAAAACTCTCCTTAATTTCCAAAATAGCCTGGTTCTAGAGCAACTTTGAGGCACTGATATGAGAAGGAGAATAATTTGATCTCATGAAAAGCAAAACACACCGAAGTTCACATGTCTGAATTCAGTATGCATAGTTGTGGTAGAAATTAAATGATTCTGAAAAATATGTTCTAGCTAAGCAGGACCATAATATTAACAAGCATGCACATAAATATTGATGGCTAAAACTACAGTAGATAAAACCATAACTAAAATTTGAAAACAATATAAGGAAGTAAATTAGAAAGCACAGCATACTCAATAAACATGCAGTCATCAACTTGAAGTCAGCTTACAGTCCAGTTGTTCTCCTGACTAGTTGTGAGTTATTTTATAGGTTGGTCAATTAAAAGCAAGCAGCCTTGTGTGTGTGCTCTGTATTCCTATCTAGAAAGCGGACACAATAAAAGTAAGTATAAATAAGCATGTTGAGCATTAAATGAAAAAGCTCATATGAAGGGTCTGACATTTCAAAGAGGTGTGCTATCAAAAGAAGAAAATGTCCATAGCATTTTTGAACTATTTGTAATAAACTCTTTCTCAGGTTCAAGAAGTTGGAAAAGAGTTAATTATGACAGAATTGTCACCAAGTTTGGAGATAGAGTAAATCATTGTATATCTGGAAGTCAGTATGTTTCAAACAAATCAGGACAGGCCTGCAAAGCAGGAGGATAGCATCATGACATTAAATAGTAATCATCATATATTGTTGACAGCTGAGCTCTCTGAGCATCTTTTTGTCTTTAACAATTAGTAAGCTGATGATACAAGCTCCAGTGAAACTAGCAAAAACCAGCTGATGCCTCTTACAGGAAATTTAACTGAAGAAGAAAGGCCTACAAATAGCTTTCCTCTATGCTCCTCACTTCAAGATGAGAGTCCAGGCACTCTGTAACTCTCATAGGCCAGGAGGTTGGGGTGGGAACAGCCAGATGATGAGGGTCTCCTTGGATCCATATGCCAAGAGAAACTGGGGCTATGTCACTTGATAATAACTTGCCAAACTCACAGAACTCTTTCGGACTGGCACAATTCTGGATCACAAATCAGTTGAGGAGCTACAGATCTCAGAGTCTGTTATGGTATGAATGTAAAGTATTGATTGCAGGCTCATGAGTTGAATGCTGAATCCCCAGTTGGTGACAATATTTTGGAATATTCTAGAAACTTGAGAAGGAAGGGCCTAGTTGGAAAGGAAATGTCACTAGAAGAATGGCTTTGGAAGTTATACTTGGTTCCTGGTCCCTCTTCCTCTTCTTTGCTTCTTATCCACCAAGAGATAAATAGCTCCCCTCTCTTATCATAGTGATCCATCATGTGACACCATGATGTTTTACTCGAGAGCATGTGCTACACAAATATAGACTGAACCCTCTGAAACCAAGAACTGAAATAAATCTTTCCTCTTTTGTTTTTGTTTTTGAAAGTTATTTCATCACAGGATGGAAAAAGTAACACAGGGTTTTTAATCTATAAAGTCAAAGACTGCACCATCTCAATTGAAATACTTTTGTATCAGCTTTTGGCCATAATTACTTAGTGACCAGCCCCTTGGAATTAAGAAATGAAGCCCTCCCTTTCCATGTCCCCAGGCATTAATAATGGCTCCACTTGTTGACACAGGAAGACAAAACATAAAGTATACCCTAGCCTGTCATATTTTCTTCCAAATGTGGAAAATCCTAAATTTCTGTAGGTGGTAGGCAGTACCACAGGGTGCCAAGGAGATGGTGCTTGTCTCAGAATGGTTGCCTGGTTTCAATATTCCACCACAGGGGAAATTCCTTGATTTCCTCTACCTCTCAGTTTCCTTATTCACAAAAAGGGAATAATAACAGTGTCTACCTCAAAGGGTGTCTATGCGTGGCACATTGTAGGTGTTAAATAATAGTTCTAAGGTCCTTCCTCAGTCATTCACCTCTCTATTTTGAAAAAGATGTCAATTATCAACAAAGTGCACATTTCTTATAAAAATCTATTATACTTTACACATTGCAGGGACTTTATTCATAATTATTATGTTTCTTGGGTAACTATTAGATTTCTGATTGCTTTGTTAAGAGGCAGTCTGTTATAACTTTCTCCTGAAAATCTCCTTGCTTAACTTCATTGTTTTAAGGTTACCTTGCCTTTGCTAAGTACTTTTGGGGTTCAGTCAAAACACATTACCAGAGACTCCAGATTGATGGATAATACGAGGGGTTCCTCTTTCATGGCATTCACATTCTGGAGCTATGACAAAGTTTGAGAAGTATGAGGAGCAGAAACTTCGAGTGTCACAGGAGCTCCAGAATTTGGAGCTCTCCATAGAGTGGGAAGGAAAATATCCCTAAGGAAGTAAAGTTGAAGCTGAAAACTAAAGGCTTCTGAGAGTTACCTATAATCCAGAAAGTGCCCCAGGGTGATAGAATGGGTTCTCAGAACAAGAACAAGGAAAAGACTGGAGCTGTGAGGACAAAGGCAGCCCAGGATGAGGTGAAGAGAAGGTGGCCACCAGGTATAATCCAGACTTGGAGAGTGCATCAAAGGATGATGGGAAATAACTGAAGGCATCCAAGTTGTGGAGTAAAGGGAGCCAGAATGGCATTAGAACACATTGTTCTGGTATCTTTGTGAAGGACCTGGTAGGAAGCTGGGGCCTGGACACAGACATTCATGCATAGCCCCCTAATGATTTTGACCCAGCCCTGGGTGGTTAGGAGGCAAGAAGTAGATAGATTTGAGAGATCTTGAAATATTTGACTTAAAGCTGATGGTAGTATTCCTCACTTCCTAAAGGAGGATAGATGGAAATAGAAATCTGTAGTCTGCCCTGATGTGTGTGTGTGTATGTGTGTGTGTGTGTGTGTGTGTGTGTGTGTGTTTGCATACATTGCATGTATATTTAGTTTGGAAAAGGAAGAGAAGTGATATCTAAAGAGAAGTGTGTGGGTTGTGTACTTATCTCGGTTATCAGCACTAATCTCCTCTCCTTTCACCCTAATTAAGCTTGTCATCGTAAGGCCCTAAAGTATCCAAGAATAGCTCCACACCAGTCCCTCAAGTAACTTTAGGGGGTGTCCAGCCCAACTTTATGGCCCTTTCATTGCACCAAGGGCATTTGCCTCCGTTGCCTAAAGTACCAGCCCAGGACTACTTGTTAGCTGACCTGCTAGAACCAACTATAATTCATCTATTCATTGCAGAGCAAAGGTAACTTAGGGTACAAAAGTTGACAGATACTTCCCAGGAGACCATCAGTACTGGAAATGAGGGCACTGGGTTTTAACTGGAAATGTTCCCATTGGCATGGATTCAAGATGATGAAGTGTGTCCAGCTAGAGGTCATGCCCTGAGGATGTGAGGAGCACAGCACATATTAAAGAGCTGAGCTCTTTAGAGCTGAGTGTATCAAGTCATCGCATCGGGTTGGAGGTATGGTTCAAGTAGTAGAGTGCCAGCTGTGAGCAAGCAAGCTGACCAAGTGCCAGGCCCTGAGTTCAAGGCCTGGTACTGTTGAGGAAGAAAAGAAGAAAGAAGAAAGAAGAAGAGACAGAAAAAGAGGAGGAGAAGAAAGAAGAGGAGAAGGAGAACAAGATATGCCATTATTACACAATTTAGAGACTACGAATTATCATTCACATGCACTTGTGATGTACAACTTGGATATTCCTTCCTCTCTCAGAAGAAGTGAGATTAAGAACAGCAGTCCTATAATATTAACATTGGTATCATTTATTAGCAGGGTGTTCTAATCTGAAAGCAGTGTCCTCCAGGTTAGACATTCTCTCTAGTCCCACAGCCACAACCCATATTATCTAGGACATAGAGAAAATTAAATAGTGAGGTCTTGCTCTCTCCACCCCCCAAGATTCTGCTTTAGTTGATCTAGGTGGGGACCCAGGCCCTGGAAGTTTACGACTTTCCTTAGAACTCATCATAGCTTTCATCATGACAGCAACTTGCAAGGTAGGGAATTTTATCTTCCTTGCTTGTATGAGGAAAACAGAGCCCAGAGAGAACAAACAACTTGGGTAAGAGCAAGATCAAGGACTTTAACCTTCAGCCTGTCTGGGCACCAATCCCTGCCCTCATTGTTGCTTCACATACTGTGTAGTGGGTTCTTGGGTAAAAGGTAAACAGGGAGCACACAAAGGGAACAAAGAGAGCCTAGGACAGAAGCTCTCCGCAGAAGCCTGCAACTGTGTGTGCAGGAGGTTCCAGCTCTGCCCTTGGCCAACTGTGCAGGGTGGAGGTGACCTGTGGGTAAGGGTTTGCTAAGAAGGATACCTCAAGTGGGCAAAATAACAGACTTCATTGTTTGCAGCAGATCCTGGCTTCCATCCAAGCCCTGGCGGGATACCACAGATGAGTCCTTAGCAGATTGAACAGGGCATGGCCAGGCAAGGCAAAGCAGCCCCATCCATGCACACTCTATTACCTTTTGCGTTGTTGAATCTCTGTGGGGAGTAGACGTCTGTTCTTGGTATCTATCTTCTCAGCATTATCAGCTCAGGGCTGACACAAGTTTCTCAGACTTCCTCCAAGTTATTCTCCTGACAGATGGGTTAACTCAACATCAACCAGGTTAATGTGCTGTGGAATGTGGAGGAAGCATTCTCAGGTCCTTGTTTCTCTAACCATGAGCACCCTTAGTCACTATTGCCTGAAATACCTATCAAGTGAAATTCTGAAGTAGTTCTGCCTTCCTGCTTCTGGGAACCTGGGACACAGGGTCATGGGCTGTCAGCCCCCTAGAGAGAAAACCAATCTCCTCCTCCGAAGTCTGCTATCACTGGTGTGAATGACGGGGAAAGGATTAATGTCTGAGAGGTGAAGGCAAGGTGCGGGGGGTGTGACATGTTTCTAGAACCAGAAGTAGAACTTGTCTGGTCCTCTCTAGATTCCAGATGGAAATTCTACATTTACACTCCCCATGAAGGTGTGGGCTCTCCATCTTCATTTATGTATTTACCCTACACTAAGAATTTTGTAGCACTGGAAATTCTTAGAGGCATAAGATTGCTTCTGAGCATTGATAACTCATAGGAAATCACCTTGAGGGTAAGCATTGTAAATGAAGAAGGCACTGGGGCCGTAGAATCACAGGGAGAACCCTGGACCCATCAGAAAATGGGAGGGCAGGTTACCAAGAGGGGCAATTCCTGACACAAGATTTACCCAATGCCCAGCAGGAGTTGGAGAGGTAGAGAATAGGAAGGGGTGTGTGTGTGTTTGTGTGTGTGTGTGTGTGTGTGTGTGTGTGTGTGTGGTCAGTCCTGGGCACTGTCCCTGGGCATTTTTTGCTCACGGCTTACACTCTACCACTTGAGCCACAATTCCACTTTTGGCTTTTTTGTTGGATAATTGGAGATAAGAGTCTCACTTTCCTGCCTGGGCTGGCTTCAAACCACGCTCCTTAGATCTCAGCCTCCTGAGTAGTTAGGATTAAAGACATGAACTTCGGACCACCCAGCTTCAGAAGGTTTTCTAAATGAAATGACGGTTTTCTAAAGCAGGGACTCTGTCCCTTGCCACTATAGAAGGGGCGGGGGAGTGTTCTAGGGTGAAAGGTCACCCTGGCTAAGTTCTAGAGACTCCAGATTTCTAGATTTCAACTTCCTTGTCCACATTCATGCTGAAGTCTGATTGTAACTTAATTCCTAACTCAGATTTTTTTTTCCTTCAACAGAATCATGCAATTCTGAAGGCCTGCCTGGTGTGCCAAAGAGCTTTTCCCCACAAAGACAAGAGCCAGTGAAGGAAGCTGCAGAGTAAGAGAGAGGCATTTGAACCAGACAACAAAAGTTAAATAAAGCCAACGTTGAACAAAGTACAGCAGTGGCTAAAGGTGTCTTTTTCCCCTCAGTGGGACACAGCTGGATTTCAGCCCTGGTTATTGAGCTACTTACTATAGATCTCTGCATTTCAGAGATTTATACACATATAACATGATTAAGGACATCCCATAATCCACTTTGGTGATGACAATTAGGTGAGATAATAGAGAAGCACTTAGGAACAGATTGGGTTTCAGCAAATGGTGGCTGAGAGGCTTTCTTGAGAGCTAATATTGAGTCTGAAGAGAGTGATATCAGAGCTAAGGCTCCCAAGTGGGTCAGTTAATAAATAACTGGGACCCTCCCCCACTCTTTCCAGAAAGATTGTGTTGACCATCAATACTGGGGCAGACCACAGAGTAAGTCAACATAAATCCATTACCACTAATCAAAAAAAAAAAAAAAAGAGCTCAAATCTCACGCTATACTGAGAATCACTCAAGTAACATAATCAATTCCAAAATATGATACCAGTTGGGGATCTAGGTAATACCATCTCTCCCTTGGCAATTTACACGAAGCACAAAAATCCCCAAGAAGAAAGGAAGCGTTAAATATATCAGCAGACTCCATTATGTAGCTCCTCTCTTTTTTTCTGGAATTTTCTTGACTATGGGGATTTCCTTACTTCCCCCTTATCTTTACATAGTTGTCTACAACCATGAAAATCTGGCTTGTAGTCACCTACCATTCCATCTGCTCCACCTCTTAATTTTTTCACCATACCAAACCAATTTTTGAGGAACTTCTAAAAATAGTTCTGGTCAAGGCTGGGAAGTTGGCTCAGAGGTAGAGTGCTTGCCTTGCATGCATGAGGCTCTGGGTTCAATTCCTCAGCACCACAGAAGCAGAAAAAGCTGGAAGTGGTGCTGTGGCTCAAGTGGTAGAGTGCTGGCCTTGAACTGAAGAGCTGAGGGACAGCACCCAGGCCCAGAGTTCAAGCCCAGGACTGGCAAAAAATAATAGTTCTGGTCAGGTGTTCAAAGATCCCTTTCCTTCTACCAGCAAAATGTACTGATTGACAGGAATGTAAATCACTGAGATCTTAGAGGAAAACATCTCCCTCTAGGACACAGAAAGTGCTGCACTTGCTCTATTAGCATTCCAAGGTATTGAAGAGCACAAGTCATAATCAGCCCTGTGGTCTTCTTCAATGTCCTTGTTCATACCTGTGTCTCTCTAGGGAAGGGAAGGATGTTGGGGTGTTAGCATCCTTTGCTGTTACCCACAAACTAGATGACTTTGAAATATGTTGTCTCATATTAAGATACCACCTCACTCCAGTTAGAATGGCTAAAATCAAGAACTCTAATAACAACAGATGCTGGAGGAGATGTGGACAGAAGGGAACCTTACTGCATTGTTGGTGGGAGTATAAACTTGCTCAACCACTTTGGAAAGTAGTATGGAGGTTCCACATAGAGCTCCCCTATGACCCAGCAATTCCACTTTGGGGCATTTACCCAAATGTTTACAAACAAGACCACACTAAAGCTACCAGCATGACTATGTTTATTGCAGCATTATTTACTATAGCTAAGATATGGAACCAACCCAGATGCCCCTCAGTAGATGAATGGATCAAGAAAATGTGGCATATATACACAATGGAATTCTATGCCTCCATCAGAAAGAATGACATTGCCCCATTTGTTAAGAAATGGAAAGGCTTGGAAAAAATTATATTAAGTGAAGTAAGCCAGGCCCAAAGAAACATAGGTCCCATGGTTTCCCTTATTTGCAATATCTAGTATACGTCTAAGTCAAGCAGAAAAAGTCAGATAAGGTGATGTTAGGGAAATGAACCCTAAGATATGTATTCAAATGTTTTTTTTTCTTTCATGGGATTGTTTCTAACATATTTATAAGATTATTTCTCTGTTGCTTTGTATGTCCCTCCCCCACAGTATAACCCCTGCTTTCCCTGTATTTGATGTCAGTATAATTTGTGGAGGGGAAGAGGAAAACAAATCATTTAAATAGGGATACAGGTGGACCCATTGCAACTATGAGATGTATAAGTCGTTATGTCGAAACAAACTTCACAACTTTGGTGGGGGGGGCGCGGGGAGGATTGGGGGTGCGAGGGGAGGTTGGGAAGGGATGGGAAGGGGAAACAAAGGAGGAGGCTACAATGCTTGATAAGAAATGTACTCATTATCTTGCCCATGTAATTGTAACCCCTCTGTACAGTATTTTCACAATAAAAAAAATTAATTGAGAAAAAAAAGAAATATGTTGTCTCATAGTTTGGAAGGCTAGAAGTCCAAATATCAAGGTGTCAGCTAGGCTATGCTCTGTCTGAAGACTGTGGGGGGAAGATACAAGCTGTTTCTTTTCAACTTCCATTAGTTCTTCTATGTCCCTTGGCTTATAGATGCACAGCTCCAACCTCTGATTCCATTTTCATGTGACTTCTTAGGTTCCCATCTGCCTGAATTTCTTTTCACAATGACACCAGTCATTAGACTACTATTCCTCATCATCCAACAGGATTGCATCTGAATGAGGTTACCTCTACTAATCAAAATAAAGTCTCATATTCCACAGGAGCCTCTTGTTAAGAGTTTCAGTGTGTTATTTGAGGGGACACAACTCAAACTATCCTATTGTTTCTCTCCCAATGCACCCCTTCCTGCCTTAAAGAAATGGACAGAGAGCAGGGGATCTGTGTCCCCATGACCCTCTTTCCTGTCTCTGGTAAGCCAAAGGAAAAGCTTGCTATCTAATCTGTTTCTAAGAAAGCATAAGGAATAGAGCTTTCCAGAAACAAACCTTTGGGGAGGAGGACTCCAATGGAAACTGCCTGCACTTTTCAAGTGATCCTCCTATTTCCAGCCCTCTCACCAGTCTCTAAACCTAGGAATCTGCTCACTCTCATAAATGCCTACCTTTCTCCAAAAGTAGGTAAACTTCCTTTGGGCCTACCTGTCTCTCAAAGTAGGTGAACTTCCTTTGGATCAGTTAGACTTTTTTGCTACTGTGACAAACACTTGAGAGAAAGAATATAAAAGGAAGACATCTTTAGTTTGGCTCATGGGTTCAGAGTTTCAGCCCCTGGCCAATGGGACCGGTGGCTTTGTGCCCAAGGCTAGGCAGAACACCACAGTGGAGAGGGTAAGATGGAACAAAACTTTCCTCCTCATGGTAGCCAGGAAGTTGAAAGAGATTGAAAGGAAAAGGCAGAGGACAAGACACACCCTCAGTGACTTCCAACCAGGCCCCACCTCCTAACATTTCCTTAACTTCCAAAAATGCTATCAAATTATGAATCCATAAAATGATAATCCACTGAGGACGTCAGCTTTATGATCTAGTCATCTCTCAAAAGTCCCCCCTCTATGGCTGTATGGGGAACCCTCAATGCAAATGAGTCTTTGGGGAGATACCTCATATGTGTATGACCACAGGGTCCTTTTCTGTGCCAGAAATGTCCCAGTTGTAGCTTTTCAGTTAGAGGCACATGGACATATGTTTAGTTTATACTGCAGGTAGGGTGAAAGGCTATGGCTGTTTTGTAAGGGAAGGTCAAGGGGACAGGTCTTCCAGAACCATTGTTGTCTTTGCTTCTACACAGAGAGTCATACCTGGCACTGTGACTATGTCCCTAGATATCTGTATGATTGTGACCTTTAATTCACCCATTTGAACACTAAGTCATACTAACAAATTTGCCTCTTTCTGCCTTTATTGGGCTTGTTTATTGAACAAGAGAAATCACACTGGATGTCATAGTTATACTCTTCTGAGTGTAACAGCACCAGTTTTTATGTTCTGTTACATTCTTGACAGTTAATTTTATTATAATCTGGGGTTCTCTTCAATAGTGATGGAAGGGGTATGAATAGGTTTTTCAATTAAATCCCTTACAATGGTTTGAAAATACACCTCCAGAATGAAGCCCCTTATTATATTCTTTTAAAATAGATTTTTTTTAATGCTCATCAAGTTTAAGAAAAAGATTTGCGCACATATGAACTGTGTACTGCTATACAATGGTGTTAAGAGTCCAGGAGAGGCAGAGGTCACAGAAATATTGTAGAAGACAGAGCATGAACACAAATCTATCTGCTGCTGCCATTTAGTAAGGCTTATGAGCTCACACCAGAACAGCTATAAAGATTCCAGTCTTGTACCATAGCTTCTAGCCTTTTCTCCTACAGACTGTGCTGCTCAAGTATCTCTGTTAGCAGGTGACATGCCAATTCAAAGTTTCCTACTAGCTCATCACTGATGGAAGACAAAGTCCATCTTCCTCCACCAGACATTCAATGGTGCCTTACTCATCAGACTCCTAACCTTTCAGACTGGCTTATTCACTGTCTCACTGTCCAGTGAGAGTCCTGACATATCTTTATTTTGTGGCTGCTGAATTCCTGCTCTTAATAATCAGTCCTTTCTACCTTGATAGCTGTCCAAATTTTCAGCCTTGCCTTCTTTCTAATGTAGATGGAAATGTAGTCTCTGCTTAGCTGTGTACCTGTCTATCTATCCTGCTGAGTAATCATTTTGTGCTCCATTTCTCTTTTCCTGTAAGTGTGCAGGATTAATAAAGTATCCCTTGGCAAGATGATGCATCGTGCTTACATTTCCTATTACTTTTCCTTGGCAGCTTCCAAATCAACCAGCTGTTCTACTCCAGCAATCTTTTAGTTCTCTTTCTTCTCTTAGCACTGAGGTACTGTTCCCTTTTCAATGGACCATTTTTACATAGTTTTGTCTCCCACGTTGTACACCTACCCTCCAAACAACTTTCCTTAGCAGGAAAGGGAATCTCTGATGTTTTCTGCATATCTACTAGGAATCTTACATAGACACCTTTGGATATATTTAACTTTGTAAGTTTTTCAGTAAGTGTCTGACACACATTTTAAAGGAGGGAACTGAAGTTCAGAAAGCATTAATGACTTTACTTGAGACAGTCTGCTACTAGATAAGGTGCCAAAGAGAAAAAGAAAATTATGTGAGGTAGCTTATTGCAATTGGCTTGACAGATGCAGTGGCCATGAGCAGACTTTTGCTGGGTGGGCAGTAAGAAAGAGCATGGAGCAGAGCAACATCACATAGATTTCACACTCAGTGTGACAATGTGAGCATTTATAGCTTCCAGAGAGTGTCCTTGATTTCCCTTAAGAATCTAGTGTTAAAGTTAATTGCCTACTTTGATCATACAAATACTGCAATATGCTAGACTGGTCCAAAGTTCAGGGGTAAGTGAACTATATGCCAGCAAGGTAAGAACAGAATAAACACTGACCAAGATGCAGAGACTTTGTGTTTTAACTGGAGGTCAAAAGAGGACTCAACACTAGGTAGCTGAACCTGGGCAAGCACACAATCCCACCCAGATGGTTTCACATAGGGGGATAAAAGTGAATGAGTCAATGTGGGTTCATTGATGGTAATAAATGTACCACTGGTATGAGAACCTTCAATAAGTTCTGCTCAGTTTTTCTGTGTATCTACAACTGCTCTAAAATGTAAAGTATAATTAAAAACGAAATGAAATAAAACTTAACAAATGTATCCAGGTATCAGTACAGTTGGCTCACTATATAAGAATTATGTATGCTATATAATAAATGGCCTGAGGGAAATGAGGCCTTGCTTCTCTTCTGGGTGCTAGAGCCCGGCCCAGCCAATGTGCCTCCTTGTCTTTAATTTTCCAGTTCACTTCCTTATAAAATGCATATGAGTACTGAAGACCTCAAAAAGGCATGGAACATGCAAAGAAGGAGGAAAAAGAAACAGGAAAATAGGAACTGAGGGATACTGGAATGGCATGCATCTTGAAAAATTAAAAGCTGGGTGCATGAACAGTTTGCAAAAGCATATGGGTTGATGTCACAGGACATTAAGTATATGGTGTCCTTGAGAATTGCTTACTTCTCTTATTTCTGTTATATCTTCTCTAAAATTGGGGCAGTGATACATATTACATATAGTGGAGGTAAGGGTTAGGGTAAGGATTAGTTTACAAAATGCTCAGATGAAGAACTTATATTCATTCATTAAAAACATTTATTGAATGCCAGATGCCAAGGACACAATGGTGAATCAACTAGTACCCTGCTGGCTCACAGAGCTCACAATCTGGGAGAGATTAGGAAGAAAGTATAGCCAGGCTCCAGTGGCTCATGCCTGTAATCCTAGCTACTTGGGAGGCTCTGAGATCTGAGGATCAGAGTTCAAAACCAGCTGGGGCAGGAAAGTTCCTGTGAGATGCCTATCTCCAATAAACTACTCAGAAAAAGCTGGAAATAGCGCTAAGGCTCAAATGGTAGAACATTATCCTTGAGCACGAAGAGGCTCAGGGATAGTTTCCAGGTCCCAAGTTCAAACTCCAGGACTGGCAAAAAAGAAAAAAGAAAAGCATAAAAGAAATGAAAAAAAAATGTAATTAAGGAAAAAAAACTCAGAGTGTTAACAAGGCCTCTGAGTAAATAAGCAGTACATATTCAAAATCAGACATGTATCTGCAATTATGACCAATTATTTATCTGAAATCTTCCAGTGAAGAACAATTAGAAAAATAGATAACATATTTTTAAAAATAAATCAGAAAGAACACATTAGCTACCAAGGCAATCTTTGTAAGCAGAAGATAGCTACAAAGAGGTAAGGCCAAAATGAATTTCTACTTTCTCCTTAAAGCATTTGTACTTGAAGCTTATGAGTGGTAGAAGATAGTTTTAAGCCTTCATGGGACAATACTGTAGTCACTCGACTGATAAGAACACTAGGCATCCAACTTGGACCCCTAGGGGACAACATTGTAAACATTTAAGTACACAAGGCATAGATCAGCTCTCATAAAAACAAAAACAATGCTACTCATATGTCTCATGCAAGAGTTTCTCATTTTCTAGGCCAGCCCAGGCAAGTTAGCAAAATTGCATCTCAAAAAATAGAATTTTACTCATCTCTTAGAGTAAGAAAATAGAAAGACTTGGGGAAAAATGATATTAAGTGAAGTAAGCCAAACCCAGAGGAAAAAAGGTTACATAGGTTCCCTCATTTGTGGTAGCTAGAATGTGCCTACAAATCTATAAGTAAGTATATTAGGCGATTCTCAAGTGATTGCAAATTCATTAACTGAAGTATACTAGACTCCATGAAAAGCTCAAATAATAGAATTTTTTAGAAAGACTAGATCAAAGCCTAACAAGAGCAATACCAGGAAATGAGTACATCCAAGAGGGGATGTGGGACCCAGGGGAGAAAGGAGAATGAAGGGAGAAAGAGGGCAGAAAGAAAAAAAGAATTCATTGAATATATCACAAAATTAAGAACAAATAAAGATGCAATGTATTTATAGGCTGCTTTGTTACATGACACCTTTTTGTATAACTATCTAAGGATAATTTAAAAAATAAATAAGTAATAAAAAATAAAGACTACAATCCATGGTTCTCTTTTAGGATGTGGTTCAACATTAATTAATAATAAAAAAAGGAAAACAAACAAAGCCAGGCACTAGTGGCTCACACCTGTGAGCTTAGCTATTGAGGAGGCTGAGATCTGAGGAGCAAGGCTCGAAGCCAGTTGGGGCAGAAAAGTCATTTGAGACTCTTATCTCCAATTATCCAGGAAAACAAAGCTATGGCTCAAGTGGTGGAGTGCTAGTCTTGAGTGGAAAAAGCTAAAGCACAGTGCATAGGCCCTGAATTCAAGCACGGGTACTGTGGCAAAACAACAACAAATGAAAAGAATAGGGCTTGGGAATATAGATTACCTAACATGAGAGAAACTCTGAGTTCAATCTCCAGTACCACAACTATAAGCAAACAAACAAATACAGCTCAAATTCAGTTAAGGTGTTTATGTGGCTTTACTATATGGCATTATCCTTTATGAAGAAATATCTGTCGCTAGCCTCAAATAAGCTCTAGTTTTTCATAGAACAAAGTCTAACATTCAATGAAAAAAATAACTTACAAGAAGTGTCAGATGACCAAATATCACTTAAAACAATAGAAATTGATCTATAGAAGATACAGATAATATGTAAGTACCAGAGGTGTCAAACACATAGCTTAGCTACTGTGTTAAAAATATCAAAGTTGGGCTGGGAAGGTGGCTCAGTGGTAGAGCGCTTGCCTTGCATGCCTGAGGCCCTGGGTTCAATTCCTCAGCACCACATAAGCAAAAAGAAAAAAAGCCGGAAGTGGCGCTGTGACTCAAGTGGTAGAAGACTAGCCTTGAGCTGAAAAGCTGAAGGACAGTGCCCAGGCCCAGAGTTCAGGCCCCACGACTGGACCAAAAAAAAAAAAAAATCAAAGTTAATAATAAAATGAAAACATTCAACAGAAAAGTGTTATCAGTAAAAAACAATATGAAGAAAATTCTAGAACTAAAATACACAACAAGTGACATTAAAAATTCAATAAATGAATGAGGAACAGATTGCTGACAGTTGAAGAAAGAAATAATGAACTGGGTCAATAAAAATAACCAGAACTTACAAGAAAGTTACGGAAAATAAGAGAAAAATGATGAAAATAAAGATAGGAAGTATTTGGGCTGCTACAAATCCCAATTGTTTCAATGGAATATTGAAGATGAAACCAAAGTGTTCCAATGTCTTTTCGTGGTATAAGAATTAGGAACAGTTGGGATTGGGGGGGAGCGGGGAGGCTGGGAAGGGATGTGAAGGGTAAACCAAAGGAGGAGGGTGCAATGCTTGGTAAGAAATGTACGCATTATCCTGCCCATGTAATTGTAACCCCTCTGTACAGTATGTTCACAAATAAAATAAAATTAAAAAATTTTGAAAAAAAATGAATTAGGAACAGTATATAATCAATGTTACATGAGCTTGAACTCAGGGACTGGGCACTGTCCCTAAGCTCTTTTGCTCAAGGCTAGTGCTCTACAACTTTGAGTCACAGCACCACTTCCAGTTTTCTGGTGGTTAATTGGGCGTTTCAGCCCAGGCTGGCTTCAAACTGAGATCCTCAGATCTCAGCCTCCTGAGTAACTAGGATTATAGGCATGAGCCACTGGCACTCAGCTAAACCTCTCTTGGTTGATTTCTATCAGGGGTGTGTGTGTGTGTGTGTGTGTGTGTGTGTGTGTGTGTGTGTGTGTGTGTGTGTGTGTGTGTGTGTGTGTGTGTGTGTGTGTGTGTGTGTGTGTGTGTGTGTGTGTGTGTGTGTGTGTGTGTGTGTGTGTGTGTGTGTGTGTGTGTGTGACAGCAATGTGGATTATCACAACAACCTAGAAGTTTTTTACTGGTATCTAGAGATGAGAAAAATGTTGATGGTGAAACTGAAAGGATTCAAATTTAAGTAGTTTAAACATTAAGATATTTTGAATCTCAGGACATGGAGAAAGATATGACTGACGGGAAGGAAGTCAGCATAGATGTCTTTTTGGTTCCTTATTTGTGCAAATGGGTCTGACTGTGATATTATTCTCTGAGATCAGAAATCCATAGCAGACCTTGGAAGCAAAATCAGTTTTAGGCATCATTTTTTTTGGGGGGGGGTGGTCCAATTGTGGGGCCTGAACTCTGAGCCTGGGCGCTGTCCCTCAGCTTTTCAGCTCAAGGCTAGTCTTCTACCATTTGAGCCACAGCGCCACTTCCAGCTTTTTTCTTTTTGCTTATGCGGTGCTGAGGAATCGAACCCAGGGCCTCAGGCATGCAAGGCAAGCGCTCTACCACTGAGCCACCTGCCCAGCCCCTGGTTTTAGGCATCTTGAATGGAGGATTTTTTCTGTT
Organism: Dipodomys merriami; assembly: GCF_024711535.1. Lineage (NCBI taxonomy): Eukaryota > Metazoa > Chordata > Mammalia > Rodentia > Heteromyidae > Dipodomys > Dipodomys merriami. The sequence continues at coordinate 429,511 of NW_027206254.1, forward strand.
AGAGACTGTTATGTGGTACATCTTTGTCAAGGCCCTTTATTGATTTTTCTACTGTGGTATTTGGTTAGTTCTCTTTGTTTTTTTACCGTTCAAATCCTAACATTTTGAAAAATGCAATTACAAGCTCTGTCTGTGACTATTTATTGTATCATCACATCAAAATATTGATGCCTGCCTAATTTGAGCCTTCCTAGGGAGTAATGCAAACAAGAGAGAAGATGGAAAGTTTGCTTCAGGATGCTGAGAACCCTGAGCCCAGTCAAAGTCTAAATGTGTCAGGAATCTTTCCTGGCACTGGTTGTCAAAGGCCACTTGAGGTGGCAGGATTGCTTCTCTGGAAGATGCTGAGCAAGGATGGGCTGCCAAGTCCAGGAAAATTGGCCCAAAAATATAGCCCATTTCAGAGAAGCACTAATGAACTCTCCCTTTATTGAAAATTCAATCTGTCAAGGATGTGAACCAGGTGTTATAGGAAAATAGAGGCCGTTCCACTCTTCCAAGGCAATTTCCTGTTAAAACTTCTGGAAGGGAGATACTATTTCCCCTACTCTAGGGTAGTTAAGTTCCTATTGGCAGGTAATTTTGAAAATCTTTTCAGGAGACAGAGCACAGTAAGGATGACAGCCAGTCATCTAGAGAGAGAGGAACAAGTGTATGTTCATGGCTGTTTCTCTGTATTGGGAGTTACTGACCAATAACCTTATGAGGATGTATGTAGCTCCCTGTTGAACATGTTTTTCCCCTCACATTCTGCACCATATGCACTTTTATTCTATTAGGGTTTTGACTTAAGAAACTGGATTTCTTTTTTTGTTTGTTTGTTTTTTTATTTTTTATTTTTATTTTTTTAATTTAATTTAATTTTATTTGTGAACATACTGTACAGAGGAGTTACAATTACGTGGGCAGGATAATGCGTACATTTCTTACCAAGCATTGCAGCCTCCTCCTTTGTTTACCCTTCACATCCCTTCCCAGCCTTCCCCCTCCCCCCCAATCCCAATCCTTCTCCTTCCCCCCCTTCCCCCCCCCCACCGACGTTGTAAAGCTAGTTTTGGACATGACAACTTGTACTTCTCATTGTTGCAACAGGTCCACCTGTATCCTTAAACAACTGGTTTTTCCCCATCTCCTCCACAAGTTATACTGACATCAAATATAGTGAAAGCAGGGGTTATACTGTGGGGGAGAGATATACAAAGCAACAAAGAGATAATCTTATAAATGCGTTAGAAACACATGCATGAAAGAAAAAAACATTAAAATACATATCTAAGGGTTCATTTTCCTGACATCACATTATCTGACCTTTTCCGCTTGACTCATACATATACTAGATATTACAAATAAGGGAAACCATGGGACCTATGTTTCTTTGGGCCTGGCTTACTTCACTTAATATAATTTTTTCCAAGCCTTTCCATTTCCTAACAAATGGGGCAATGTCATTCTTTCTGATGGAGGCATAGAATTCCACTGTGTATATATACCACATTTTCTTGATCCATTCATCTACTGAGGGGCATCTGGGTTGGTTCCATATCTTAGCTATGGTAAATAATGCTGCAATAAACATAGTTGTGCTGGTAGCTTTAGTGTGGTCTTGTTTGCAAACATTTGGGTAAATGCCCAAAAGTGGGATTGCTGGGTCATAGGGGAGTTCTATGTGAAGTCTTTTGAGAAACCTCCATACTGCTTTCCAAAGTGGTTGAACAAGTTTACATTCCCACCAACAATGAAGTAAGGTTCCTTTCTGTCCACATCCCCTCCAGCATCTGTTGTTGTTAGAGTTCTTGATTTTTGCCGTTCTAACTGGAGTGAGGTGATAATGTTGTTTTGATTTGCATTTCTTTTATGTCTAGGGATGTTGAACATTTCTTCATGTGTCTATTGGCCATCCTTCTTTCTTCTTCAGAGAAGTTTCTCTTTAAGTCTTTCACCCACTTATTTATAAGAAACTGGATTTCTATGTATTAAAATCTGATAAGAAATTTGGGTATGGTATCTTGTCTGAATGAGGATTATACGATTACATGTGCTTTATACTATGTTTTTTTTAAGGGAGTTGAAGGTTTTTGTTGGTTTTTTTTTTTCCCTTTCAACACTACTCAGGGCCTCACACTTGCTATGTAGGTACTCTAACACTTGAGCCATTCTGTCAGCCCTTTTGATAATTGTTATGTTTTTAAACTAGGATCTTCTTTTATGCCCAGCCATCTTGGACTTTGATCCTTCTATATGTGCTTCTCCGTATCACTGGGGTGACAGATACAGACTACTGTGTCTAGCCACTGGTCTAGATGCTAGCCAGCTTAGCTAGCATGGATTGTGCTTGAACCATACCTTCTCCATCCAAGTAGCTAGGCTTATAAGCTTAAGAGAATTTTATGACTTTTTCCTCAAGTGAGTCTGCCTAAAGTTTCAACAGTTGGAGAACCAAAGAGATCAATTTCCCTATTGGGACAGAATCCTGAGTTTTGTGACTATATGAGATGACAGAAAGACACAAATGATTTATAGCTGTTTCGTATGTCATTAACCATACTTCTACTGTCAAAGGAGGGAAGGTGGCAGATGTTCTAGAACTCAGTCTTTTGTACTTTTTCTAAAGATTATTATGCTAGAAATTTAGAAAATGAAAGGATATATATTTATATTTATATTTAACCTGTCATGCATTGGGTCATAAAGCCTGACTTACCAATGCTGTTTAATATGAAAGCACTACTGCATTTTGCTATGGGTTGCCACTAACTACATAGTCCCAGCTCACAGTAGGGCTAGTGACTGGGGACTCTAACCTGTTAGTCCTCCTACCTCATTACTTATAAAGAAACAAAGACTCAGAGGTGTTCTGCTAAAAATCACATCATTTGTAACACAGAAGTCATCTTCTTATGAGTTTTCCCCCTTAGAGGAAAAATCCAAGACAATGAGCAAGTCTTTACTTTAACTGAATGATTTGGTATGTTGCAAAAAGAAAGTGTCAGATGATAATGCTGGGAAGAACCGTCCTGTGTGACTTCTTCTGCAGGGGGCTGTGGCCTTTGGATGTGCTCGGGCCACATTTATATCTGTTTCGGAGTCGTGTAGACCCCTGTCAGGAGGAAGCCATCAAGTTCTTGGCTAATTGTGATCTAGAATTATGGGAAATACAGGAAGGAAGCATCGCAGAGGATTCTGAACTTCCTCCTTGGTTTGATGCCTTCCTGCTCACTGATAACTTGAGCATTGAACAATTAAGCTGATAATGTAAGTCTTAGATTTGAACATGTTGATAGGCTTTGTTGTTTGTTTCTATTCCGCTAAGAGAATACTGGTTTATTCTTCTGTGTGGCCTCAAAGCACACTTTGACAAATATGGCCCAAGTCTGCTTTTGAATAATTCATCATATTGTTGCTTGTTCTAGATGTGAAGGATGGAACAAGTAGCCTAGAACTTGTGATTAATAGAACCTATCTCCACTTCAACTCCAACTCATTAACTAATGATTTTACCAGTGTTTCGCACACTAACAAATATGCCAGAAGCCTTAATTTAAAGTTGGAATCCACTCAGTGAGCTATTTCAATATTCTAATTCCTTTGATGCCATCGGTTGATAAAGCCTGTTATTTTTGGTCCATGGAAAACTTCAATGGTAATACTGGTCTTATGAAAATGGCTTTAAGCAAATTGCTAAAGGCTGTGACACATGACTTAATATTATTATTTTATAATGGCGATTTTTTGCCCACCTATCAGCAGATGATGGCATTGAGGGTTAATTTTTTTTTTGTTAATGGTTTCTAAAAACTCCAGCCCTGCAGGAAGCTTCAGACATCATTACTGTATCACATTTTGCTTTTGGTTAATGGATAGCTATATTTCACTGTCATTTTCATGGATAGTAAGAGAGCACAGATGAACAATTTTAACAAATATAGGACAGTAGGACACATAGTCTAAGTTCTGTTACATATTATTAATTGGATGATCAAATTCAGCCTTATTAGAGCCAAGATTTTCTTGGATACAGCTGATAAGCCTTCTAACTTCTCACCAATGCCTTCAGTGTATCACACCATTCAGAAGCAAGGTCCAGGAAACATTGTAGTTAGCCTTTTTATAGTTAATGTAAAGGATCATATTTAAAAATCCAAACCGTCACTCACTTGCTTTCTGTGTAATTTAGAAGAAAAAGGTCATGGTAGAAAGGGGCCTACTGAGTGAGTTTGAAGTGAGACCTTGTCTGAAAAAACTAAAAATAAATTAATTAAAAAAAAAATCAAACCAGGGGAAGACAGAGGGGTGTGTGGGGGGGAGATGGGAAGGGACAGGAAGGGGAAACAAAGGAGGAAGCAACAATGCTTGATAAGAAATGTACTCATTGTCTTGCCCATGTATTTGTAACTCCTCTGTACAGTATTTTCACAATAAAAAAAATGGAGAGAAAAAAAATTAAACCAACCCAAATCAAATGATAAAAACTGCCACTATAGAATTTCAAACAGAGGAGCTTCTATTTACTTGCATCCAACCTATTTATCAATTTATATAAAGAAGTCTTTGGATATCATCAAAGATGTCTTTTCTTCCTAGTTTTTTTTAAAATCATTGTTTGACAACTCTTAGAAACAAAGTCACCTGCTTCCCCATAATCTAGACTAATAAGTCAAGCTCAAGACTAATTGCACCTATAAATACTCATTGATCATAGCTGTGTTAATTCCCATTGAAAGTTGGAAATAGGAGGCTGGGAATGTGGCTCAGTGGTAGAGTGCTTGCCTCACACACATGAGGCCCTGGGTTCGATTCCTCAACACCACATAAACAGAAAAAGCTGGAAGTGGCACTGTGGCTCAAGTGGTAGAGTGCTAGCCTTGAGCAAAAAAGCAGCTCAGGGACAGTGCCCAGGCCCTGAGTTCAAGCCCCAGGACCAGCAAAAAAAGAAAGACAGAAAGAAAGACAAAGAAGGAAAGAAGGAAAGAAAGAAAGAAAGAAAGAAAGTTAAAAATATTTGTTAGTTGAAAAGGTATCTAAATTATTGTTAGTTGAAAATGTATCCGAATATTGAGGCAAAGCAGTAATGCAGGGTACAGAGTCTACAGTTTACCTTCATTATCACATAGCTACCTAGTTGTGATGACTTGTTATTGTTACCAAGAATTCCAAGATACTAGCCTATTGCTTATTGGTAGCCCAGAAAAGGATTAAAATTCAAAGTATTGTTTCTACTTTGTACATATCACTTGTACACAATCACAAGGTCCAAAAAACTGTAAATTAAACCTGGGTAAGTCTAGCATTGTCTGTATATAGGAGCAAAATTATGCTAACCCTTAATGTTAAAAACGTTGTAAATGGAAGCCATTTCAGTCTGTCTAAATTGCAAGACCCCATCCTACATCTCAGGCTTATAATTGTCCACTTCCTAATGTACTATCTACAGCAAAAATGTACCTCAGTTTATATCTAAAGGTGCTAATGATCAGTAAGAACAGGATATAAAGGGTTGTCTTGTTTTATAGTTGATGCAAACTTCCAAGTTTGACTGATATATTTTCAAAAGGATGAAGAATGTCAACAGTTGTCTGTGATCATTACATAATCAGTAGATGTAGAAGGTGAAGAAAGGAGATGCATAGTGTCTTGTATATAGCCATTACTTAATGAATTGTGTATTTTATTTTGTTATCTTCTGAACTCACTGAATTTTCCTTTGCACAAAGCCAAACTTTTTCAACAAAGACTTTCATTTTATTTATTTTCTATCTAATTACAGATGGCAGTACATTTTTCCTAATCAGCAGGTTCCTTCGTTGTGTGGAACCAAGTCAGCAGGAATAGGGACATCAGGAGTCTTGTTCTCATCTTCTCTGATTTTCCATGCCTTCCCTTTGTTGTGTGGTTTTTAGGTAATTTGATGCCAGGAAACAGCTCTGGACACATCATATTTTCCACCCATTAATCAATTCTGAACCAGAGAAGTATTTTGTACACTAAGATATAGATAGGAAAGTTTTCTTGCCTTCACTCACAAAACAAGCTAGTGTTTATACTTGGATTCTGTTTTAGACAAATAAGAAACAAACCAGAACACTCTCTCCATTAGGCATCATGAAAATCTGGTTATAAAAACTCACATTGTGGGCTGGGAAGGTGGCTCAGTGGTAGAGTGTTTGCCTTGCATGCATGAGGCCCTGGGTTCAATTCCTCAGCACCACATAATCAGAAAAAGCCGAAGTGGTGCTGTGGCTCAAGTGGTAGAGCACTAACCTTGAGCTGAAGAGCTGAGGGACAGTGCCCAGAGTTTAGACTCCATGACCAGCAAAAAAAAAAAAAAAAAAAGAAACAAAACTCACATTGTTTTTTCAGAGTCAGTAAGTGGATATTGTAGTACTTGTTCTATATATTCTGGAAGTGCTATCTCAAAGGTGTTTCATGGAATAGGAGCTCCTGGAGGTACTTGAGAGAGAAGATTCTGAAGTTCAATAAGTTGGTAGTATTTTTCATACAAGATATTCATGTTTGAGGCTCACAATGAAGAAGAACACAACTTTGACCACTCCAAATGCTAAAACTCAAAATCATAGCAATACTATTTTATTTGTGTAACTCAGCCTTTTAAAAAGTCATTTAATCAGAGGTTACTTTTTTCTTTTACCAATAGTTGAAAGTAGCAAGTACAATAAGTGACCTAGGAATGACAATTTGGGAGATGAGAGTTTTTGATTAACAAATATGGTCTCTAGTCTGAGTAGTATATCACAAACCATCAACATATCATCACATCATGCTACAATCCACTAGGCATCAATTGCTTTTGTTTTTTAAACAAAAACAATCATACAAGTGAAATGATTTTAGTCTTTGTGATGTATTAGACACTATAGTAGTTACTTCCCCATCCCACCCCACCCTATGTGCTAGTACTAGGGCTTGAACTCAGAGCCTTATGCTTGTGCTTATTTTAAGGCTGGCATTCTGTCACTTGACCTACACCTCCACTTCTGGGCTAATTGGAGATAAGAGGTTATTGGACATGTCTAGCCAGACTGGCTTCAAACCTCGATACTCAACTTTCAACCTTCTGAGTAGCGAGGATTTCAGACATGAGCCTAGCACCTGACTTATGGAAATTGCTTATATCATTGGTTCCTTTATACTTGTGATGGTTTTTAATAAAATTAATTAGTGCTATACTCTTTACAAAAACAAAACAAAATATACATAAATAAAATGCCTTAAATTTAGGGATACAGCTATCTAGATCTTAGCCTGCACATTTCTATAAGTGTGTCCTTGCAAAATTATATTGTACATACAGTTTTATAACTAGCTTTTCTCATATAATTTGTGTTTTGAAGGTATTTCTATATTAATTCATATACATCTGACACATATTCTTTCATGATTTCATTAGTCTATGTTATATGTATATTATAAAAGTTTTGTTAGTATTTAGCTTATTTTTATTTTCCTCAGCTTATTTTCAATGTTTTTCATCAATAGGTATGAATTCTATATTTCTGTTTCTGGCAGTATGGTTTATAGATAATTTCAAATGATGCCTTAATTGAAGTAATCAGAATTCTCGAGAAAACACAATCCAGCAACAGGTGCACAAGGAAAGAATCCTCATTGGTCAATCCAAGGGAAAAGACCTGGTTTTGTGTACACAGGAGACATGGGGAGAAAGATTATGGTTTGGTTTTAAGCCAGCCCTGTGCAAAAATTCAAAGCTCTATATTACAAAGTAACTGAAAGCAAAAAGTGCTAGAGGCATGCGTGTCAAGCCGCAGTATTGAAAAAAAAAGAAAGCCAAGGCCTTGAGAAATAGGAGATTGTCATGCCTTCATTCTTTATTCTTCTGAGATTTTCTGCTGAGCCTGGGAAATTTGAGCTAATATTTGTGAGATGCAGTATTCAAGAAGTAAATATTAAATTCTATAATGAACTGTAGCCAATTGAAAATATTCAACATAAAGCTGGCATCAAAGAGCCACACTTTCAATATAACAATTACAAAACAATCATCCAAAAGAGACAACAAAGACATTTGCCTGGCATTTCTAGGGTGCTGAGCAGAGACACAGATTATCTATTCTGAGAATTCAAAACCCCAAAACTGACTTAGTTGTGTCTTCAATCTGATTCACAATGATTTTGTGTGTCAAAAATATCACATATATTGGATCAAAGTATATCCAACAAGATGAAGTAAGAATGTTGAAAGGAGTGATGTTGATCAAGATATATTGCATTCATAAACTGCTTCATTAAATGGCAACTCCTTTTTACAACTACTTAAAAATAATTTAAAAAATTAAAAAGCATATCTAGGGGCTGGGAAAGTGGCTCAGTGGTTGGTGCTTGTCTTGCAGGCATGAGGCCCTGGGTTTGATTCCTCAGAACCACAGAAGCAAAAAAAGCTGGAAGTGTTGCTGTGGCTCAAGTGGTAGAGGATAGCTTGAGCTGAAGAGCTGAGGGACAGCGCCCATGCCCAGAGTTTAGGCCCCACAACACACACACACACACACACACACACACACACACACACAGAGCATATCTAATAAAGAATATACAGCCAGACAGAGGTAGCTTAAGAATCTGTAAATCTCCACTAATAATATCGAAGAAAAACCATCATCCAATGATCAAAAATCCACAGCTACAGACATCTGACTTTTTTTTTGAGAAAGAAGCCAAAAAGCATATATTAGAGTGAAGATACCCTCTTCAACATATGGTGTGGAGAAAACTGGTTATCTACATGTAAAAGATTGAAACTCGACCTCTGTCTCATTCTATACAAAAATCAACTGAAACTGGATCAAGGATCTAAATGTAGGACCAAGGATCTAAAACTTTCAAAGTACTAGGAGAAAAAAAAATAGGAAAAACACAGGAAGTTGGGCAAAAGTTTCCAGAATTGTCTCCCTGATGCATGTGTTGAGTGCTCAGTGGATCAGAGTACTGTCACTCAAGTCTGAGCCCTGTCACTCTCCAAATCATTTAATACCCATAGCCTCCTCCCTCACAGACGACCTGAAAGCACTGAGGCCAGTTCCCAGGGGAACTATATCCCATGTGTGTTTGTTCATAGCCAGGACTGACCGCCTCAAGCCTCCATCCTGTGAGTTATGAAACTTCACCAGCCTCACTCTCCCCACAGGGGGATTGGCAGCTGGATGAGGGTCTGTGAACACTGAGACCAGCAAGCAGAGGAACTAGGTTCCTCAGTTCTCCCCTAGACAGTGAGAACCCAGTGTTGTTTGCTTTCCCACTCTGTGACGCACTTGGGGGTCACCCCACTGTTGGAGGCTTGAAGAACCTATGACACGGGGGGAGCAGGGGAGCATATGTGGGATATAGGCTATACAAGCAACAGCAGCTTCCTTTACACTAAGAAGGGAAGATGACAGTGAAAGCAGCCCAGAAGTAGACAGCCAGCACAGGGGCAGCACCCGGGCTTTGAGTTCAAAACCTATGACAGACAAACAAACAAACAAAAAAAGAGTCTCCAGCTAGTTTAACTCAATCAGATCATGTGGGCAAATATTTGGTTTCAGAGAATATTGTATTATCTGAGGATGGATTGACATATAACTGCTATGGCTAGGCCTCTTCAAATAAAGGTGATATCCATGTACCTTCATAATTTGAATTTTCTGTTCCGGATATAGGCTTCATTACCCAATTTAATTAAATCAAGTGTATTCAGGAAGTCATGGAGGAGCAGTAGATATTGGCCTCATGTTTAAACCCAGTAAATAGAGAACAGTTGTATTTTAAAATAGAAACTTTTTCAATTAAACCAACTCCCTCCTGTTCCATCTAACTCAAAATTTGATGGCAGCACTTCCCAACTGTAATAGCCGCAAATAAATAGTCTAATTTGTAATGCCAGCAACATGAAGTGTAATTAAACTAGTGTGACTTTCATTATAATATTTGTCACATTCTGTGTCTAGGTTATTAAAACGGCCATTGTTTAGAAGAGACAGAGGCTACTTTCTGCTGCTTTTTTTATACCTGTATTCTAAAGCAAGAATCTACCTTCTATGTAGAGAAATTAAAACTTAAAAATAATTAATAATATATATCAATCCTGTAATGCTATGTTATAGGATTGGGGAGTTATACATGAAGGAAGTTTGACTAGCATGTCGGGCCAGGTTCCCCTTGTGAAATCTACTATCCATGCATTGGGCTGTTTGCATAAATCCTTTATTGGGAGAGTATTTCTGTATTTTCAGCTGTAAAATAAGAATAGGAAAATTGATTCTTATCTAAATGAAGCACATTAGGATTAAAGCAATACTATTTAGTAGTCTTGCTTATAGAAAAAAACATTTTTAAAAATTGGAACGACTAGATCCATTTGAACTAATGTTGGAAGATGGTACTTCATACTGAGATTTTTCTTTTTCTTTCAGATCAGTGTATCTCTAGAAGAATAGTCAAGTAACAAAAATACTTTTAGAAGAACGGTGACATTAATGGGATATGAAAACTTGTATTACTGGACATCAAAGCATTAAGATGCTTTGGGGATTGAGTTTGAGAACTTCATTCTAATTCTCACACTGAGTTGCAATCAGTGACAAATTTACAAATATAAAGACAATGGGATTGTCAACAGGCCTGTTTTTAAAAATGCTAATTGATTATCTTGCCCATGTAATTGTAAATAAAAAATAAAAATGCTAATTGAGATAAACAGTTCTAGATTTCATTTCTTTGCTGAAGTTATGTTTGAGGTAAAATAATTGCAAGCCAGTACAAATCATTTACGTCTGTCATATTATCTCCTAGTTAAATATTAAGGACCATTAGAATGTCAACAGAAAGAGCACTCTAAGGAACTACAATAGGCCCCTGCATGGGGTATCCCTTCAAATGTTTTGAAGATTCATTTCTATCATATGTATATTAATTGTTTTATGATACAAATTTATGTTCTGTTATGTTTCAATGTGATAGAGATGAAAAGATGAAATGTAGGGAAAATAAGTTAAAATTTAACAATGCATATTTCCATTTGCTCTCACTATAAGAACTCTTATTGACTATATTTCTGTACAGCCTTTGCTGTATAGCAAAGTACCATAAGATGTAGTGATTTCATACAACTACCATTTGCAGTTTATAATTCTGTGCCAGAAACTTGGGTTAGGCTAGGCCGCACACAGCTCATATGCTGTTCATTCATGTGATTCCAATTAACTGGCAGCTTAGCTGGGCTGCATAGTCTAGGATGGTGTAAGGTAGAAAGTGGCAACCTGCATATCTTTCTCTCTACAAAGCTAACTTGGATTCATTCACACAGTCTCCAGACTACCAGCATTAAGAGAGGCAAATACAAATGTATGATCAACTGAAAAAGCTAACAGATTTTAATTTTTCCCCATTTTTTATTAGCATCAGTTAGTTGACAATGTCCATAAATGCATACAATAAACAGACTTACCTCCTCCATCTGTTTCTCTCATCCCTGCTCCCTCCTTTGCAAGTTATACAGTATTTTTAAGTTTGTCAAAAAGATTGGTCAGAAAGCATAGTTCCTAAATAACCACTCTCTATTCACCCTGATCTCCATAGTTTTCCCTAGATGAGCCCCTCACATTAGTACTACAGGTTTGTTATAGTTCATAAACCAATTTTAATATATTATCATTAACAAAAGCCCATCATTTACATTGTAGTTCTCCCTGGATTTGTAGTTCTATGGGGTTTGGCTATATCTTCACCATAATGGTATTACACACAGTAGGTCCACTGTCCCAAACATAACTTGGCCTACTCATCCTTCACCTACTCATCCCTCTCTCCCTCCTCCAGCATCTTAAACAATCACCAATCTAAATATTGCTTCTATAGGTTTGCCTTTCCCAGAATTTCATGTAGAATCATATAATATTTTAGACATTTTTAGACTGGTTTCTTTTACTTGCCATCCTATTCAAGGTCCTTCTATATTTTTCATCACTTAAAAAAATATTTTTTAACAGCAAAAGAACATTCCACTGTATGATGGGCCATAGTTTGTTTACCCATTCACCTACTGAAGTAAACTTGAGATTTCTTTTTAAATTTTATTGTCAAGATTGAAAGAGGATCCCACACATCCATCCCAGGGTACCACATAGAGCCAGGCAGGCACAGGAAAAAGATTATTACAAGGTTTATTAGAGGAGCCATATTTTCCCCGGAGAGGGAGCACATGGCACCTATCCCTATTCAGGTAGCAGGAGGGTCTGGGGGATAGGAAGTGAGGTAGATGGGAGTTCAGGTGGGTCTGGGCGGAGACAGGGAGGGGCCAGCTGTATGGAGGGAACTCCAGGAATGGGAGGGGGCCCAGGTCCGGGTGGAGCTGAGGACCAAAGGTGAGGATAACATTAACATTCCCCTCTCTGTTGTTTAATAAAAATAGGGGGTACCAGGCACGGGGGGGGGGGGACGGTAATGGGTGGAAGTTATTTCTTCTGGAGCCACTTCTTACTGTTAAGGGGCGAAGTAGTCAGGGGTCTCTGTTTTGTTGCTGGGCTGGGTACTGTCCATGAAGCATCTGTTTGACAGTTTGGTTGGTAAAGGTCCTCCTTTTTCCATGGCAATAGTTTTCTAAAATGTAAGACACGATTAATAAAAGGCAAAAATTGATGTTAGTACCCCAAGAGAGGAATGTGCCATGGAGGGATTGATTTCCAGAAAGAGCTATCAAAGACCTGAAATTATCTTTTTGGTCTCAGATTGGAGACATATCATGGTACCAGACTCCTGGCATCCTGGAGGAGGAGGAGAAGGAGAAGGAGGAGGAGGAGGAAGAGGGGGAGGGGAGGAGGGGGAGAAGGAGGGGGAGGAGGGGGAGGAAGAGCAAGACTTTTCCTGCATTAGGTTCACAGTAGCCTGAGGAGGAGGTAGCAGAGATATATAAAGGTACCAGAGCCAACAGGTGTCTTGGGCTCTTTTGGCTACTTCCTGCTGGACTAGGAGCATCAAGGAATCCCTGGAGAGGGGATCTTTAGGATCTCTAGGTCTATGCTGGGCAAGGCAGGGCAGTGTAAGTGATGTCTCTGGTTGCCTGTAGGAACAGGATGGCCTTGACTTATTCCCAAGTGCTATCCTGGGCAGGAGATGTTATCCTGTTGAAAGAGACTTTTGGAAAGATCAGGCGAAAAGCTGACAAAACAAGCAAAAAGCTGACAAGGTGACAAGGTCAGTTAACATGAATGCCATAGGAGAACACACATTGGCCAGAAATGTTCCATTTGGAGTATAAGCCCAGTTGTAGCCCATTACAGGGAAGGTGGAATAACTGTACTCGGGGCAGGAAGGCAGGAAGGGGGTGTCTAGGGTCTTCTGAGTAACTGGGTAGCATAATGGACTGGTTGGGAGTACCAGTCAGAAGCTACTATAAATATAAATATCAGGCAACAAAGGCAAGACTGCTAACTTTTTGTCCAGTTAGAAGGTAGACAGGTATGGACATTAGGTGGGCAAGCAACTATTTCTCTTGATCTCCCAGCTCTGATTAATTTTGAAAGGGCGAGCATAAAGTGTCTCCATTTAGGATGTCATCTCCTCTTACTCCTCTCCATGGTTTTCCATTGTCAGGACTGACTTTGTCTTGGTGGGTGTCTCAGCATCTGTTGCTGGGATAGGTTGTCCTAGTTGGCATTTACAGTTGGGACTCAAGGCCTGGGCACTGTCCCTGGGCACTTCTGCTCAAGGCTAGTGCTCTACCACTTAAGAGTCACAATGCCACTTTCAGCCTTCATCTGGATACTTAGACTTAAGTCTCGAGCCATGCCTCCAGCCTGGCTCTGTGCTGGGAGATGGAGTTTTAGAGGGATTGTTTGTGCCCAGGATGGCTTTGAACTGTGATAAAAGAAGTCTTTGTTACAAAAGCCCTTTTTATTTCCAATTAAACCAACAAGGAGATCAATGAGATAGAGCTTACCAATAACTCATTAACAGTTGACTAACATTTACTTGTCAGAGTTTTTTAAAATAAAACCCAGTATATGTTTTTAACCTGCAGCTGATTGGCACTCTAAGTAGTGCCCTTTGCCTCTGGGCAGCCTGTTTGTGGCTTATATACAACTTTTAACTTTTAACAAATGTGCAGGCCTTTTCTTGGGCTACAGCAGCAGCCTGTTTAACACCTGGTTTATAAAAGCATTTTCTGGCTGGCAGAGGAACCTGATTTCTATTGGCCCCAACAATGCCTAACTGTGTAGGCCTTTAGACAGATCTCAGTAGGGACATGATCGCTTTTCAACAGATGAATTTAACCAGCTCAAAAGTTACTGCTAATTAGGACTTTGAGCAGATACTGGGGGTTTGAGATTTATATTTTATAACCTTAGCTTTTACTCTCCACTATCACAGATGACTGGCTAGTTTTGCCCAGTTAGACAAACATGAGTGATAGGCATGTTTATAAACTATCTTTCCATGACCTCCTGCTTTGATCAATTTTTTGGAGGGCCAAGTAACTCAAGATCTGATACCAATTTTGTCATCCAAGCAATTGCTTGTAATTGCCTCTGGATGTTGGGATCCCCGGGGTGCCTTTTTTATGTTGGGATAAATGTACCTTTGGCATTTTCTTTGGTCAGTTTCTGGACTTGAACTCAGGGTTTGAGTGATGTCCCTCAGCTTTCCAGCTCAGGGCTTGCACTTGGCCACTTTGAACTCCAAAGCAACTCTGCTTTTGAGCACTCTGCTGGCAGATTAGAGATGACAATCTCACAGGTACTTTTGTCTGTCCAGGCTGGCTTTGAACGAGATTTACAAATGGCCAGCCACTCTTACTCCAATTAAAAGCAACAAAGATGGTCATTGGAAGTAGTTTTATAAGCATGGTCTTACGTGGAACTATATTAAGTTACATTTGACAAACTTGTCCTGTCTTTTACTGTGGACTTGCTGGAAACTGTTTCAAAAAACTTTAATGGCAAACTGGAATAATCCTATTTTATCTTTTTTACCTTGAAATAAACCTTTAGGATGCCACTTTAATCCCTTTTTGTAAAGTTCTTTTAATTTGCAGTTAAATGCCTCATTGAAACACTGGGCTACCCCCTTTTCTTCTTGCCTGAAACTTTAATGTACTAGCACTGTTGCATCTCTTTTTTTTTTTTTTTTTTTTTTTTTTTTTTTTTTTTTTTTAGAAATACAACCAATTGTAAAATAGTATAGAAGTCAATTTATATCCTTTGCTCCTATACCCTTTATGGTCTAACTAATGGGGATTCATGTTTACAGAATGTTTACCCCAAATCAGCAGGCTTTCGGTCATGTGTGATGGAACAAGGTTGGCAAGGTCTGGGCAAGGCTGTGGTATCTCCCAGTGTATATGGACTGTCACACCTCCTGTTGGTTACCTGTAAAATTCTATACATATTGGTTAAAGACCTGGTTTACACCGGCTTTTGTACGCTGGTGCCACTGGTTTGTTTTGTTTCCTGGGCATTTCCCATTCACAGGCCATACTGTATTTTGAGCTACTCTGGTCCCTTGATCTTAAAGAGAGTTGATGGGCACACAGGGGAGAAAACAGAGAATTAAACCCTTAGCCTTAGTTTACTAGCCATGTCAGAGGTACAATATTTAACCCTTAGCATAGATGGATATAGTAATGACATAAATCACAGCCAACTTAATTACCAATCTTATTTACTTGGCAAAGGAAACTGTCTTTTTTTAAACTCCTTTCCCAAGGCCTTTAAAACAGCCTTTTTTTTTTTTTTGGCTTATTGTCAGGTCACAAAGTTTTAAGGCAATTTAGATTAAATCACAGCTTCCATTGGCAAAGATCTTTTAGTACGCAGAATACTTGGTAAACTTGAAACCTTAACTATTTACATATAGACAAATAGACAGACATGTTTGTGCACAATTATAGAGCTCGCTTAGATTTTAAAATTGGCCATTTTAAAGTTTTGAAATTTTAGTGCTATTACTTTTTCTAATTATGATGAAACCACGTGGTCAGTTTAAAATACAAAACTTTGCCAACAACAAGAATCTTAGTAAACAGGAGACTAGACATGAACAGACATGCAGCCTCTAGGCAGCCACAGGTCAGGTTGGGGGGAGGAAGGTTACAGAATCAAGTTGAGTTGGTGCGAAACAGCAGCTGAATCACCACGATGCCAAGATGGTGCATCCACCACATGCTCAATGCTAGAGAGAAGATTTAACAGAATTTAATTCACTTTTGGTAATATCCAAACTTGTTGACTTTTTTTTGGGGGGGGGGACAGTTTAGACTTAAACTCATCCATTTCTTTTTATCTCAATGAGTATAAGCAAACTATTGCTGGCTACATTCTTCCAGGGCTTGACCAAGGTATTTAGCATATCCAATACTTGTGAATACCTTTAGTTGGAAGAAAGGAGAGGTTACCAGCAGCTAATTTTGGTACAGCAAGCAGAAGAGTGTAAGGGGAAGGAGAGAGACAGAGAGACTTTTACCTGCCCTAGTGCTCACAGGAGTGGAGTTTTAAATTTGGGGCCAAATTTGACTCTGATGGGGGCTAAGCAACCCTCCAACACCCAGGTGGCCTTAATGTAAAGAAATTTAGTGTCCTTCCCATAGTATAGTGACCAAGAGCCGAGTGCTTGCCACAGAGCATCCCCTGTGGTGCTATTTGGCTCATAATAGAAGGGGTCCCACCAGTGAGAAATGTCCTCACATTTCCAGTAGGCCCTAGCAGCGAGTTCTGGGCACTTGGCCAAGATTTTGGTCAGAGGGCAGGAGTGGGGCTTTGTAAGCCCACGAAGGCCCAGATGGCCTTACAGACAGAACTACAGAAATTGGAAACCCAGAACTCCGGTTACTGGTTGACTCACCTGGAGGTAGGACTTAATTAGCGGTGTTGGATGGGCAGGTAAAACGCTCGGTCAGGAGAAAGTTACCTTGGTGGTCCTCTGGTGACTCAGGATGGGTCCCAGGGCACCTAGTCGAACCCCATTTTGAAATGGAGGGGGGAGCAAATCCACTGGGGAGCCTATCCCCGTATGGGCCACCAATGAAGGAGGATCCCACACATCCATCCCAGGGCACCACACAGAGCCAGGCAGGCACAGGAGAAGGATTATTACAAGGTTTATTAGAGGAGCCATATTTCCCCCAAGAGGGAGCACTTGGCCTCTGTCACCATCCAGGTAGCAGGAGGGTCTGAGATGGAAGTGAGGTAGATGGGAGTTCAGGTGGGTCTGGGCGGAGAGAGGGAGGGGCCAGCTCTATGGAGGGAACTCCAGGAACGGGAGGGGGCCCAGGTCTGGGTAGAGTTGAGGACCAAAGGTGAGCATAACACTAACAAAGATGATGTACAGAGGGATTACAGTTACAGAAGTAAGGTGATTACATTTCTTGTGTAACTTCTTACCCCTCCCCTCATTTTTCTCCCTCTTCCCCTCCCTCCTTATCACCAAGTTATACAGATCATTTCCTGTCTCTGTTGCATAGATTCTCCCTTAAAGTTGCAAATTTCATATGAAGACTTCTGTGTGGATCTACATTTTCAGCTCATTTTGATAAAAAGCAAATAGGGTGATTGCTGGATGACCTGGTATGATTGTGTTTGCTTTTGTAAGAAACTACCAAGCTGTCTTCCAAAATCACTGTACTGTTTTGTGTTCCCAGCAGCATTTGAAATGGCCAATGTGTTGAATTTAGCCATTCTAGTAGATATGTGATTGTCTCATTGCTGATTGACTTCGTGTAAGAGTGTTTATGTCATATTTCCTAATGATCCCTTTACTAAAGCAAGTTACATAAGCAAAGTCCACATTTATGGGAGAAGAATATAAATATCAAGCTAGAATTATGTACTCATTTTATAAACAACCTATTACAATTCTATAGTTGTATTTTGTTTTGCTTGTTTATCTTGGTTTTCTGCTTTATGATGCAGTGATCCCACGTTTGGGCTTATAACTATTCAGTTGGTTTTAATCACCATCAAATGAAAGAGATAGCTTACAACCCATTGGGAATTTGCTAACTAAAGTTCCATCATTTTCAGGATTGTTCCTAATTACATAAATGGTTTATTTTTTGTTGAGATTTGGTGCTTACATTTTCATCTTCCCTAATATCAGACCATTTTGTCTTATAATTTTGAAAGAGGCTGCACTTTTTTATTGAAAAAAAAGGATCTACTGAAACTCTAAATCTATTAAAACTATCTGTGTGAAAGATTTTGAGCATATTCAAACACTGTCTCTAATTTTTATAATTGCACAGATAAGAGACTTTTTCAGATAGCTTTTTTACTTTTTTCATGGAAACCACTTAACAAAGGAACCTTTTCAAATATCTTTCTAAAAGTTCTCTTCATTACACACATTTCTTTCAAAAACAAGTAATTTCTCACTCAACCTTGTGAAAAAATAATGTTAGCAATTTAAAAATAGCAGCTGACTTAACTATTAGCCACTTGCCCTAGTAAAAATGATAAGGACTACTTGTGTTTTTATAGCAGAAATAAATTCATTTTAAAATTCAAAAGCTGTTTTAATTGTCTTGCCATGACATAGCCAAGGAAACTCTGGAGAGTAAAAACAATGTTCTGGTCACAGGCACATGTTTACTGACACAGTGTCAGAATGTGCTAGAAGGTGCTACTCATGACACCTCACTTTATGAAAGCTGTGAGGTCTGTGAGTTACATAAACCTCTGATGAACCAACAAAGAACCTGGTATCAGTTCATATGTTAATGGTGAATTTTAATCTCCATTTCTTATTTCAGATAAATAAATAGAAGTTGTGCTTCTATTCAGACTCCTTGAGATGTCTGAACTCTACTTTAGAGACCATTGTACAAAACGGTAGTTGATATCAAAGTATTTTGAAAATGGGCCTTTGGCAAGGATTATGGTTACTGTCACCCAATGGGTTTCTTCAGTCTCAGAGGATGTGGCACTGGTGCCATCTTACATGTAGAATCTATTTCTCCATCATATCCATATTATGGTGCTTAAAGTCTTGAGTTATTCCTCTGGTTTATTTTTAAGCCTCTGCCTTACGTACTCATCCATAGTTTAAGGCAATTAAAGTAATATTGTTACATAATAAAATAGACTTTACAGGCTATCAAGATCGTTCTGGCTGTTGCAAAGTATAACTTACACATCTTTAATTTCCTTCTTTTGTGTCACTATGAATATTGCCCAGCTACCTCCTTAGTGCCCCCTATGTCCTAAATGGAGGAGAAAGACTCCAGGTAAAGCCTGCAGGAAAATCAAACCTATCTTCCAACTGCTTGTCACAATAACTATAGAATTCTTTATCGTGGAGAGCTGGCCTATGCACAGTAGGATGTTTACTATAGTGCCGCTGGCTTCTAATACCTTCCAGCTATCAGTATTCCTCCTTCCCACAGTCATAATTACCAAAAGTCCCTAAGGGGTAAACTCAGAGAATTAAAAGGGAGAGGGTGGATTGCATCACACTAAAAGGTCTGAAGTTTTAGGGATTTTCCATATGGATTTCTCCTCTTTTCCTTTCAATTCTCTCTTCCTGAGATCTTTACTCAGTATCCTCACTCTCCTTAGTTCTCTGACGATAATGCCCAATCTGACAGAGATGACCAACTCTGAAGTCCATTTACTTTTCACTGACTTTACAGCCTCCATTTCCTAAGAATATCAAAACTTTTGTTCCATTCCTCCTGGCTCTGTGCTGATAGGAGGAGTGAATTCATTTTTCAGTTTCTAGGGACGTGCGTGGGGGATGGGGCAGAGGAAAGGATCTGATTGACCCACCCCTCATGACTTTCACTTCTACTGCTTAGGTCAGCTCCACTTTGATCTCTCGCCCTGGTCACTGCAGTAGACTCCTGTTGTCTCCCTGCAGTAGACTCCTGTTATCTCTCTGCAGTAGACTCTTGTTGTCTCCCTGGTTCTACCTTTGCCTCCAGTTCACCAGCTATTACCAATCAGTTCGGGTGACTCTATCTACACACAAATCAGATCATTCCATTGCTCTGCTCAAAACCCTGAAAAAGCTCCTCATTTTGTTCAGAATCAAATCCAACATTCTTACAATGGCTTAAGGGCTGTGTGTTTACCTGTGATTTCAGTCCCTCCCACTTGGCCCTCCTGCCTATTCTACTTCAGCCACACAAAACTACTGGCTTTCCTTGACGTCACAGGTGAGCTGCTTAGATCCCTGACACTTTTTTTTCCAACTAGAGGCCCTTAGATACATATCTGAATGGCTGCCTGTGCTCCAAAGTCAGCTTTTCACTGATAAAGTCTATTCTGCCTATCCGAACTGACTTCACAACTTCTGTTTTCCTACCAGAGCCTTCCCAGCGCATTCTCACATAGCCTACACATAGTACCTATCACGTGCTATGGTTTAGATGTGGTTTGGCCCTTCCAAATCTCATGGGGAAATGTAGGCCTCAGTGTAGCGATGTTGAGAGGAAAGACCTTTGGGAGGTGATGCACACATAGATCAATGAATTCAGATCTCTCGTGAATAGATTAATCCATTTATAAACTGATAGATTAGTGGATCAGCAGGTGGCTACAGGGAGTGGCATTGTTATAAAAGCTCTTTCTCTGTCTCTGCACGTGATGCAACCAGATGCAAGAGTCATGATCTTGGGCTTTCAAACCACCAGACTTGTGAACTACATAAACCTTTTACTCTTCGTAAATGACCCCATCATTTATTTCTCTTCATGGTCATGTCTAGAGTTCTGCTATCAGACAGTTTATTCTACTTTAATTAACAAAATAATTCATATGTTAAATATTATTAATGCAATAAAGAAGAGCATTTTATTTGAAAAGAGTTTGATACCCCAGACTTACTATTGCCTGAATCTCAAAATAATCTAATTATTTATCTTTAACAATGTTGTCTAAACTCAAAGCTATTTAGAAACATTCTTAAAACATTTTCAATGTTCATAACCTCTAGCCCAGTAATTACACTTCTGGCATTCAAGCCTGAGAATGTAGTTATAAAAATTTAATGTAGCTTTAAATAGCAAAATGTTTGTGCATCTCAGAAATATCATCAGAAGGTAGTTAAGTAGCAGTGCCAGCTACTAACAAGATATTATGTAGATATTTAAGATTATGTTTAAAAAGCATTTTGAAGCAAGAAAAAACTACATTGTAAAGTTTAAGCAAATCATTTTAAATTACATATACAAAATAAATGCAACCAGGTCAGAACATATATGTAGAAAAATTACTGGCAAGAAATATTGCTTGATATTCTCTTTGCTTGTGTGTGGCTACTGTAACTATGGGATTTTTTTCCCTTTGTTGTTTTTTTCCACAATTTGTTTTATCATTTTTTGTTTTTCAAACTGTCATCTTCTCTTGGCTGGATTATTGTAACACCCTCCAAATCAATCTTGCCCTTTTTACTATTTCATTATTTTTTATTTTTTCATTGCCTAAATATTAGTGTGATCTTTAAATGTCTAATCAATTGAACCATGCTTCCAGTTGTGTTTTGCTTTAGTTGTATTTTAGAGGGGGGTCTCATTTATGAGACACCATTGGCCTTGGACCATAATCTTCCTAATTATATTTCCAACATAGCTGGAATCATAATTAGTTTACCACTATGTCCAGCTTGTTGGTTCAGATGATGTTTTGCTAGCTTTTTGCCCAAGATACTCTTAAACTGTGGATGTTCTGGATCTCTGTCTCGTAAGCAGTTAAGATTACAGATGTTTACCACCACTGCTGGCCCTTGATCCTTCTCAATAAGTTGACTTCCTATTGCAAATAAAACTCCACACTCTGAATTGTTCCACACTAATATAAAGGTTTGATATTTACTCAGTATACATTTAAAGGTATTTGTCTTTTAGTCTGAAATTCATCATCTTCCTGAAACCAAACCCTTATTCATGCTTTTCATTTTGCTGAATTTCACCCAAATCATAAACAATGAGCTCTATATTTCATACTCATACCTTACTTTAGTTGATCATTTCAGTAACTTATACTAATAGCATACTCATCTATTTCACATTCTGCCCATATAAATTCAAGGGCAAATATAAGAAATTACTGAGACTGTTGATAGAAATACCCATAGAGATAAGGGAATAAGAATGAATGAATGATTGACAGAATGAATTCATGGGAAATAGTTTTGTCCCTTATTGATTATATGGAAGGGGGAGTTTGCTTAAGTGGCAAGAATACAGTTTGTTTACAAGAGACAAAATCAATTGGTCTAGAGGAGACCAATTGCATTACTATTTATTTTATTGAATTCCTGCCTGTGTGGTAAATCATTTATATTTGTTATCGCTCTCAAGTTTGGAAGTCTTAGTAGATATGTGATAAGAAAGAAAACAATGATTGCTTAATAGCAGTATGAAAGGAAATTTTTGCTTAGTTTCAACTCAGTAAGTTTCCCTAAATTAGTACTGCCCACAATCAAAACCATGCATGCTACTGGTAATATACAATTTCTAATAGATACACTTAAAGAGTAGGAGGTATAAATATGAAAGAGATGAAACCAATTTTAACAAAAGACTTTACTTAAATCACTTTATCTAAAATATTGCTATTTTGAAAATGTGCTCAATACAAAAATTACCAAAAGGTAATCTATCTTCAAAACCCAGTACATTTTACACTTAGAACACATTTCCATTTTAACTAATCATACTTCAAGTGCTCAGGAGCCACATAAGTTCTAGAAGCTTGTGAACAGCACAGGGCTTGATGAAACGGCAAGAAAGGTAGGGAACCCAGTAAAAGAGTGTAAATTAATTTCTCTTAGTTCATAAGGCAAATGATAAAACACTTTTCTGACTTGGCTGACTTCTATTATTGACACTGGAGCTAGGAAACACTGTGGATGGCTTGCCCAGATTCTAGCCAGCTGAGTCAGAGAATCAGCTTAGTTGAACATGGATGAAAATTTGCCATCCAAACAGGTCTACAATCCACCACAGATGAGAATATGCTTCATCAGTCATGCTGATCTTTACATAGACCATTCATAAAATTCATTTTTCAAACCTTTTTTTGAGAGAGAAAGGGAGCACTGTCAAAAATTGCATTCAAGATGATCTCTGTGGGCAAAGAGGATCTATGGTCACTTTGACTTCAGTCAGCACACCCTCCAGCTGGTTACCACCAGCGGGCATACACATCTTCAGAATCTATGTTAGGCAGAGAAGAAGACCCAGTTCCCATGTGAGCTGTGTACAAAGCCCTCAATGTTCTCCTGTAAATTCTAGGTCTCATCCCAAAGGTCTTTGACTCCCATGTCTAATAACATTGTTTTGATGCAATTTGCAAAGCTCTCTGTTTTGCAATTTTCCACCCTGGGTTTTGTTTAAATTGGAGGTTTAATAAGAAATGGCTGTTGTCCGATAAATGGAACTTCTTTTTGGCACAGTTTCCTAAGGAAACAAAGCCATGCATGTGGGTGGCTAGAAGATCCTTGGCTTTCCTTTTCCTTCCTTCCTTTTCTTTTCTCTTCCTTCCTTCCTTCCTTCCTTATTTCCTTCCTTTCTTCCTTCCATTATTTTCTTTCTTTCTTTTTTCTTTCTTTCTTCCTTTCTTTCTTTCTCTCTCATGCTGTCTTTCCTTCCTTCCTTCCTTCCTTTTTTTCTTTCTTTCTTTCTTTCTTCCTTCCTTCCTTCCGTCCTTCCTTCCTTTCTTCCTTCCTATCTTTCTTTCTTTCTTTCTCTTTCTTTCTTTTCTTTCTTTCTTCCTTCCTTCCTTCCTTCCTTCCTTCCTTCCTTCCTTCCTTCCTTCCTTCCTTCCTTTCTTCCTTCCTTTCTTTCTCCCTTCCTGGCCCCACCCCACTTCTTTCTTCTCTTTCCTGTCTTTCCTCCCACTTCTTTTTCTTTCCTTCCTTTCCTTTTTACGTAAAACCAAAGCATAGCTATCAACAGTGACAGCCTAGGGAAATGCTTTTCAGGAGGTATCAGATGGCTCAGAGCCACCTTGCTTCTGAGTGAGAGGGGGAATGCCTGTGGGCCTGGGAAATTGAAGGTTTGGAAACTAATTTTGTTTGACTCTTTAATCTTTTTCAAACATAGGCCCCAAAATGGAAGATTAAAGGATTTCACTTTTGCTGCACAGTAAATTCAGTTCAGAAATGTAAAAGAAGGATGTCTGTAGATAAAATGAGCGGAAGTTGAACTGAACCTCCTTCATTAGCCTGAAGGGAGCTGGGCAAAGTTCTCAATTAGGATTTTATCATTTTTGTTTTTGGATGAAGAACAGTGTTTTAAAGAGTTGGCAGACACTGGGTCACCATGTGAAATTATATTTTATGTACACACGCCTGTCAGAATACTCAAGTAAAAAAGGCAGGAAGTAAGATTCAAAGGTATGTTTGTGTTTTTCTTCATTACTCATAAATATTTAAAATAATTTTTCAAAATCAGAACTATTACTTTAAATGAAATCATAAAAATACCCAAAGATAGGAAACAGTCTGGAAAGGGCTAAACTTGCATAAATATCACAAATGTTAGTTCTTATTTATCTTTCTTCTGCCAGCATATTATTTGTTTTTTAAATAACATATCAATCCCCTATGTTTTCTTCTACTTTTTAGAGAAATCAAGTATTTTTATTATTCAATTTTACCTTTCAGTTTATCATGTTAGTGATTACTATAGATATTTCTTAGTGCCCATAAGTCAGTATTTTTAACACTTTCCAGACAATACAAGGACATTATGATATTTGAAGCCCATTTACTCCCTTTATCTCTTTGTGCTGGCATTGCCATGTATTTATATTCTACATATATTTACTCACATGTTTAATCTTTTCCACAAAGCTCCTCTTTGGGCATTTCTATGATTTCATTTTAAATAATATTTATCTTATCTAATATTTATCTTATTTATCATATCTATTATTTATTTATTATCTATTATTATAAGGTTTGTAAGCAGTTTCTTTGAAAACCTCTGTTTCCCTTTTTGAAGGATATATATAAAATATATATATAATATTCTAAATTACTATGTATTTCAGCTCAGTAATTAACAGGTATATAACTATATAACAGGAAGGTAGTCTGTTTTCTCTTGACGGCCTTTTTTATGTTGAGAAGCATTCAATTTATAATTGTTACTTTTAAAGCCATGGGCCTTTTTCTTCTAGTTGTGTTTCAGATGTTTTATTCCTAGCATTCAGAAGTTTGAACACATGGTGCTTGTGGTGGTTTTATATATCAAATCTTCGTTGAGTTCTTATAGATGCTTAAATAAGTCTCATCAGATTTTAAAATTTCATCAGATTTTGGAAATTCTCATCCAATAAACTTTAACTTCCTGTCCCACCATCTCACTCTTTCATTTCCGCTGTCATCAATGTTAGCTCTTTTTGAAAGTTGTATTGTAGTTACCCTTATAATTTTACTGTATTTTCATCCTTTCTCTTTCTGTGCTTCAATCTGAGTTGTCTTTCCTTTTGTGTATCTTCCAGTTCACTAATTCTCTGCTCTACTCTATCCTGTTAAACTCAGGTACTGCATTATTCATCTATGATACTCTATCATTCAATTCTAAACTTTAATTTCCAGTTTCTTGGTGAGTTTCCCTAGCTTATGATCTTTTTTTCCCAAAAATACTGATTGCAGTGAAGTTCAGGTCTCTTTATGATAACCCTAATATCAAAGTTAGCCTGTGGGTTCCATTTCTTTTCTTTCTTTCTTTCCTTCTTTCCTTCCTTCCTTCCTTCCCTCCTTCCTTCCTTCCTTCCTTCCTTCCTTCCTTCCTTCCTTTCTTCTTTCTTCTTTCTCTTCCTTCCTTCCTCCCTTCCTTTTTTTCTTTCTTTCTTTCTCATTTGGTTGGTCTTATGCCCAGTAATTTTTAATTGAACAATGAATATTAATTAAGTCTTGGATGAGGAAGGTATATCACCAGAATTACTTCAGTTTTCACAATTATGTTGGCAGAGTAGGCCTCTGTAACCTCTGATTTAGTGGACGATTTGGAGAAGTCAAAGTTGAGTGTCCATTTCTGTAATGGCTTAGCTATACAGTTTATATTTACATTCAACAAGTCAACACTTCTTTATGTGTATCAACTCAATATAGATTATTTACCTTGGCCTCTCTTACTTGCTTGTACTTGGAACTCCCTATCTCTCAGTACCATATCAATAAACACATGATAACCACTGTGTCTTTCTATTTTTCTTCTAATCTTCTCATCTTGTATGCTTCTACCATAGCAAAATGTACCCAAGGAAAAGCAGTAGAGAATGTTAACTTTCTTTACTATGTTTCCTTTCTTGCTGGGTATTTATCCCCTAATTCCTTTCTCCCTTGATTGATTTTTGCTCAGATTCCACCCTTGTTATTGGAGATAAAGTAGACTTGATATAATCTACTTACTTATAAATTGTAGATAAATTGTTTTAAACTTTTTATTTCTAAATATAACTGATGAAAAATTTACTTGAATATCAAAGAATCATTATACTTATGCCAAGTAAAATATGGCACCTATTACTTGGCAACCACATTTTTAATAGATGACTACAACATAGTCACCAAGTGACAGAAAGAAACCAAGAGATCATGTTGCCAGCACGCTGTTAGTGGAAGCCAAAAGGAAAAGCACTGGAGAAAGCTCTGTATTGTTCATGTGGGCGTGTACAGAAGAAAGAGAACCATTTAGAGATCATATATTTTTAGAATTATCTTTGTCATTCTAAAAATATGACCACTTATTAGGTAGCACTATGATCTTTCAGTGTCATTTGGTAAAATGACATGCTGATTGAAAGTCAAGGGATATTAGTCATCAGTGTCTGCTGAAGTTTATAAAGTAACAGAACTGAGTCACCTCTTTTCCTTGGTTAATGAAAAGTCAGAAGGGGTATCAGTTATGGTGAGCATCTTGGGAACATTCATGTAAAGTAGTATTCTGTGCCCAAGCTATAGTAAGGGCAGTTATATCAATTGAATGACTAGGGGAAGAAATGAATAAACAATCTCTGGGGTCTTAATTTTATATTCAACTTTCTGCAAACCACTCACCTACTCTCCTACAACAAAGCTGACCTCCCACTGTCAAGTGATGCTACAACTCATA
This sequence comes from Dipodomys merriami, assembly GCF_024711535.1. Lineage (NCBI taxonomy): Eukaryota > Metazoa > Chordata > Mammalia > Rodentia > Heteromyidae > Dipodomys > Dipodomys merriami. The sequence continues at coordinate 456,578 of NW_027206254.1, forward strand.
CAGCAGGTAATACCAGGGTACTCAGAAGAAATCTAAAGGCAATGGAGGGATGAGAAAGAATCTGAGAAGCACCATAACTAGAGTTCAACTCTCCAGCTTTTGTCACTTTTTAATTATGTGTTCTTGGTCATGTGGCCAAGAGTCTTACTTCCTCACATGAGAATTAATAAGATTTACATTGGAATGTTCATGGTGGACAAAAAACGAGATTATTGATAAATGGTGTTTTTATTATTTTTTTCTCAAAATTGCCAGAATAATAACATATGTTTGGTTACTCATTGTTAAGTAATACTCTACATGGAAGAAAGACAGTATGCCTCATTCTTTCAGAATGAACTTTCAATTTTTATATTAGAAGAATCATGTGAAACAAATGAAGATTAAGACAATGATTTCATTAAAAGAATTAATAATAATCATACCAAGAGCTATTAGTAGCTTCTCATGGGAAACTGAAATGATTAAAAATTATAAGAAAGAAGGAAATCAAACCAAGAGTTGTTTTTGTAATTATGAGTTTTATTCCATTTATCATTTGAACAATGGACCTTCAATGGAGGCTTCCTTCTTTTTCACCAATGATTAGCAGCACAAAATTTAATTTTTTGGACAATGATCTTGATAGCCATGAACTCCAGGCCTCATAATCTTGCTCCACTTTTTTGCTTACAGCTAGTGCTCTACCACTTGATCCATGCCTCTAGTTTCAACATTATTTTCTGGTTAATTGGAGAAAAGAGACTATGAATTTGTCTGCTCAGGCTTCTGATCTCAATCCTCAGATTTCAACCTCCTTGAGTAGCTAGGAGTAGAGGCTTGAGCCTCTACCTGGTGCCAGGTACAAACTTCTATTTGATTGTGGCACCATCTTTTTCATCCTGTTACTTTTCAGTGAGTTTAGAACTCACCACCCAAAATTATTATGATCACCTTTTTTCCAGTCAATTCTTTACTTCTTCCTTTTCTGTCACGAGGCCTGGAACACCAAATTGCTCAACTATCACTCCATTTTTATGTTTGTAGAAGTTGAATGTTTATGTGACATTTTGTCTCCCTTGTCTCATGCCTATCCCAACTTGTTATTGTGCTTACAATTCCTCACTTAAAGTGTGTGTGTGTGTGTGTGTGCGCGCGCGCACACACACACACACACACACACACACACACACACATGCGCGCACACACATACCCAGGATTGAGGTTTGAACTCAGGGCGTGAACACTGTCCTTGAGTTTTTTTACTCAAAACTAGCACCTTACCATTTGAGCCACAGCTTCACTTCTGGCTTTTTGATGGTTAATTAGAGTTAAGAGTCTCACAGACCTTCCTGCCTGAGCTAGCTTCAAACCACATCTCTAATCTCAGCCTCAGATCTCAGCCTCCTGAGTAGCTAGAATTACAAACATGATACTAGGCTTTCAATTGTTTTGTTGTTGTTGTTGTTGTTATTGTTTTGTCTTTGTTATTGTTGTTGCTTGACATCCAACTCAAAGGCTTGCACAGACCAGACAAACATTCTACCACTAAGCTATATCACCAGCCCTCCTTTTAAGTTGTTCAGATCCAAGGCATCAAATCCAGTATTTGACTCTACATCCTTATCTTTCTGAGTAGCATTTGATGCAGGTGGTCATCCCTACTCACTGAAAAGCCTTCTTTAATTGGCTGTGGGAACTCTGATTGCCTACATTGTCTCAGATATCACAGTCTCCTCCAATGTTCTTTTCTTATCTTTTAAATATGAGAGTATCCTGGGGCAAGTCCCCAGACCCTTCTAATATAGATTTATGCCCTTGTTGATACCATCTACACAACAGCATTGCATGGCTACTACCTATTTCATCAGATCTATGAAGGTGCAGTAGGCTGAATAATATCTTCCAAAAATATTCAACTCCCAATCTTTGGAGTCTGCAAATGTTACTGTGTACTGAAAAAGACTTTTGTCAACATGATTCAGTTTAAGTTCTTGAGATGAGAAGCTTGTGTGGGATGGTGAAAATGGCACTAAGTGCAGCCAGGGATGTCTTTATAAAAGAGGTATGTCTTCAAGGACAGAGAATCAGATGATGATTGAGGTAAGAGGCTGTGTGCTGCTGGCTGTGAGGAAGGATCATCAATTCCAGGACTGCCAAGAGTCGTGATGCTAGGGCTGGAAGAAGGTAAGGACACAGATTATTTCTGAGAGCCTTTGAAGGGAGGGTGGCTTTAGTTTCTATCCTGTGGAGCCATTTGGATGTATGGTCTCCAGAACTAAGAGAATAAATTTGTGTTGTTTAAACTATCAAAGTTTTTTTTTTTATCAGTTTGTTACTGCAGCTACAGGAGCTGGATAAAAAAGTTTTTATTCTTCATATTTTAATATCTCTGAAATCAGGATGCATGTCACAGCTACAGCATTTGTTTAGCATTGTCAGCGAGATGGAAATTATGACCTTGTTGTTTCCTGTACATACTTGAAATCAGAGGTTATTCCTGGTGGGGTAACTATATAATACAACTCTCTAAGGTTTTAGTTTTTAAAAAAAGTATTAAAGCTGGTTTGAGGAGGGTATGTGAGATTGTTTCCTGAAAACCTACCATTGTGCTTTCTAAAAGGATCCTAAAAACACTCTCTTGCAGAATGAGTATCAACACTTTGAAATAAATCCTGGAGAAAATAAAGCATTTTCTAAAAAAGAAATAATGCATTAGCAATGCTTTTGATAGAGGATGCTAAGTGGATAAACAGACATCTGACTATGCTAAAAAGTAAATAATCAATAAGCCAGTATTGGTGTTTTATACTTACAAACCTAGCTTCTTGAGAGGCTGAGATTGGAGGATTGTGGTTTGAGGCCATATGGGGAAAATTTCTTTAAACTCTGTCTCTGAAAAAGACACCGGGCATGATGGTATGAGCCATATCTCATCTATGTCATGATAAATAAAATAGTCAGGCTCAGTTGGGGGAAAAAATAAGAGCTATATCCAAAAAGAACCAGAAGGGGAAAAAAGAGCTAGAGGCATGGCTCAGGAGTAGAATATCTGTCTAGCAAGCCCAAGCTTTTGAGTTCAAACCCTAGTATCACACACACACACACACACACACACACACACACACACACACACACAAACACAAACACACACTTAAATCATTCACAAGCTCAAGGGAAATGCAAGTAATAATGAATTATTACCTCATACCTATTAAAGATGACCACTATGCAAAAAAAAAAAAGTACTACCAAACTTGGCCTCATTTTCACATCAGCCACAGTGTGAGCAAGACTGTGTCACTTGCTGCTTTAAAGCTTTTCCGTGGTTTGTTGGTGCTTAGTTGTGGTAAAACATACATAATCTTTCCATTAAATATATTCATAGTGACATTCAGCCAATCTCCAGCGCTGTTCATCCTGTAAAACTGGGACTTCACATCAAATTCCATGCTCTCTGCTCCTCCATTCCCCTGATAACCACTCTCTACTTGCTGCTCTGTGGATCTGACTTTTCCAGGTAGGTACATCTTCCAGGTGGGATAATTCTGCATTTAACTTTTGGCTTACATCATGTCACACCATGTATCTCATAGTATGTGATAGAATTTCTTTCCCTTTTAAGACTGAATGTTGTTCCATTATGTGTATAAATCTCATTTATTTGTTTGTTTGTTTATTTATTTGTTTATTTTTGTGGGTCATGGGGCTTAAACTCTGGGCTTGGGTGCTGTCCTTGTGCTCTTCAGCTCAAGATGAGCACTCTACCGCTTGAGCCACATCGCCACTTCCGGTTTTCTAGTGATTTATTGGAGATAAGAGTTTCACGGACTTTTCTGCCCGGGCTGGCTTTGAACCGTGATCCTCAGCTCCCAACCTCCTGAGCAGCTAGGATTACAGATGTGAGCCACTGGCGCCCGGCATAAATAGCATTTTGGGCTGGGTTTTCATCATGATTGGGATAAAATCTGCACACTTGCCATGGCTCACAAAGGCTTTAATGACCCAGTCCCTGTCTATCATTTTGCCTTATTTCCATCAAGGAAGTCCCTCCTCATTGCATACCAACCACATTGCTTTTCATTACACCTGGCCTCATTCCTCTTTTCTTGGGACTCCAGACATTTCTCTGGTCCACGTGGCTCTTCCCTCCCTTCCTGAGGGCTGAGCTCAAACGTCCCTTTCTGACCACCCTGCCTAAAACAGTACTGCGTCAGACTCTTCTGCCACCACATTGTGGTGTCTCCTTTGCATCTGTACTGTTTACTACCTGCCATTATTTCCATCTTTATGAGCTTGTTTACTATCCATTTCCCAGCCAGAATAAAACTCTAAGAGGGCAGGAATATGGCTTTTTCAACGTCAAATCTTCAGTGCCTGAAACTGGGAATGAGCATAATAAAAATTCAATGAATGTCCTAGAAGATTGAGTGAAGAAAGAGATCAAGTTTAGTGATTAGTTTGGAATCCTATAAAATTTTCTTAATTAACAGATTATTTTTCCAGCAGTTTTCGGTTTCTAGAAAAGATGATCAGAGAGCACAGAGAGTTTTCATTCACTGCCCCTCCTTTTCTTTACACCAGTATGAAATACTTGTTACAATGGCATATGATGTTAACTAGAATCCACAGTTTAGTATTCACTCAGTGTAACACAAGTACCACATAACATCACTACCATCATACCCACCATTATAATTATATACATAATGGTTTCCCCACCCTGAATCTCCTGTGCTCCTTCTATTTACCCATCTTCCCTTTCTCTAACACCTGACAACACCTGGTATTTGAATTTCATATGACTGGATGGCCTGACTTTTTCTAGGACAGGACAAACCCCATCCTCTATTTTCCTGCCTCTCCTAATACACTGCTTCATGTCCTTGCTTTTCAAAGCTATTAAGGAAAAGCAGTATAAATTGGGGATTAAAAAAAGAAGAAGTGTAAACTTGTTCAGTCACTTTGGAAAGTACTATGGAGGTTCCTCAAAAGACTCCACATAGAGCTCCCCTATGACCCAGCAATCCCATTTTTGGGCATTTACCCAAATATTCACAAACAAGACCACACTAAAGCTACCAGCACGACTATGTTTTTGGTTTTTTGGGGGGGTCCGGTCATGGGGCCTGAACTCTGGGCCTGGGCGCTGTCCCTCAGCTCTTCAGCTCAAGGCTAGTGCTCTACCACTTGAGCCACAGCGCCAATTCCGGCTTTTTCTTTTTGCTTATGTGGTGCTGAGGAATCAAACCCAGGGCCTCAGGCATGCAAGGCAAGCACTCTACCACTGAGCCACCTTCCCAGCCCACACCACTATTTTTATTGCAGCCTTATTTACCATAGCTAAGATATGGAACCAACCCAGATGCCCCTCAGTAGATGAATGGATCAAGAAAATGTGGCATATATACACAATGGAATTCTATGCCTCCATCAGAAAGAATGACATTGCCCCATTTGTTAGGAAATGGAAAGACTTGGAAAAAATTATATTAAGTGAAGTAAGCCAGGCCCAAAGAAACATAGGTCCCATGGTTTCCCTTATTTGCAATAACTAGTAAATGTCTGAGACAAGCAGAAAAGGTCAGATAAGGTGATGTTAGGGAAATGAGCCCTAAGATATGTATTCAAATGTTTTTTCCTTTCATGCAATTGTTTCTAACATATTTATAAGATGATTTCTTTGTTGCTTTGTATGTCCCTCTCCCATGGTATAACCCCTGCTTTCACTGTATTTGATGTTGGTATAATTTGTGGAGGGGAAGGGAAAAAACAAATCATTTACATAGGGATACAGGTGGACCCATTGCAACAATGAGACGAACAAGTCCTATGTTGAAAACGAACTTTACAACTTTGGTGGGGGGTGGGGAGGAGGGTTGGGGGGGCAGGGGATGGGATAAGAAGTGGGAACAAAGGAGGAGGCTACAATGCTTGATAAGAAATGTACTCATTATCTTGACCATTTAGTTGTAACTCCTCTGTACAGTATTTTCACAATAAAAGAAAGAAAGAAAGAAAGAAAGAAAGAAAGAAAGAAAGAAAGAAAGAAAGAAAGAAAGAAAGAAAGAAAGAAGAAAGAAAGAAAAAAAAGCACTTCACCTAATAATGTTCCATCTTGTACTGCTTTCAAAGAAGATTGCTTGGTGCCTAATTATCACTTAGCTTTGGTCCTTGATGCTGACGTCTGAAAGCTGTGTTTAATTTGGGGGCGCACTGGGAAATTGCTTCTCCACAGATTCATTTCCTCTTTTCTAGGATTCTCGCCCTCTCAATTTTTCTTTCTTGTCTTGTCTTCATTTTCTAACTGGTTTGAGTTATTCAGATTTGTGAGTCTGTGTTCATTCAATGCCATTTTAATTCAGAAATGGCCCAAAGCAAATTAATTTTTTTCTATTTTGTCCAGGGAGAAGCTGCAATAGAGAATTCCAAATAGATATCTTTCTGGGGTGGAGGAGGGACTGGAGAGAGCTACCTTAAGGAGCCAGGTATCTTTCTGTGGGGAGGGCTCAAAGGGGACAGCTAAGTGTATGAATTGCCTTTACTGAAAGTCTCTCTCCTAGATACACCTGTATTATGTATTACCTGTAAAGGTGATGGAAACTTGGCAGGAAGGGAATACAGTTTTGTGACCTTGACCTTTCCTGCTAGGGATTCTTTTCTCCTTTACTGATATGATCACCAGGCATTTGATCATTTCATTAGCGTTCAATACCAAGGTACTTCCTTGAGGAAACTTGCTGATTACAAAGTCACAGCTTTTACCACACTAAAGAAGATCATGAACTCAAAACAGGAAATTACTTATGTCCATTGTATACAGTTCATAAGAAGAGTTTATCCCTTGAATTATTCATGTCCCCAATACATACATATATACATGTATAGATAGATAGATATAGATATAGATATACCATGTCCTGCTATTTCTTTCTTCCTTGTCCTCCTTTATGATCTCCTCTGGCCAGAGAAGGTAGTCCCCCGTCTCCCACCCCTGCCCCCGATCAATCACCCCAGAATTCTTCATATAGAATTTGGGTATAATGTCTCTTCCACTAGTAACAAATTCTTTCTCCTTCCTTCCTTCCTTCCTTCCTTCCTTCCTTCCTTCCTTCCTTCCTTCCTTCCTTCCTTCCTTCCTTCCTTCCTTTCTTTTTCTCTTTCTTTCTTCCCTCCCTCCCCCATCTCTCTTTCTTTATTTCTCTTTTTCTTTTGTTGGTCATAGGTGCTGATCCTGAGCTCTTTTTTGCTCAAGGCTAGCACTCTACCACTTTGGGCCACAACGACACCACTTCTGGTTTTCGGGTGGTTAACTGAAGATAAGAGTCTCAAGGACTTTCCTGCCCAGCTGGCTTTGAGCTGGGATCCTCAAAAATCTCAGCCTCCTGAGTAGCAAGAGTACAGGCATGAGCTACCTGTACTTTGCTTGACAAGTTCTTTCTTAAAGGCAAGAAGTTTATCAAGAGTGCCACCACCCATAATTACATGCTATGGGGATTGTTTTAGTGAATGAAGTTAGGTCTTTTGGACCCAATGTAGCTGAATTTCTGTTTGGAGTGCAAGCTAGCTTGGCCCTCTGGCCATGCCAGCATGTGAGGGAAAGGGACAGTAAAACCAGCCCTCTCTAACAGATTTTCATAAGGACTGAGAGTCTCCTGGGAAGTAACTAGTTCTGCAAAATTTGTTCCTGCCTCCAGGGTTCCACACATGTTCTGCACATGTTTTGCCTGAACTGCCTACTGAACTAATTTCATTTAAATTTCAGAGCCGGCTTTAAATGCCACTTCCTCAGGAAGCTTTCGCTAGCCACTCTGACTGCCAGCCCCCTTGTTCTTTCTTCCCAAGTCCCTTCATTTTTACCAGTTTTACACTGTACTTAGTTACTTATTCAGTGGGTGTCTTACCTGCCTGGTTGTAAACTTCCTAAGATCCAGAGCATCTTTGTTATCCTCACTCTATCATTTGGCTCATTCCTATACACAACAGAGGCCCAAAAATATTTAAATTAACAAAATGAGAATATGCAAATGCCTATTCAATGACCCACTTCCATGCCTCACAAGCATATCAATCTTAATAAGTTGTAATCTAGTGATTTTCCCCTCTGAAGTCTGTTTTTCACTTTCCTAATCTTAACACATACATCATCATCCACTTAGTTACTCAAAGCAAGATTGTGGGAGTTATCTTCACTCTTTAGCAAACCACTATAGTGAATCCATCAGCAAAACCTTCCTATTCCCAAAGGTGTGCCCCCCACCCTCACTTTCCTACTTCAAAGCACTATTATTTATTTCTTTCCTGGATGGAGAAAGATGGCTTTCTGAATGATCTGATTTTCCCTGGGGCTTTCCCCAATCCATTTTCCATAAACAATTCAGATGATATTTGCAAAACATAAAGAAAACTATGCCATTCATCTACTTTTCAATAGCTTATTGATTACAACTCACAAAAGTCAATCAGAGCCTGATTCTTCCTTTTCCTCTGGTCTCACCTCCTACCATTCTGGATCTCCATGTGGTGCTAGCTGTGTTCACTATAACTTTATCAAATGTACTATATTTTTTTCCTTCTTTAAGACTATTTCTTTTCCCTAAAAAACTCTTCTCTCAGATCCCTAAAGGAACCCTTTAGGTCTCAATTTATTATTTATTATTATTTTATAGTGCTCAGGATCAAAATCAAGGCCTTATATATGCCAGGCCAGCATTCTGTCATAACACTACAATCCCATCCATGGTCTCAATTTAAATAATGGTTTCTAAACAAGGCTACCTCCTAACTACTCTATCAGCTCTGACTTCTGATTTCAATGCCTGGATCAATACGTCCGTGCTTTTTACCTTCATCTCCTGTTACATACTTACATACTGTAATGTAAGAACCATGATGCTTCTTTTGTACACTATGAGCCTATTTGTGCATACAACAGATGCTTAAGAAATACTTTTTGAGGGAAGAACAAACAAATGACTGAACAAAGCTCAAGGACACTGGTGTGGAGACGAAGAAGGATGGTTCTAGAGATGGTACAGACTCTGTCATGTCTTACTTCAGCCACCCAGAAATCAGTTCCTTCTATTTTGGTCACTATAGCTTTAGTGTGAACATCTGCTCTATCAGCTTGTCTGGTGGTTGTGGTTGCCTCAAAGAGGCAGCACAGTACCTGTTTTCTGGGTAGGCTAGGGGGTCCAATCAAACTGAAGAATACCATTGGTAAAAAAAACTTTAGGTGTACAGGTCACTGGTGGCTGATGCCTGTAACTGTAGCTACTCAAGAGACTGAGCTCTAGGGATCACAATTCGAAGCCAGCCTTGAGAGGACAGTCTGTGAGACTCTTATCTCCAGTTAACCACTAGAAAACAGGAAGTGGTGCTGTAGTTCAAGTGGTAGAGTGCTAGACTTGAGCAAACCTGCTCAGGGACAGTGCCCAAGCCCCAAGTTCAAGCCCTACGACTGACTGGAAAAAAAATAACAACAACAAAAACCCTTTGGTGCTATATGGGAGAAATTTGGGCCTTGCCAGGGCCCATATTAAAAGAATCTGCAGGTCTAAAGATTCTACAGAGTAAATGAGAAGGGAGGTAGAAAAGTGTCATTTTGTAACAATGGTGGGCAAAAGAAATAAGGATTTTGATTGCCTAAGTCTTTTAAACCAGGCCTCTCAATTGGTAACTTTCTATGTTCAAGATGTTTAGAGTAGGCACTAATATAGTCACATCAACACTGTTAGAAAATGAGGATGTTGGGAGTTAAAACCTCAGCCCACTGGTGGTGTGGTTACAATTTTATGAAGTCATTTTGGAAGTACATTAAAAGGCAGATGCAAAAGACCTTTAAACTCATTCCAGTTCCAGCTGGCTTAGGAACTCTTCAGGTATTTATGTCAATGTGTACATTAACAGTCTTAATATGTCACAGGTGGCTGCCATCTCATTTTTTAAAGCATTCTCACTAGGTGATTCCATTTAAGTATACAATTGGGCCAAATTCTCATCTTTTGTGGCTCTATGGGGACACGAATTCATTAGTGGAAAGGTGGAGAGTTATTTAAAACAAAGAATTGTCTACTAGTTAGTGATTGAACCTAAAATGTTAGGACTTTTATATCCTGTTTCCACTCTATTCATCATCAAATAATTTCCTTCAGTGGGAGTTCATTTTCCTCAGGGTTCATGTTTCCTGTTGTCATCCTCCACATGAATTCTGAGTGAGGAGAATGAACTCACAAAAACCCCTATGTAAGCTGGGCGCTGGTGGCTCACGCCTGTAATCCTACCTACTCAGGAGGCTGAGATCTAAGGATCCCAGTTCAAAGCCAGCCTGGGCAGGAAAGTCCATGAGACTCTTATCTCCAATTAACTACCAGAAAACCAGACGTGGCCACTGTGGCTCAAATGTTAGATCACTCACCGTAAGCTGAAGAGCTCAGGGACAGTGCCCAGGCCCAGATTTCAAGCCCCATGACCAACACCACAACAAAAAACCAACATTTTATACATGTCCTGACTGTACCGGGTATCAAGAAACTTCCTAGATCTCCAGAACTGGGGCTAGGTAAGCTTACTTTTTTTTTTTCCTCAAGCAACTGAAAGATGTCTTCCTCACACTCTCAGACTCTGCATATATCCTGCACACATCTGCACATAACCTGAAGTCCAGTACTAGCCTTGAATTTAGAATGGCACACAGGCCCCTTTGACAAATATACCTTGTGACATTCTCCACATCAGGTGCTATACTGAGAGCTAGGAATCTCCTTTGACCTCAGTAGTGAATTTCTATTTTGCAAACTTTGGTGATATCACTGGCTCTCTTTCTGGGGGGAAAAAAAGTGCTTTTCTTTTTAAACTGTATTTATTGTGTCTATAGGTATGTTTTATATTAATATGTTATAATGTGTGTATGTATGTGTGTATGTATATAACATAACCTTGATG